>NC_080784.1:6965000-7298750 GCF_028018385.1 Neofelis nebulosa | reverse complement strand
GGTGATCTTTTGTAAGAGGTAGCTAAGAGGTGTGATCCACAGGAGTTAATTGACTGGTGGTGATAAATGAGAAAGGGAGGAGTGAACGATGCCTTCCAAGTTTCAGGCTTGTGTAACCAGGTGGAATTTCATTTCGCCTACAGATGGAAACAGTCCCGTGGGGCGTGGAACTTAGCTGGTGGTGTGGGAGCCTTTTAAAAAAACACAGGTTACAAAAACAAAATTAGATTTGAACATGGGTATTTGTTTAGAGTGAAAAAAAAAACCCGCAAAAATAGCCGGTGGATCACAAAAATAAAATATCCAGAAAAGTAACATTATGTAACTGTATCATGTATCTGCAAATAGAGTATACCTTTCGATTATGAAAACCGTATTTTTTACATACAGCAAGAGAAGTAATAGTTGCTCCTCTGACATAAATGGAAGTGGGGTTTTTATCATCGTTACGATGAATAAAATGCTCAACCTCACACCTTGACTTTAATATATGTTCACTAAAACTCGAGATTTTTTGTTGTTGTTTTGAGAGGAGGTGTGAAGGAACAAGATAGAGTATAGTGGGATCTTGGCAAATCCATTCGAAAACTCATGAAAGAAAACAGCTCGAGAAATTTTTTTAAAGGAGGAATACTGAATGGCAGACAGAATGATGGCTATCCAAAGATCCCAACTTGAACTTGTGAGTAAGTTAATTCATATGGCAAAAGAGAATTTGGGACTCTGTTGGAGTTAGGATTACCAATCAGCTAACCTTGAGAGAGTCCTGGGCTACCTATCCAGGTGGGTTCCACGTAATCACCAGGGCCCTTACAAAGGGAAAGAGGGAGGCAGACAAGGAGCTCAGGCTGATTCAGCCTGTTTGCTGGCTTTGAAGATGGAGGAAGGCTGCAGAACAGATCCCTTCCCAGAAACCAGAAGGAAACAGGCCTGCTGACACCTTGACTTTAATCCAGTGAGGCCCAATTTTGGACTTATGATCTCCAAGATACGACATTACTTCAGCTACTATGGTAATTTGCTATAGCAGCAATAGAAACATGCTAGGGTGGATTTCTCCAGTAGGTACCACAACGTGCTCTAAAATACAGTCATAGTATTTTACTAGTGAAGAAATAGAAGGTTCAGGTGAGCAAAATGAAGAGTTGAGAAACCCATGTACTGTGTATTTTGAATTTTTTGAAAGTGGGTTTTGAAACAAAGAATTAGTCAAAAAATGTTGATACTAGTGTTCATGTTTTGGAAGAATGTAAACAAACATGACAGCTAACACCAAAATAAAAACCAGATGGGATTTAAACATAAAAATGTTAACAAATTAAAAACAGGAGCATACTAGAAAAAATAGAAGACAATACGTTTATAATATTCAGATAGAGGAGATTTTATCTGGGATGATCCTAAGACAATCCTCCTTAAGTATAGATTCTCAAGAGATCTTAGAATCTCCACAAAGTAATCTGACAGCAGAGTTAAGTAAGCAATTATATTTATGCTACAAACTACAGAATATTCACCCTGAATGCTGTGAGATGTTAGAGTGTCACTGAGGGCCTTGAGGAACACCCAAATTGAATCCACATGAGCTCAGGTGTGGAGTGTCATGAAAGCTGTAACCGAATCGGTTATACTGTAAATAGACCCTCCTGGGTGGTAACAGAGGGTGCTGATCTGGGTGTAGTGCCCTTAGAAAGGGATAGAAGATCTCCGAGTGAGTGATAGCAGATCTCCAACGAGAATACCTTCTATTCACGAACAACCTAAACTTGTTAGCCCAACGCTTGGTCTCTATTAGTCAGCTACCATGCAATCCTGTGTTTTTACTTGTAAAACTAAAACAAGGCAACCTTGTTCCAAAAGACCTACACAGTACTTTTTCTTTTTTTAATGTTAGATGAAATCTGGAAATCTCTTTCGCCGCTGTCCCAAGTCCTGACTTCTCACCTAGAAGTTAGAGCTATAAAAACTTTCTAGTTGTTTACCTCTGTCTCTTAGTGGATGTTTGTCCATCCATGGCCCTGTTCCCCTCTTCACATGAAGATTTTTGAGCGGATCCAATCCCCAACGAAGGTGCCATTTGGGGGGAAGTTGACCCCACCTGTGCTCTGGGGATGGGCCAAAATTAGCAGGTGTCAAGAAGTGGTGTCTGAAGTGGGGACCTTGAACCCCTGAAGCTCCCCCGGGACACATCCAGGTGTCTCCAGGTGAAATGTTTCACGATGGTACTGTATCCTGATTCGCCTTTCTCACTGTGTTGACTTTTCAGGGACGACTTCGGGTGAACCTGGTAGCACCTTAGCACGCATCCAAGCCAAGGTACCAAAGCACGCGAGTGCCCACGTGCCCATCACCACGGACTCGCAGCAGAAACACACTCATTTCACTTAATGTCCTTGATGAAGCAAAAAACAAAATCCCAAGCTTATTGGGGCGCCTGGGTGGCTCAGTCAGTTGAGCGCCTGACTTTGGCTCAGGTCGTGATCTCGCGGTTCGCGGGTTCGAGCCCTGCGTTGGGCTCTGCGCTGACAGCTCAGAGCCCTGGAACCTGCTTCAGATTCCATGTCACCCCTTTCTCTATGCCCCTCCCCCACTCATGCTCTGCCTCTCAAAAGTGAATAAAGATTAAAAAAAAAATTTAAAAAAAATCAAGCTTATTAAATCCTTACACTTTAACACTGTTTGTGAGTAAATGGAGAGTTATTTATGAAGCACGTGTGATTTCACCAAAGTACAATAGTTCTCTGGATGGGAAAAAAACACCTTTTTTTTCGAACTGAACTAGCCACTTTTTTTTTTTAATGGAACATCTTTTTTTTTTTTTTTTTTTTTTACTCGGAAGAATAACATAAGCTATGATTATGCTGGAAGATACTTTCTCAAAAATGAACCAAGTGTCACTTCAAGGAAAACTGATGATATGGCTGATAATAAAACTTGAGCTTTCAAATGAAATTAGAATTTTGGGAAGCTCAAGTTTGCTCCCATGAGTTTGTCATGTTCCCAATACTTCAGACTTTTAAAAATTCTGCGATAATCACTACAGTGACTTTTTCAGTATTTTATGTCCCTATCTGGAAGATAGGCAAACGTCGGTGAACCAATAATTTGTAAGCCAGTGTTTGGCATCCAAGCCATTGCATGGGTAAAGGGTTCTTTCAGAGCGCAAGACAGAGCAAAGGATTTTAATATTATAGGGTACAAAAACATCCTATAGTAAGCTCCACGTGGCTAGTAACTTCTAAGAAACTACCAGTTGCTGGGTTTTCCTGTAATAATGTGACTATTCTTTCTTATCTGGAAAGGCCAATACAAACCGTCCTTTTTCCAATTGCATATCTGGTGGAGGCTGGATATTTTTCATTTGCCTCCACCAAAAAAACCATGGCAACTGAATGAATGGAGACAAGCCGGGTGTATGCAACTAAGCCAGACATCAAAGAGACTTGAAAGACCATGTAAAACTGTGGCCACTGTTCTTATGAAATCTCCTTTTCAAAGTCTATCTTTTTTCATGAAAATATCGTTAAAATGTAACAGGTTTAAAAGTGTTGTTAAAGGAACTAGATATTTTTAAGTTTCTTGTTTTAAATTTCCAATACAGTAAATATCAATAGGTATAACTGATCTATTTATTTTTATTTTTTAATGGTTTATTTTTTGAGAGAAAGAGAACGTGGAAGCAGGAGATGGGGGGGGTGGGGGGTGGGCAGAGGATCCAAAGCCAACTCTGCACTGATAGCAGTGAGCTGCATGTGGGGCTCCAACTCACGAACCCCGAGTCATGACCTGAGCTGAAGTCAAGACGCTCAACCGACTGAGCCACCCACGTGCCCCAAACTGATTTTTTTTTAAGAGTTGTCTACAGGTTTCATGAACCATTGGTCCATTACAAAGTAGCCCCACTTGTGTGGCCACAAAAATTGGTTTAGGAATGAACCCGTGGGGGCTTCTGAGACCCAAAGACAACTGGGGGAATGTGGAAAACAATCCTGTCCACTCTGCTAAAGGAGCTGCCAGATGAGATGCCCCTCTCTCTCTTCCAGTTAGTGATTTGACTGGGGGGACACCTGCATGTACATAGTCCCTTTGCCATGTTAAGGAAGGTCAGTTTGGGGATGTTGCTGATGCCCAGCAGAGAAATAGACAAGTCTTTGATGAAAACCTCCAGCTACTGAATCAAACGAAACCCACTCTCAACCCCGTGGTTACAGGAGCAAGCAAACCTCTGTGAAAGCCAGGTTCATGTGGGTTCTCTTTTCTGCTGTCTGCCCAGTCCTCCACTCTAGAAACGTACGGGTTACTCTACATTTATCTGTTGCTCACCTGTTGGCACTAGGTCCTTATCCATTCGCCGATTCAATCTGTTAGTGAAGGCTTGTTTGCAAGGCTCTGATGTAGGAACTGCTCACACAGCCTTGACCAAAGCAGGTAAGATCCCTGTCTAGGTGTTACTTCCAGGTCCGTGGTGAGAGATGAAGAATAGTGTATCAATGAATTCTAAGGGCAAGCAGTGAGCTAAGACAACGTGATGTGATCATTGTACATGATAAGGTCCAGAAATGCCTCTCCAAGGAGGAGACATTTAAGTTAAAATTGGAATGATGAGAAGATCTAAGATGAGAGTATTTCAGGCTGAGGGAACAGTAAGTGCAAAGATCCTGGGGCAGCAAGGAGCTGAGTATGACACAGTTTTAATTTATCACTGGCTAACTCTTCATAGTCCTTCTTTTTTTTTTTTTTTTTTTTTTTTTTTTTTAATTTTTGGGACAGAGAGAGACAGAGCATGAACGGGGGAGGGGCAGAGAGAGGGAGACACAGAATCGGAAACGGGCTCCAGGCTCCGAGCCATCAGCCCAGAGCCTGACGCGGGGCTCGAACTCACGGACCGCGAGATCGTGACCTGGCTGAAGTCGGACGCTTAACCGACTGCGCCACCCAGGCGCCCCTTCATAGTCCTTCTTGATTCTTCTTCCCCATCCTGCATGCAATCCATCAGTAAACTCTTGGCTTCAGCATCAAAATACACCCAGAACCCATTCCCTTTCTACCTCTCAGTGACCACCTTCCTCCCAGGTGGTCACCTTCTTAGCTATGCCACTGTAATAGCCTCCATTTTATCTCTCTACCAATACTCTCATCCCTCACAATCCTATTTATCATATTTGAATTGTGTCCTTGAAATTCATATGATGAAGTCCTAACCCCCAGAATCTCAGAATATGACATTTGGAGAGGTACAGAGGTAATCAAGTTTAAATGAGGTGCTTTGGGGGCCTTAATTCATTAGGACTGGTGTCCATATGAGAAGGGGAAAATGAGGGGCACCTGGGTGGCTCAGTCAGTTAAGCATCCGACTTTGGCTCACGTCATGATCTCATGGCTCGTGGATTTAAGCCCCGTGTCGGGCTCTGTGCTGACAGCTCAGAGTTTGGAGTCTGCTTCAAATTCTGTGTTTCCGACTCTCTCTGTCCCTCCCCCTCTTGCATTCTGTGTCTCTCTCTTTCTCAAAAATAAACATTAACAAAAACTTTAAAAAGGGGGGGGGGGTGGTTGGGATTGAGATCCATGTACAGAGGGAATGTGACGCGAAGAGACACATAGGCTAAAGACGCCCTCTGTGCAAAGGAGAGCGGCCTGGGTCGGATCCCCCCTTACAGCCCCGTGTCGGAACCAATGCCACTACCCTGTTGCCCACACGCCTCAGCCTCCAGAAGTGTGACCTCACAAATTTCTGTAGAAGCTACCTAGCCTGTGATGCTTTGTTAGGACGGCCCTAATAATGAATACAGCAGGCAGGTGATCCTTTTTTCTTTCTCTGCTCAACATACTCCCATCTTGGAGTAAAATCCAAATTAAGTACTGCCTGGGGCCCACCAGCCCACACGAGCCGCCTCCTGAGGGCACATAGAAAACTCGGAGCTCTGCGGCAACCTAACTAGCCCTCCCTCAACACGAGCTTAGTCTTTGCTCCAGGAAATTCTCGCCGGGAAGATAAGGCCAGAAACCAGTAAGTACCGAGGTGGTTGTTTTCTTCGTGAATCTCTGCACTCCTTCGATGCAGACCATGGGCTGCTTACCACACTTCTCAGGACGGCCGGTGGCTCGGGGTAGCTCATCCAGGCAAACTGCCTTCTCTGGACACACTGCTCCCTGGGGTGCTCAGCAAAGAACTGTTTGCATGTCAGACGGGTTCCGAAGCCCTCGCCTAGCTGTGTCTACCAGTCGTGAGCTGTCACATCACACACTTCGTCCAAACCCAGTTAGGGCCCCACATTTAAGGAGCCTCGTAGGGGCGCCTGGGTGGCTCAGTCGGTTAAGCTGTCACCGTGTTGATATGTAAAGGGTGCTCTCCTAATCCATGGGCCCTTCTTTGGCTGCGCTCCCCAGAGTCCCTGCTAAGTGAGAGCTGTAGAATGAGGTGTGTAAAAGGGAATCTCTCTCTTCAGCCCCTGGTGTGGGACCCGTGGTACCTATGTCCCAGACCATCAGAGACCGAGATTGTGAGCCAAACAGAACTGAGCAGCAGAGCATGGAAGTCATGGCGAATCGCAGACATAATTGGTGTCTCAGAAAACCCAAATGGCACACATGTTGATGCTTTGGGAGAACTAGATAAAAAAAAAAAAAAAACCCTGCAGGGATGATAATGCTGCAGGCCCACAGCCCACGTGCACCCCAAGAAAGGGAGTGAAAAGGGAAGAATCCTTGATGCTTAGTAATAGACTCCCTTTTACCTAATGTGCTTTAAGTACGTTTGTCTTCCGTGTATCGGAACCATCCTGGCTAAGACACCCTTAGATCTCTTTGGGGTACATGTGCTTTGGGACAAGGCTGAAGCTCTTTCCAGTGTGGTCCTGGCCTGCGTTTCGGACACCTCCTAACCTAAGCTCCTTTCAGCTCTCTCTCCGTTCAGCACAACACAGCTGTGCTGTGTGCTCCTTTAGTATTTTAGAAGTGTTCTCATGTCTGCTAGAATGTTCTCCCCCCTAACTCATCCATTGGGAACTTGCTCCAGTTTTCTCCCTGCCTAAAGTATCCCCCAGCCCTTGTCCTCTCCTCCTCCTTCCCCAGACAGCTTATCCATCAACAGTCCCTTGAGCACACATCGCTTACAGGATTTATTGCAAGTCGTTGCAGTTGGTTGAAATGCTTGTTGGTGTTTGTCTTAGCAGAGAATGTGCTCTGAAGCCATCTCTCCTCTGAGGATGTTCCGTCCTTCACGGAACATTTTTGAAAGCTGGCTATGATCAGCCTTTGCCTCTCCTACATGCCTTGGCCAGTCTAGATGTCCTTGAGTGACTCCATTTCATCTCTGTGTTTGGCTAATGGCCCTCAAATCTACAGATGACTTCTGAGCTGCAGACTTTTTTTTTTTTTTTTTTTTTTTATCTGCCCTGTTGACATCTGAGCTTGGGAATGCTACAAGAATTTTAAGTGTTCTCAGCAGAACATGCCTGCACCATTACCACCCTGCTCTTCCCTGACTCAGTTTGATGCTAAAAGACTCGAAATAGCCCTCCACTTCCCCCACCCCGCCCCCCGCAACTTCATCCAGGCACACCCCACCCTGTATCTTCTACAACTGGCCAGTTTCTTCATTGGGCTTCCATTATTCCAATTCCTTCTTTTACCAGATCCCTTTTGACTTACCCTGTCCTTGCCACTGGCCCCTGGATGTTATTTCTGCTAGAATACAGTGCTGGCACTCTAGCTCACCAGCACCACCTTTCTGAAACAAACCTGACCTTGCCCTTCTCCCTCTGAAAACTCTTCAATGACCTCTCTTTTCTAAGGACGAAGTCACACCTCTTTATGACTTCCAGGGGCTTTTATGACCTGGCCCAGCCTGCTCTGCAGCCGTGGCTGGCCCCACTCAAGCAGAGCAATGAAGGCTCAGTACCGAACTGCTGTCCTGACCTACATCCACTTTTCATCCTGTCTTACAAGTGGCAACTTGTAACATCCAGCCACCTGTTTCTCCTGGCCTCCTGCCTTAGATATGACTCATCGTTGGCTTGATGCTTCAGATGAGACTCTTCCTTTCTAATTTTGTCTCTCCCCAAAATACTCAAGCTTGACACGTGGTACTGTGTGTGTATTTCACTTTGCTACCAATAAACCCTACGGCAACTTTCAATGATGCATGCAGAATAAAACAAATAATAAAACGAGTAAAGAAAATTGAGGATACATGGTTACTCAAATGGAGCATGAGTTCAGTGCCATGCAGACCTCTCTGGTAAGGCCATAGTTTTTTTTTTTTCCTTTTAAAAATTTTTTAAATTTATTTTTTAATTTATATCCAAGTTAGTTAGCATATAGTACAAAAATGATTTCAGGAGTAGAATCCAGTGATTCATCCCTTATGTATAACACCCAGTGCTCATCCCAACAAGTGCCTTCCTTAATGTCCCTTAGTCATTTGGCCCATCCCCCCACCTACCACCTCTCCAGCAACCCTCAGTTCTCTATATTTAAGAGTCTCATGTTTTGTCCCCCTCCCTGTTTTTATATTATTTTTGCTCCCCTTCCCTTAGGTTCATCTGTTTTGTATCTTTTTTTTAAATTTAATTAATTTATTTTTTATTTTATTTTTTTTATTTTTGGGACAGAGAGAGACATAGCATGAACGGGGGAGGGGCAGAGAGAGAGGGAGACACAGAATCGGAAACAGGCTCCAGGCTCTGAGCCATCAGCCCAGAGCCTGACGCGGGGCTCGAACTCACAGACCGCGAGATCGTGACCTGGCTGAAGTCGGACGCTTAACCGACTGCGCCACCCAGGCGCCCCATCTGTTTTGTATCTTAAATTCCACATATGAGTGAAGTCATAGTTGTCGTTCTCTGACCAATTTCACTTAGCATAATACCCTCTAGTCCCATCTGCGTTGTTGCAAATGGCAAGATTTCATTCTTTCTAATTACTGAGTAACACTCTCTATATATACCACATCTTCTTTATCCATTCATCCGTCGATGGGCATTTGGGCTCTTTCCATACTTTGACTATTGTCGATAGTGCTGCTATAAACATTGGGGTGCACGTGCCCCTTCGAAACAGCATACCTGTATCCCTTGGATAAATACCTAGTAGTGCAATTACTGGGTTGTAGGATAGTTCTATTTTTAACTTTTAGAGGAAACTCCACACTGTTTTGCCAGAGTGACCGACCGGTTTGCATTCCCACCAGCAGTGCAAAAAGATCCTCTTTCTCTGCATCCTTGTCAACGTCTGTTGTTGCCTGAGTTGTTAATATTAGCCATTCTGACTGGTGTGAGGTGGTATCTCATTGTGATTTTGATTTATGTTTCCCTGATAAGTGATGTTGAGCATTTTTTTCATGTGTCTGTTAGCCATCTGGATGTCTCCTTTGGAAAAGTGTCCATTCATGTCTTTTGCCCATTTCTTCACTGGATTATTTGTTTTTTGGGTGTTGAGTTTGATAAGTTCTTTATAGATTTGGATACTAACCCTTCATTTGATGTGGGAGATGCAGGAGAGAAGCATCAAAGGAAAAGACTTCAAAAGGGAAGGGCTGGAGAAGGTGCAAAGCCTTAGGACATGTTTACACAGCTGAAATGTGGCTCGCTTGTAAGGAACGCCTAGAGCCATTAACATTGTCCAGGGTCAGTTCCTCCTTCACACCTGACCCTTCCTCGTGTTATAGAAGCCAATTAACTCAAAATTCAACTTTGAAAAGGTAAACCATTAGATTGATTAGATTGACACTTGCTTAGCTGATTTTGTGCACGTGGTCTTTAACAACTATCCTAATAAAAAGAGGCTTCATTCTGGAGTCAGGGCCTCATTCCGACTGGAGTATGAGGACCTTCACTTAACTGCACTTTGTTTTTGGACTCCTCTTTTGCGACTCCGGCCATACTCCCTGCAACAATCTGATATGTTGTTTGCAAATACCTTCTCCCATTCTGTTGGTTGGCTTTTAGTTTTGCTGAAAATTTCCTTCACCGTGCAGAAGATTTTTATCTTGATGAGCTCCCTGGTGAGGCCATAGCTTTATCCTGAAAGAGGCTTTCCACTTTTTGTTTTTGTTTTTGTTTTTTTTAGAAAGCAAGAGAACATAAGTTGCAGAGGAGGAGAAAGAGGAGAAGGAGAGAGAGACAGAGAGAGAGAGAAGAGAAGAGAGAATCTTAAGCAGGCTCCGCAGAGCCCAATGTGGGGCTCAATCCCACTAACCTGGGATCATGACCTGAGCTAAAATTAAGAGTCATACCCTCAACCAACTAAGCCACCTGGCGTTCTGGAGACCTTCCACTTTTAGAGCCAAGTGCCCAAAAATATTGCTGAAGAGAAGTACAAGAAATATTTGTATTCAATATCAGAGAATAATAAAATCATCAACAATTGCCTTGAATATTCACGGCTCAAGGTTACCATGCACAGCATGGGATGCTGGCTGAGTAGAGGCTCTGTATTGGTCTTGCCAGATCCAGGTCTAACTGGGCATCTGAGCCAGCTGAACTGTGACTTACACTCTGATAAAGTAGACAACTGTTTTTCTTCTTGCACACCCTGGAAGAGGAAAACACAGAGCTGCAAAAACAACTGCTGGCATCTACTGATGAGCGTGGAAGCTTATTTTTTGGAATGGAGGTGGTAGCAGAAATTCCTAGTATCCATTCTACTGTTCTTTGTGGTAAGAACCCAGAATTGAAGTTGGGAAGACTGCCTTGTAAGTAAAGGCTTTCCCTAACTTCCTCTATAGCAAAGTGTGGCCATGTGACCACATTGACTACAGTTAATGGGATGTGAGCAGGGGTTTTGTCTGAGACCTCTGGGAAACCTCTTAAAAAGAAGGGGTACTTCCTTTGTTCCCACTTAAATCTTCTGGGTGGTGAGATACAAAAGTGAAAGCTAAAGCTTGATGAGCTGTTTTGAGCCATGTGTCAGGGGAGGAAGCTGGAAGAAGCTGGTACTTTGGAGTATCTAGGGCCGTTGCCAGGGGGATGTGATTGTGTATGAAAATTTTAGGTAAAGTTAATCCTGAGAGAAAAGGACAGTGTTTGGAAGTAAGCGTCCATGGTCTTTCAGTGGGTAAGTGTGAGAAGATCAAGGATGATGGAGGAAGTGTTTAACATCTATGTGCCATCTGCCATTTTGGAGTAAGTTGAGTCCTTGGCATCTTTCAGAAGCTAAAAGAACCATCTTAATAAGCAAATGTATGGAACTTTAGGCAAAATCAGAGGTTGTTTGTTTCTTGAGAGATGGTGCTAAAGATTTAGGAGAGAACCCTCCTTTGCACACCTTCTCCAAACGATCGGATTGGGAGTGGCCAGAGCAAGTAGCCCTTATATGGATACGATTGCTTTCCTGTTCGAAACATTCTCATTCTACAAATCGGTACTTCTTCTTTATTGTGTAGCATGGTTTTTCTTGTATAGTAATATTGTGTAGAATGGACTACAATTTACCTATTCAGTTGATGGACATTTGGACTCAGTCCAGATTTGGGCTATGATGAATATAGTTGAATTTTCTTCTGCTTCTTCTATGGTGGGCATATATACCCACTTCATCAACTCTGATAAATTGACTTAAAGCCATATATTTCTTTCTAAGTACTCCATTAACTAAATCCCACAAAATCTGATATATTTTTACCATTCAGTTAAAAGTTTCTCCTACATCCATTGTGATCTGTTCTTTCAACAAGGTTAATTTATTTTTGATGAATAAAAGTTGTATATATTAAGGACTTTGTTCAAATTCTCATTTTCTGCATGGATTTTTCTCCTGACCTCAATGACCATCTTTATGACAATAATTTTGACCTTTTTATCAGGTAAATCACTTACCTCTGTTTCATTAAGGTTTTAGGTCTGGAGATTTATCTTATTTTGTTTGGAACATATGCCTATGTTTGTTTCATTTTCCTTGCCTATGTGCTTTGGGTTCTCTGCGTTAGATGAGATGGCCACCTCCTCCCATCTTGAAAGTGGGGTCTCATGTAAAAGTTGAAACTTCCCTTTCAGCCTGACCCTAGCTCTTGGTTGTCTTTCAAACCTTTTGATTGACCAAGTGTCCTCCTTTGTTTTTATTGGCCCCCAGTTGTTGAGGGTGTATGAAAATCTGTAAGTGTCCCAACGGGGAGGATGTCAGCGCCTAGGTATAGGGTAATTAAAATCAGACCTGAAGACAGTACCTTTTTAAAGTAGGCAAATAGAACTTTTTTAGGGAAAGACCAGGAGGTGGGCATTTCTGTCTGCTCCCCTTGTACTGAACCCCGGGGGAATAGCCAGTTAAGAATTCTTTTATTTGCTACAGTCCTATGGGACTGGTAAATGTAAGCTCTGTTGGTCACCACAACCAGGCGATTAAGGGGTGTGTGCCCTCCGTGGCAGCTGCAGAAGCCCAGTTGTCAGACCTGTACAAGTTCCTTTCAGGGAGATACTGGTGACCTAGCATATCGCAGAAAAAGAGCACAATGGCACCCACCACCTTGCTGATCTCCAGGGAGGATTCTAGTCAGCGCCTAGATGTATGTTAAATTAGAAGTCTGACCATTATGGGGCGCCTGGGTGGCTCAGTCGGTTAAATGTCCGACTTTGGCTCAGGCCATGATCTCGCGGTCCGTGAGTTCCAGTCCCACATCGGGCTCTGTGCTGAGAGCTCGCAGCCTGGAGCCTGTTTCCGATTCTGTGTCTCCCTCTCTCTCTGACCCTCCCCCGTTCATGCTCTGTCTCTCTCTGTCTCAAAAATAAACATTAAAAAAAAAAAGAAGCCTGACCATTAGGCTGCAGCTTTTAAGGTATAGAAATAAGCCTGTTTCATCAAAGGCTGCAAGATGACCATCTCAGTCTGCTATGCTGAGCCCTGGCATGGGGGGCACTACCGAGATTCCCATGAGCTCACATGTTTCCTAGAGCCTCATGGGTCTCATGGATGCAAGCCCTATTGACTTTCAAAGCTAGTAGCTTTGGGGGCCTCTCAGGTGGAAGTCTTAAAAGTGGGGGTGCTAGTAGGTGTGGAGTTCACACCTTCCACTCCTTAGGGAGAAGGGGAGAGTTCTGAGTTACCTCCTAAATGTGTGTGGCTGTGCCAAGGGTGAGATTTATGTCCAGAATGTTCTCAGACTCTTCTACCCATTTTGATGTGTTTTTCTCATTTCCCCACGTATAGGAGATCCTCAGCTAGTCTCTGGGTTTCTTTCAGAAGGAATTTTTTTCCATTTGTAGCTGTAGATTCTGCATGCGAATGGGAGGAGGCGAGTCCAGGAACCTCCTATGTGGTACCTTGAGGCAGAACCCACCTAGTTTTAATTTCTTAAGTATCCTGTAGTGGCTGTGCCAACTTAAATTCCCATGAATGGTGCACAAGCCTGCATGTCTCTGCATCCTCATCAGTGTTCATCTGTTGTACTTTGAAGATCATCCTTCAACAGGTCTGAGGTGATCTCTTATTCTGGTTTTCATTTCAATTTCAATAATTAGTGGTATCGAGTACCTTTCATGTACCTCCTGGCCACTTAAATATTTTCTTTGGAAAAATGTTCAGGTTCTTTGCCAAGTTTTTAATTGGATTTTATTTTCTATTGAGTTGTCAGAGTCCTTATGTATTTTCGATACTAAAATCAGTTGGGTGGTTTGCAAATATTTCATCCCATTCTAGAGGAAACCTTTTTTTTCTTTTTTCTTCTTGTGCAGAAGCTTTTTCGGTTGATGTATTTTCACTTGTTTTTTATCTTGTTGCTGTGCTTTAGTTGTCCTATCCAAAAAATCATTGCCAAGACCCACCTTAAGACGTTTTCCTCTACGTATTCCTCTATGAGTTTTATGGTTTCAGGTCATATATTTATGTTTTTAATCCAATTGGACTTAATTTTTTGAGTAGTATAAGAGTTTCGGTTTCACTGTGTTGCATTTGAGCATCTAGTTTTCCCAGCACCAGGTATTGAAGAGACCATTGGGTATTCTTGGCCCCCTTGTGAAATATTTAACCATACATACAAGGGTTTACTTTAGGCTCTCAATTCAGTTCCATTGGTGTATCTGTTTTTATGCCATTTCCATACTGTTTTGATAACTTAACGTTTAATATTGTTTGAAGTCAGGAAGTGTGATGCCCCTAGCTGTGTTGTGCTTTCCTAACATTGCTTTGGTGATTTGGGGTCTTTGGTGGTTCTATATGAATTTTAGGATTGTTCTATTTCTGTAAAAAAAAAAAGCCATTGGAATCCTGATAGAGATGGCATTAAATCTATACATGTGTTAAGTAGTATGGACATTTCAATAATATGTCTAATCCATGAGCACAGACGCCTTTCCATTTATTTGTGTCATCTCTGATTTCTTTCACCAGCATCTTCTACTTTTCAGCACAGAGCCCTTTCACCAACTTGGTTAAATTTATTCCTAAGTATTTTGTTTTTTTATGCTATTATAAATAGGATTGTTTGATTTCTTTTTAAGATAGTTTATTGCTTGTGTATAGAAGTACTACTGATTTTTCTATCCTGCAAATTCCTGAATTTGTTGAGTAGATAAACTTGGTTTTTTTGTGGGCTCTGTAGGGTTTTCTATATAAAATCATATCATCATCAAATAGAGAAAATTTTATTTCTTTTCAATTCTGATGCCTTTTATTCCTTACCTCATCACTCTGGTTAGGATTTCTAGTACTATAGTGAATAGGAGGTATGAAAGTGGGCATCCTTGTCTTGTTCCAGATCTTAGAGGAAAACCATGCAATCTTTTACCATCAAGAATGGTGTTAGCTATGTGTGTATCATATATAGCCTTTGTTATATTGGAATACGTTCCTTCTATATATAATTTGTTGGGTTTTTATCATGAGTGGATGTCAAACTTTGTCAAATCGCTTTTTTGAATAAGGTGTTCATGTAATTTATTAAGGTGATATATCACGCTTACTTTTTTGTGTATATGGAGCTATTCTTGTACCCCAGGGACACAAACTCCCTGTTCATGGTATATGATCCTTTTAATATGCTGCTGAGTTTGGTTTGCTAGTATTTTACTGAGATATTTTGCATCTGTATTCAGCAAGGATATTGGATTGTAGTTGGCTTTTCTTGTGGTGCCCTTATCCGGCTTTGGTATCAGAGTAATGTTGACTTAGGTAAATTTGAAAGTGTTACCTCTTTTTTATTTTTTTTGAAAAGATTGGTACTAATTCTTCTTTGAATGTTTTGCAGAATTCATGAGTAAAGCCATCTGGTCTAGCACATTTTGTGTTGAGTGATTTTTGATTACTATGTCAATGACCTTGTCATTCATTCAGATTGTCAATTTTTTTTTCCTGATTCATGCTTGGCAGTTTGTATATTTCTAGGAATTTTTCTATGTCTTCTAGGTTGTCCATTTTGTTGGTGTAAAGTTGTTCATAGTAGTCCCTCATACTCCTTTGTATTTCTGTGTTATCAGTTGAAATGACTTTCATTTACAATTGTATTTGATTTCTCCTGTAATTTTTTACTAAAATATATTTGAGCTAGAAAATATGTAAATTAAAGGTATATAACATGGTAATTAGATATTATATATTGCAATATGATGACCATTGTAATGATAGTACTTACATATTTCATAGTTCCTTATTTTGATTCCAATGTTCTGGTTGGAATAATTAAGTTCTAGACTTTGAGCAAGTTTGATTATAATACAGTATTTTCTTTTCTTTTTTTTTTTAATGTTTATTTATTTCTGAGACAGAGAGAGACAGAGCATGAGTGGGGGAGGGGCAGAGAGAGAGAGGGAGACACAGAATCCGAAGCAGGCTCCGGGCTCCGAGCCGTCAGCACAGAGCCTGATGCGGGGCTCCAACTCACAAACCGTGAGATCATGACCGAGCCGAAGTCAGTCACTCAACCGACTGAACCACCCAGGCGCCCCCGTAATACAGTATTTTCTATGTTTATTACTATGCTTTATATCTCTAGAGCATTTTTACTACTTATTATAAATTTGGTCCCAGGGTGCCTGGGTAGCTCGGTAGGATAAGCATCCAACTCTTGGTTTCGGCTCAGGTCATATCTCAAGGTTCGTGAGTTCCAGCCCTGTGTCGGGTTCCACACTGACAGTGCAGAGCATGCTTGGAATTCTCTTTCCCCTCTCTCTCTGTCCCTCCCCCACTCACTCTCTTTCAAAAATAAATAAATAAACTTAAAAATAAATTGTTCCCTTAAGCAACACCTGTCCTGTTCCCCGATTTCTTGGTAACCACCATTTTTCTATTTTTATAAGTTTGTCTTAGTTTCTACATATAAATGACATCATAGAGTACTTGTCTTTCTGTCCTCCTTTATCATAATGTGCTTGAGGTCCATCCATGCTGTCACAAATGGCAGGATGTCATCCTCTCTCATGTCTGAATAATAGTTTTATACACACACACACACACACACACACACACACACACACACTTCCTCTTGTTTAGCCTTTAATCCCTTGATGGGAACTTAAGTTGTTTCCCCTCTTGGCTATTGTAAATAATACTGCAATAAACATGGGAGTGTACATATCTCATTGAAGTCCTGTATTCATTTCCCTTGGCATATACCCAGAAGTGGAATTGCTGGATCACACAATATTTCTCTTTAGTATTTTGGGGAACTTCCATATTGTTATCCACAGTAGTTGAAACAATTTACATTTCCACAACAGACCACAAACTTTTATTGTCCCTTGTCTTCTTGATTACAGCCATTCTAAAAGGGGTGAAGTGATATCTCAATGTGGTTTTGATTTACATTTTTCTGATTAGTAATATTGAGCATTGTTTCACATAACTGTTGGCCAACCATATATATTCTTTGGAAAAAGTGTGTATTTAGGTTAAAAATGTTATTTAAATCCAAGTACGTTAACATACAGTGTAGTATTGCTTTCAGGAATAGAACCCAGTGATTCATCACATATATATAACACCCAGGGCTATCCCAACCAGTGTCCTCCCTAATTCCCATCACCCATTTAGCCTATCCACCCAACACCCCTCCAACAACTCTCGGTTTTTTTCTCTGTACTTGAGAGTCTCTTATGCTTTGCCTCACTCTCTGTTTTTATCTTATTTTATCTCCCCTTCCCATATATTCATCTGGTGTTTCTTAAATTACACATGAGTGAAATCATATGATAATTGTCTTTCTCTGCCTGACTTATTTTGGGTAGCATAATACACTCAAGTTCCATCTACATTGTTGCAAATGGCAAGATTTCATTCTTTTTGATTGCCAAGTAATATTCCAGTGTGTGTGTGTGTGTGTGTGTGTATGTGTGTGTATAGTTGTTTATATATATATATACATGTATATAATATATAATATATATTATAATTATATATATTATAATTATGGGCATAATAAATATATATAAATATGGGCATAATTATAATTATAAATATATATATAGTTGTATATATATTTATATACACACCACATCTTCTTTATCCATTCATCAAGTCAATGGACATTTGGGATCCTTCCATATTTTGGCTATTGTTGATTTTGCTGCTGCAAACATTGGGGTGCATGTGCCCCTTTGAATCAGCATTTTTGTATCCTTTGGATAAATACCTAGTAATGCAATTTCTAGGTCATAGGGTAGTTCTATTTTTAATTTTTTGAGGAACCTCCATACCGGTTTCCAGAGTGGCTGCACCAGTTTGCATTTCCACCAGCAGTGCAAAAGTACTCCCCTTTCTCTGCATCCTCGCTGACATTTTTTGTTCCCTGAGTTGTTAATTTTAACCATTTTGACAGGTGTGAGGTGGTATCTCATTGTAGTTTTGATTTGTATTTCCCTGATGATGAATGATGTTGAGCATTTTTTCATGTGCCTATTAGACACCTGGATGTCTTTGAAAAGTGTCTGTTCATGTCATTTGCCCATTTTTTCACTGGATTATTTGTTTTTTGAGTGTTGAGTTTGATCAGTTCTTTATAGATTTTGGATACTAACACTTTATCTGGTATGTCATTTGCAAATATCTTCTCCCATTCCATCAGTGGCCTTTTAGTTTGTTGATTGTTTCCTTTGCTGTGCAGAAGCTTTTTATCTTGATGAGGTCCCAATAGTTTGTTTTTGCTTTTGTTTCCTTTGCCTCTAGAGACATGTCTAGTAAGAAGTTGCTGCAGCTGAGGTTAAAGAGGCTGTTGGTTGTTTTGTCCTCTGGGATTTTGATGGTTTCCTATCTTATGTTTAGGTCTTTCATCCATTTTGAGTTTATTTTTGTGTATGGAGTAATAAAGTGGTCCAGGTTCATTCTTCTGCATGTTGCTGTCCAGTTTTCCCAACACCGTTTGCTGAAGAAATTGCCATTTTTCCATCGGATATTCTTTCATGCTTTGTTGAAGATTAGTTGGCCATACATTTGTGGGTCCATTTCTTGGCTCTTTATTCTGTTTCATTGATCTGAGTGTCTGTTTTTGTGCCAGTACCATACTGTCTTGACGATTACAGCTTTGTAATACAGCTTGAAGTCCAGAATTGTGATGCCTCCAGTTTTGGTTTTTCTTTTTCAGGATTGCTTTGGCTATTTTGGTGTCTTTTCTGGTTCCATAAAATTTTAGAATTGTTTGTTCCAGCTGTGTGAAGAGTGCATGTTATTTTGATAGGGACTGAATTGAATATGTGGATTGCTTTCGGTGGTATCGACATTTAAACAATATTTGTTCTTCTAATCCATGACCATGGAATGCTTTTCCATTTCTCTATGTCTTCTTCAATTTCTTTCATAAGCTTTCTATAGTTTCCAGCATACAAATCTTTTACCTCTTTGGTTAGGTTTATTCCTAGGTATTTTATGGTTTTTGGTGCAATTGTAAATGGGATCAATTCCTTCATGTGTCTTACTGCTGCTTCATTATTGGTGTATAGAAATGCAACCACATTCTGTATGTTGATTTTATATCCTGTGATTTTGCTGAATTCACGTATCAACTCTAGCAGTTTTTTAGTGGTCTTTCAGGTCTTCCATGTAGAGTATCATGTCATCTGCAAAGAGTGAAAGTTTGACTTCCTCCTTGCTGATTTGGATGCCTTTTATTTCTTTTGTTGTCTCATTTCCGAGGCTAGGACTTCCAATGCTGTATTCAACAACAGTGGTAAGAGTGGACATCCTTGTTGTGTTCCTGACATTAAGGGGGAAGGCTCTCAGTTTTTCCCCCATTGAGGATGATATTAGCAATGGGTCTTTCATATATGGCCTTAACGATACTGAGGCATGTTCCTTCTATCCCTACTTTCTTGAGGGTTTTTATCAATATTTGTTCTTCCAACCCATGATAAAAAGGATGGTTTATTTTGTCAAATGGTTTTTTCTGCATCTATTGAGAGGATCATGTGGTTCTTGTCCTTTTATTCACGTTGATAGATTTGCGGATATGGAACCAGTCTTGCATCCCAGGAATAAATCCGACTTCGTCGTGGTGAATAATTCTTTTAATGTATTGTTGGATTTGGTTTGCTAGTATCTTTTTGAGAATTTTTGCATCCATGTTTACCAGGAAGATTGGTCTGTAATTCTCCTCTTTAGTGGGGTCTTTATCTGGTTTTGGAATCAGTGTAATGCTGGCCTCATTGAATGCATTTGAAATTTTCCTTCCATTTCTATTTTATGGAACCGCTTCAGAAGACTAGGTATTAACTCTTCTTTAAATGTCTGGTAGAATTCCCCCTGGAAAACCATCTGGCCCTGGACTCTTGCTTGTTGGGAGATTTTTGATTACTGATTCAATTTCTTTACTGGATATGGGTCTGTTAAAATTTTCTACTTCTTCCTGTTTCAGTTTTGGTAGTTTATATGTTTCTAGGAATTTGTCTATTTCTTCCAGATTGCTCAAATTGTTGGTATATAATTGCTAATACTATTCTCTTATTGTTGAATTTCTGTGGTGTTGTTTTCTTTTTGTGTGTTTCTTTGCTCTCTTCTCTTTCATTGGTGATTTTATTTCTGTCATTTCCTTTTTCTTTTTGATAAATTTGGCTGGGGGTTTATCAGTTTTGCTTATTCTTTCAAAGAACAAGCTCATGGTTTTGTTGATCTGTTTTGTTTTTAAATTTTGATATCATTGATTTCTGCTCTAACCTTTATTATTTCCCTTCTTCTGCTTGTTTTGGACTTTATCTGCTATTCTTTTTTCCAGTTCCTTTAGGTGTAAGGTTA
Organism: Neofelis nebulosa; assembly: GCF_028018385.1. Lineage (NCBI taxonomy): Eukaryota > Metazoa > Chordata > Mammalia > Carnivora > Felidae > Neofelis > Neofelis nebulosa. The sequence goes on along the minus strand of NC_080784.1, from coordinate 7,278,605 downwards.
TGTTGTGTATTTGAGACATTTCTTTCTTCTTTAGGAAGGCCTGGATTGCTATTTATTTCTCTCTTATGACCACCTTTACTGCATCCCAGACTGTTGTGGACTGTTGTGTTTTCATTTTCACTGGCTTCCATGTACTTTTTAATTTCCCCTTTAGTTTCTTGATTAACCCATTTATTCTTTAGTAGGATGTTCTTTAATCTCCAAGTATTTGTAGTCTTTCCAGTTTTTTTTCTTGTTGTTGATTTCAAGTTTCATAATGTTGTGGTCTAAAAATAGGCATGGTATGATCTCGATCTTTTTATACTTGTTGAGGGCTGATTTGTGGCCTTTATGTGACTTATTCTGGAGAATGTCCCATGTGCACATGAGAAGAATGTGTATTCTGGTGCTTTAGGATGAAATGTTCTGAATATATCTGTTAAGTCCATTTGGTCCAGTGTGTCATTCCAAGCCATTGTTTCCTTGTTGATTTTCTGTTTAGGTGATCTATCCGTTGCTAAGTGGGGTGTTAAAGACTCCTACTATTATGGCATTATTATCAATGCATTTCTTTATGTTTGTGATTGATATATTTGGGTTCCTTCAAGTTGGGGACATAAATATTTACATTTGTTAGACCTGCTTGGTGGATAGACCCCTTAATTATGATATAACGCCCTTCTTTATCTCTTATTACAGTCTTTGTTTTAAAATCTAGTTTGATATGAATGTGGCTATTCTGGCTTTCTTTTGATGTCCATCAGCATGAGAGATGGTTCTCTATCTCCTCACTTTCAATCTGCAGGTGTCTTTAGCTCTAAAATGAGTGTCTTAGAGGCATCATATGAATGGGTTTTTTAAAAAATACATTCTGATACTCTATATCTTTTGATTGGAGTGTTTAGTCCATTTATATTTAGAGTGGTTATTGAAAGGTATGAATTTAGTGCCATTGTGTTACATGTAGAGTTGGTGTTTCTGGTGATGTTCTCTGGTCATTTCTAATCTTTGTTGGTTTTGGTCTTTTTAATTTTGTTTTGTTTTTTCTCCACTCAAAGGAATCCTCCTTAAAATTTCTTGCAGACCTCATTTAGCAGTCTCAAACTCCTTTAGTTTTTGTTTGTATGGGAAACTGTTTATCTCTCCTTCTATTTGGAATGACAGCATTGCTGGATAAAGAATTGTTGGCTGCATATTTTTTCTAATTCAGCCTGTTGAATATACTGTGCCATTCCTTTCTAGCCTATCAAATTTCTGTGGACAAGTCTGCTATGAACCTGATCTGTCTTCTTTTTAGGTAAGGACTTTATCTCCTTTGCTGCTTTTATAATTCTTTCCTTGTCTGTGTATTTTGTGAATTTGACTAGGATATGCCTTGGTGATGGTTGTTTTTTGTTGAATGTAATGGGAGTTCTCTGTGCTTCTGGGATTTTGATGTCTGTGTCCTTCCCCAGATCGGGAAAATTTTCAGCTACAGTCTGCTCATATGAACCTCTGCCCCTTTTTTCTCTCTCTTCTTCTTCTGGGACTCCTATGATTCAAATGTTAATCCTTTTTTAAAAAGTATTTTTTAAGTTTATTTATTTGCTTTGAGAGAGAGATTCAGAGTGCACAAGTGGGGGAGGGGCAGAAAGAATACAAAATTCCCAAGCAGACTCCACACTGTCAATGCAGAGCTCGATGCAGGGCTTGAACCCATGAACCGTGAGATCATGACCTGAGCTGAAATTAGGAGTCATCCGCTTAACAGACTGAGCCCAATATTAGTCCTTTTTAATAGAGTTCTTTAAGTCTTGTATTGTGATCTTTTGCCTTTGTTTCCCTCTTTTTTTCTGCTTCATTACTATCTAACTTCTTCACTACTCTGCTTCCTCCATCCTTGCTGTCACAGCATCCTTTGAGATTGCATCTTGTTTAAAGCATTTTTAATTTTGGCCTGACTAGATTTTAGTTCTTTTATCTCCACAGAAAAGAATTCTCAGGTGTCTTCTATGCTTTTTCAACCCTAGCTTGTATTCTTATAATCTTGGTTTTAATTCTAGATCAGACATCTTATATCTGTGTTGATAAATCCCTGGCTGTAATTTCCTCCTGTGTTTTTGGGGTGAATTGATCCATTTTGTCATTTTTGGAGGAAGAAAAATATTAATACAATAAAAAATTATAATTAAAAAACTAAAAACAGAACAAACCAAATAAAGGAACCTAGATCCTAGGTGTTTTTGTCTGATGGTTGAGAGAAGCTTGATAGAATAGAGAAAAAAGAGAAAGGGAAAAAAAAGTTTAAAAAAATGTAAATAATAGAATAAAATAAAGAATATAAAATAGAATTAAAAAAATAAAAAACAAAAAAGAATGTGCTCTTTTTATATCCAAGAAAGAGAAAGAAAAGAAAGAAAAAAGAAAACAATTTCAGCAAAAACAGAAGCAAAGAAAACAAACAAATAAATGAACCAGCAACCAGAATGAAACTTGAATGAAGTTACATCCTGTTTCTCCTAGAACTGAAACTTTGCAGTGCACTAGTCTGTAGACTATTAAGCAGGTGGAAGGGATTTGTGCTGTTCTTCTGGGAGATGTGCCTGGAGGGTGCAGTTGGGCAGGACTTGGTGTAATGCCACTGTTCTCCACTTGGTAGCGCTGCTTAACTTATTGGGGTCGATCCATATGGTGCACGCATGTGTGCACATGGGCTAGAAGTGGAAATGGCTTCACCCAGCTCCCTAGTGTCTGGCTCGGGAGTGATACATCCTTACCAACCCATGATCAAGCAGCCGTATTTTGTTTCAGGCCCCTGTCAGCTCCCTACCTCCAACTTGTCTGTGTCTAAGTGGTCCACCTGCCAGGTGGCACCTCCCTTCAGAGTTTTATCTCAGCTGGGGTTGTGTTTCAAACCCCACACTTCAGAGACCCCCCATGGCTCAGACTCCCACCAATTCTCTGGTGGAGGGTCTGGCTGAGCAACAGCCAGTTCCAGGTTTTGCTGCCCTTGGAATCTTTGTTCCAGGATCAGTAAATGTGGCTATTCTCTGTGTCTACTGGGACCTTTGCCTGCAGGGAGGCTTATGATCTCTACCAAATGCACTCCAAGCAGGGGAACGAGTTCTCCCAGCATGGCACATTGACCCCTTGGACCCTGCTCTCTGCTCCTGGGATTTGACCTGCTTCCTCACCAGAGCACCGCCAGTCACTGAGCTCCAAAACTTCAGACTCTGTGCTTCACTGTTTGTAGAATGCTGGTGGTGTTGAAACCCTCTCCTTTCTCCCTATCATTGTTCTTGGAGAACAGATTTCTTGTTCGGTCCCTTGCAAGTGTTTTCACTCTTTTTATCTCCAGCTACTTTCAGGGGAGTGCTTTTCTTGCAGGATCCCAATGTGCCACACTCTCCCCCTTTCTCCTCTCCTTCTCCTTTCTCCGTGAGAATCACTTCCTCCCCTCTGCAGCTCCACGGCTTTTCTTTCCCCCAGTTCACCTCTCTGCACCACATACTTGCCAAGGTCTCCAGCTCCAATTATGTAGATCGTTGCATTAATCCTCGAATCAATCTTCTAGGTGTTCAAAATGGTTTGGTGCTGATCTAGCTGTGTTTCAGAGATGCGACAAGCTCAGGGTCCCCATAATACTCTGTCATCTTAACTCCTCTCTCTCCTCCATTTCTGACAACCACCAGTCTTTTCTCTGAGTTGAATGTTTTTTTGTTTGTAGATACCACATATAAGTGAACCCATAAGAATTTGTCTCTGTCTGACTTATTTCATTTACCATAATGCCCTTAAGTTCATTCATGTTTTCACATTAGGCAAGATTTTATTCTTTTCTATGGCTGAATAATATCCACTACGCACACCCCACATTTTATTTGTCCATTCATCTGTCAGGGGATACAGTCTTTGCCCCCATATCATGGCTATTATATAAATGCTGCAATGACCATGAGAGTGTATGTATCTTTTCGTTAGTCTATTCATTTTTTTTTTAATTTTTTTTTTAGTAAATACCCACAGTTGGAGTGGCTGGACCATATTGTAGTTCAATTTGTAATTTTTTCAGAAATTTCTAAACTGTTTTTCATAGTGGCTACACCAATTTACATGTCTGCCGACAGCACAAAATATTGTCTTTACTCAACATCCTTGCCTATGCTTGTTATCTCTTGTTTATTTGTTTTTAGTAATATCCTTACAGGCGTGAGATGATAGCTCTTCATGGTTTGGGTTTGCATTTCCCTGATGGGTAGTGATGTTGAACATCTTTTTATGTGTTTGTTGGCCATCTGTATATCTTTAAGAAATATCTATTTAGGTCCTCTGCACATTTTCTTAATCATATTGTTTGATTTTTTCCCTATTGAATTGTATAACTTCTTTATCTTAAATACTAACCCCTTATGAGATATGACTTGCAAATATTTTGCTCATTCTGTAGAGTGCTTTTATGCTTTGTTGATGGTTTCCTGTGCAGAAGGTTTTTAGTTTGCTATAGTCCTTCTTGTTTGTTTTTGCTTTTGTTGCCTTGCTTTTGGTGTCAACTCCAAAAAAATCATTGCTAAGAATGATATCAAGGAGCTCCCCCTGCCATGTTTTGTTCTAGGAGTTTTAGAGTTTGAAGTCTTGCATTCAAGCTATTAATCCATTTTTACTTTTTTGTGTATAAAGCACTATAGTGGTCCAGTTTCATTCTTTTGCATGTGGCTGTCAAGTTTTTCCAGAGCCATTTATTGAAGAGATTGTTTTCCCATTTATATTTTTGGCTCTGTTTTATAAGCTAAACGACTGCACATGTGTGAGTTTATTTCTGGGATCTCAATTCTGTTTCATTGATCTTTGTGTCTCTTCTTTTGCCAACACCATACTGTTTTGATTACCGTGGCTTTATAATAGTGTTTGAAATCAGGGCATGTGATTCCCCCAGCTTTGTTCTTTCTCAAGGTTGTTTTCACTGTTTGGGGTTGTTTGTGATTTCATACAAATTTTAGGATTTTTTTTGCTACTTTGTAAAAATTGCCTTTAGAATTTTGATAGCGGGGGGCAACCTGGGTTGCTCAGTCAGTTGAGTGTCTGTCTTCAGCTCAGGTCATGAACTTGTGGTTCATGGGTGTGAGCCCCACGTCAGGTTCTGTGCTGACAGTTGGGAGCCTGGAGACTGCTTCCAATTCTGTGTCTCCTTCTCTTTCTAACCCTCCCCCACTCATGATCTCTTTCTCTCTTAAAAATAAATAAAGATTAAAAAAATTAAATAGGATTTTGATAGGATTATATAGGCATATGTCTGTTGATTGTTAATTCTTCTAATTCATGATTAAGAATTTGTTACATTTATTTATGTCTTTAATTTCTTTCATTAATATTTTATAGTTGTATCATTGTATAGTGCATGATTAATATTGCATAGTTATCAAGGTACAGGTCTTTTGCTTCCTTGATTAAATTTATTAGTAGATATTTGATTCTTCTTTATGCACTTAGAAATAGGTTTTCTTAGTTTCTTTCTGATAGTTTGTTATTAGTGCATATAAATACATAGGATTTTTATTTATTGATTAGTATCCTGCAACTGTCCTGAGTTTTATTCATTCCAACAGTTATTTGGTGGAGTACTTAGGGTTTGCTATATGTATCATCTGAAAATGGTGACAGTTTTGCTTCCATTCTAATTTCAATGTGTTTAATTTATTATTATTTTGACTAATTCCTCTGGTTATGACTTCTAGTACTGTGATGAATAAAATAGCAAGAGGTGGGCATCCTTGTCTTATAACTGATTTTGGAGGAAAGCTTTCAGCTTTTCACCATTCAGTGTAATGTTAGCTAAGTGCTTGTCATATGTGACCTTTCTGTCATGTTGAGTTATGTCCCCTCGATACCTACTCTGTTGAGAGCTTTATTGTGAATGGGTGTTGAATTGTTAAAATTCTCTTTCTGCAGATATTGAGATGATAATATGATATTTTATTGAAGTATATTTGAGATGTGATATATTAATTTCAGGTGTACCACACAGTGATTTGACATTTATATACCTTATGAAATGAACACAATATGTCTGGTTACCATCTGCCTACCATACATAGCTATTAGAATCCTATTGACTATATTGTCTATGCTGTACTTACATCTCTGTGGCTTATTTTAAAACTAAAAGTTTGTACCTCTCAATCCCCTTGAAATATTTTGACCAAGCTCCTGCCCCCATCCCTTTGGCAACCACAAGTTTTTTTTCTCTGTACTTATGAGTCTTTTTCTGCTTTTGTTTTATTCATTTGTTTTGTTTTTTAGATTCCACATATAAGTGAAATCACAAGGTATTTGACTTATTTCCCTTACATAATACATTCTAGGTCCATCCATGTTGCTGCAAATAACAAGATTACATTCTTTTTATGGCTGAGTAAAATTCTTAAAAAAAATTTTTTTTTAATGTTTATTTTTGAGAGAGAGAGAGAGAGAGAAAGAGCATGAATGGGGGAGGAGCAGAGAGAGAGGGAGACACAGAATCGGAAGCAGGCTCCAGGCTCTGAGCTGTCAGCACAGAGCCCTATGCAGGGCTGGAACTCGCAAGCTGTGAGATCATGACCTGAGCCGAAGCCGGACACTCAACCGACTGAGCCACTCAGGTGCCCCATGGCTGAGTAAAATTCTATTGTATGTGTATGCCACATCTTTATACATTCATCTATCGATGGATACTTAGGTTGCTTTCATATTTTGGTTATTGTAAAATATGAGCAATGAACATAGGGGCATATGTATCTCTTATAATTCGTGTTTTTCATTTTCTTCCAATATGTATCTGGAAGTAGAATTTCTGGGTGGGGTGGTATTTCTATTTTTAATTTTTTGAGGAACAGTGATACTGTTTTCCATACTGTATGTCTGCACCAATTTACAATCCCATCAACAGTGCATGATGTTTTTCTTTTCTCCACATCCTGGCCAACATTTGTTAATTCTTATCACTTTGATACTAGTCATTGTGAAAGTGTGAGGTGACACCTTATTGTGGTTTCGATTTGCATTTCCTTGGTGATGAGTGATGTTGGGCATCTTTTCACACGCCTGTTTGCCCTCCGTGTGTCATCTTTAGAGAAATGTCTATTCAAGATTTCTGTCCAGGGGCGCCTGGGTGGCTCAGTCGGTTGGGCGTCCGACTTCGGCTCAGGTCACGATCTCATGGTCCGTAAGTTCGAGCCCCGCGTCGGGCTCTGGGCTGACGGCTCAGAGCCTGGAGCCTGCTTCCGATTCTGTGTCTCCCTCTCTCTCTGCCCCTTCCCTGCTCGTGCTCTCTCTGTCTCAAAAATAAATAAAAACATTAAGAAAAAAAATTAAAAAAAAGATTTCTGTCCATTTTTTAAATTGGATTGCTAGCTCTTTTGGCGTTGACTTGTATGAGTCCTTTGTGTCGTTTTCATATTAATCTCGTACTGGATATATCATTTGCAAATACATTCTTTTATTCAGTAGCTTGCCTTTTCATTCGGTTAATGGTTTCCTCTCTGCAAAAGCTTTTCCGTCTTTTGTAGTACAAATCACTTATTTTTGTCTTTGTTGTCTTTGCCTCAGGAAACATCCAAAAAATTGCTGAGACAGAAGTCCATGAGTTTACTGCCTGTGTTTTCTGTGGGGAGTTCTATGGACTCAGGTCTTATGTTTAGGTCTTCAATCCATTATGATTTCATTTTTGTGTGTGGTATAAGAAAGTGGTCCAGCTTCATTCTTTGCCATGTAGCTGTCCAGGTGTCCCTGTACCATTTATTGAGGAGTCTGTCTTTTCCCATTATATATTATTACCTTCTTCATTGTAGATTGGCTATACAAGTGTGAGTTACTTCCTGACTGTCAATTCTGTTCCATTAGTTGATGTTCCTGTTTTTGTGCCAATATATCTGTTTTGATCACTATAGCATGGTAGTATAGTTTGAAATCTGGACCATGATACCTCCAGCTTTGTTATTCTTAAGATTGCTTTGGCTATATTCAGGGTCTTTTGTAGGTCCACACAAATTTTTAAATTGTTAGTTCCACTTTTGTAAAAAATGCTATTGGTATTTTATAGAGATTGCATAATCTGTAGATTGCTTTGGGTAACATGGACTTTTTAACAACATTAATTCTTGCGATCAATAAACATGACACATTTTCCATTTATTTGTATTATCTTTACTTCATCCATGTGTTGTAATTTTTGGTATACAGGTCTTTAACCTCCCTGGTGAAATTTATTTCTAGGTATTTTATTCTTTTTAATGCAGTTGTAAATGGGATTGTTTATTTAATTTCTCTTTTTGATAGTTTATTATTAGTACAGAACACACAACGGGTTTTTGTATATTATTTTGTATATTTTGTATATTATTAGTACAGAAACACAACGGGTTTTTGTATATTAATTTCGAATCCTGAACATTTACTTATTTATTTTAAGAGGTTTTTTTTGTGTGTGGAATCTTTAGGATTTTTTATGTATAGTTTCATGTCATCTGCAAACAATGACAAATTGACTTCTTCCTCACCAGTTTGGATGCATTTATGTATTATTCTGGCCTGATTGCTGCTGGTAAGACTTCTAGTACTATATTGAATAAAAGTGGCAAGAGTGGGCATTCTTGTTTTGTACCAGATATTAGAGGAAAAGCTTTCAACTCTTCATTATGAAAGTATTATATTAGTGGTGGGTTTGTTACATATTGCCTTATTATGTTGAAGTATGTTCCCTCTATATACACTTTGTTGAGAGTTTTATCATGTATGGATGCTGAGTTTTGTCAAATGATTTCTCTGCATCTATTGTAATAATCATAGGATTTTATCCTTCATTTTGTTAATCCAGTGTATGATGTTGATTTGTGGATATTGAACCATGTTTGTTTCCCTGGACTAAATATCACATGTTTGTGGTGTGTGATCTTTTTAATGTATTGTTGAATTCAGTTTGCTAATATTTTGTAAGAATTTTTGCATCAATGTTCATCATGAATATTGGGCTGTAACTTTTTGTGGTTTATTTATTTGTAAATTTTTTTAATGTTTATTTATCTTTGAGACAGAGACAGAGCATGAACGGGGGAGGGGCAGAGAGAGAGAGAGGGAGACACAGAATCTGAAGCAGGCTCCAGGCCCTGAGCTGTCACCACAGAGCCTGACGTGGGGCTCGAGCTCAGGAACTGCGAGATCATGACCTGAGCTGAAGTCAGACGCTCAACCGACTGAGCCACCCAGGCACCTCTTTTGTAGTTGTTTTTTTAATGTTTATTTTTTGAGAGAGAGAGAGACAGACAGACAGACAGACAGACAGGGTATGGGTGGGGGAGGGGAAGAGAGAGGAGACCCAGAATCCCAAGTAGGCTCCAGGCTCTGAGCTGCTAGCACAGAGCCCGATGCAAGGCTTGAACCCATGAGCCATGTGATCATGACCTGAGCCAAAGTCCGCCGCTTAACTGAGGCACCCAGGCGCCCCTTTTTGTAGTTTTTATGACTGGTTTTGTTAGCAGAATAATGCTGGCCTTACAGAAATTGGAAAGTGTTCTTTTTCAAACTTTTATGTAATAATTTGAGAATAGGTATTAACTCATCTTAAAATGTTTAGTATAATTTATCTATTAAGATGGCTGGTCCTAGACTTTGGTTTGTTGGGAGCTTTTTGATTCCTGATTCAACTTTATTATAAGTAATCAGTCTGTTTAGATTTTTTTTCCCCCAATTCAATCTTGGAAGATTATATGTTTGTAGAAATGTATCCAGGGGCACCTGGGTGGCGCAGTCGGTTAAGCGTCCGCCTTCAGCCAGGTCACGATCTCGCGGTCCGTGAGTTCGAGCCCCGCGTCAGGCTCTGGGCTGATGGCTCAGAGCCTGGAGCCTGTTTCCGATTCTGTGTCTCCCTCTCTCTCTGCCCCTCCCCCGTTCATGCTATGTCTCTCTCTGTCCCAAAAATAAATAAAAAACGTTGAAAAAAAAATTAAAAAAAAAAAAAAAAAAAAAAGAAATGTATCCAATTATTTTTTTGTGGAATGATTTATTATTTAATCATTTGTTGTAGTTTCTTACAATCCTTTGTATTTTCTTGGTGTTGGTTGTAACTTCTTTTATTTCTGATTCAGATTTTTTTTTAAAATGAGTCGAGGTAAAGTTTTATCAGTTTTGTTTATCTTTCAAAGAACTAGCTTAGTTTCTGTAATCTTTTATGTTGTCTTTTTATACACTGTTACTTATTCCTACTCTGGTCTTTATTATTTATTTCCTTCTACTAACTTTGGGCTTTGTCGGGTTTTTCTAGTTCCTTTAGTATAAGGTTAGATTGCTGGAGATTTTTTTTTTCTTCTTCTTACGTAGGGCTGTATTGCTTATATAATTCATTCTTATAACTGCTTTACTGTGTTCCATAGATTTTATTTATTTTTATTTTTATTTTTTAACGTTTAATTTTTGAGACAGAGAGAGACAGAGCGTGAATGGGGGAGGGGTAGAGAGAGAGGGAGACCCAGAATTGGAAGCAGGCTCTAGGCTCTGAGCCATCAGCCCAGAGCCCAACGAGGGGCTCGAATTCACGGACCGAGAGATCGTGACCTGAGCTGAAGTCGGACGCTTAACCCACTGAGCCACCCAGGTGCCCCTGTGTTCCATAGATTTTAGAATAATGTTTCCGTTTTATTTGTCTGAAGGTATTTTTCGATTTTTCTTTGATTTTTTTTTTTTAATTGACATAATGGTTGTTTAGTAGCATGCTGTTAAGTAGTCTGTTAATATTTTTCCAGTTTCTTCCCCCAGTAAGTAATTTCTAGTTTCATACTATTGTGGTCAGAAAAGACGGTTGGTATCATTTCAATTTCTTTAATTTACTGAGACCTGTTTGGTGGCCTAATATGTGGTCTATCCTGGAGAACGTTCTATATATACTTGAAATGTATATATGTTCTGCATTGTTTGGATGGAATGTTCTGTGTGTATCTGTTAACTCCATCTGGTCTAATGTGTTGTGTAAGGCCAATGCTTTCTTACTGATTTTTTTTTGGTGGCTCAACTATCCATTGAAGGAAGTAGAATGTTTAAGTTCCCTACTATTTTGAAATTACTGTGAATTTCTTTGTTAATATTTGCTTTACATATTTAGGTGTTTCTATGTTGGGCATATAGATATTTATAATTGATATATATTGTGGAATTGATCCCTTTATTATGTAATGCTTTTTTTTTTTTTTTTTGGTCTCTTGCTATAGTCTGTTTTAAAGTCTTTTCCCCACCTGATGTAAGTGTTGCTGCCCCAGCTTTTAAACATTTCATTTGCATGGACTCTTGTCCTATTTTTCACTTCAAAGCTACATGTGTTTTTAGCTCTCATGTGAGTTTCTTGTAGATGGCATATAAATGGGACTTATTTTTTTTACTCATTCAGTGATCTTATATCTTTCTTTTGATTGGACCATTTAGATGATTTACCTTTAAAGTAATTATTTGTAGTTCTTCTCTGTTCCTTTTTTGTCTTGCTCTCTTATTTTGTGATTTGAGAAATTTAGTGTTAGTATTCCTTTTTCTTTATTTTTGAATATCTATTACAAGCTTTTGGTTTATAGTTAACATGAGGGTTATATATAACACCCTGTGTATATAGCAGTCTATTTTAAGCTGAAAAGTGCTTAATGTCAAACACATTTTAAAAGAACTGTCTTTATCTAACTTCCCATATATTTTGTGATTTGTTATCTGTTTTACATAGCAACAAAAGATATTTTTTCTTTTATAATTTGCTTCTACTTAGGGCGTTTCTAGTACAGAAGACTCTTGAGTATTTCTTGTAAGACCACTTTAGTGACGATAAACTCATTTAACTTTTGTTTGCTTGAAAAATCTTTCTCTTTCCTTCACTTCTCAATGACAACCTTGCCAAGTAGAGCATTCTTGGTTCTAGGCATTTTCTCTTCAGCTCTTTGAATATATTTTGCCACTCCCTTCTGGCGTGAAGTCTTATGGGTGTTACCTTGTATGTACCTAATTGTTTTTCTTCTGCTGCTTTTAAAATTCTCTGATTTTTGAAATATTAATTACTATATGTCTTAGTGTGGACTTCTTTGGGTTTATTTTGTTTGGGGATCTCTCACCTTTCTGGAGCTGGATGTCTGTGTCCTTCCCCAAGTTAGCAAAGTTTTCAGAAATTATTTCCTTACGTTTTTGTCCCTTGTCCTTCTGAGATTCCTATAATGTAAGTATTAGTATGCTTGATATTACCCCAGGGGGTCCTTAAATTGTTACCATTTAAATTTTTTTTTCTTTTTGCTGTTCAGCTTGGATGTTTCTACTACCATGTCTTTGAGATTGCTGATTGGCTTTTCTTAGCCTCAGAAATCTGTTGATTTCTTCTAGTGTGTTTTTCAGTTATTCTTCAGCGCCGAAACATATATATTTATATTTTATCTCTTTGTTGAAGTTCTTACTGTGTTGATCCATTCTCTCGGTTCAGTGAGCATCTTTGTGACTTTTACCGTGAAATCTTTATCAGGTCCATTGTTTATCTCCATTTCATTTAGTTCTTTATCTGAGGTTTTGTCTTATTCTTTCCTTTGGAATATATTTCTCCGTCTCCTCATTTGGTTTACCTGTATTGTTTTCTATGTATTATTTAGATCAGCTGTATTACCATTCTTGAAAGAGTGGTCTTATGTTAAATGCATCCCGTGGCTCTCAGGAGCGCAATCCTCCCCGGTTACCAGAACGGAGCCCTCCACCAGTATCCCCTGCAGGCAGCCTTCTCTTGTGGCTGCAGTGTGACAGCTCCAGCAAGATGGTGGGTGGAGCTGACCCCTGGACTGGCTGGCTGAGAGGACTGGCAACATCTGCTGGGGGTGCCCTGGTGGGCAGGGCTGGTTTGGCTGGCCGTTAGGCCCAGTTATGAATACTGCAGGTGTGCTGGTAGGTGAGGTTTGCCCTGCCTAATGCAGGGGCCCCTTTTAAGGGACCCGGTTTACAGCTGAGACTGCCTACTGGATGTGGCAGAACAGTAGCCACTCTGTGGGGTGCTGGTCCCATCTGAGTCCATGCATCAGGTTTGGCAGTGAGGTTCCACAGGAGGGGAAAGGGGACAACAGTGCTGGCTGAGACCACCATCGGGTTTGGTGGGTTGGGAGCTGCTCTGGGAGAGCTCCAGAGTGGGCAGATGGGGAGGAGTGTGTCTGCAGGGGAAAAGGGTGGAAGGGTAGGGGTTGCTAGCAATGTATATGAAGGTGTCAGAACTGGCACTCACCAGCACCAGGCCTGCTAGGCAGAAGGAGGTCAAGAAAAATGGCACCTGCCTGCACTTTGATCCCTGGATAAAGTTCCTACAGGATTCTTTTCCTCCAGCATACAACCTAAAACTAGTCGGTAATCTTCCCGTAATGTCCCGGATGCTTTTCAGACTGCTGCCTCTGTGCTAAGTCTGGGAGCAAGTGAGTTCAAGCTCTTGCACTTTAACAGCAGAGTCTCCGCTTTCTAGAGCCCTCTGGCTCTCCTGGTGGTGATTCTGGTTGGTTTCTGAAGATCCTTGAGGTGAGTACAACTGATTTTTAAAGCCAGATTTTATGGGAGTTGATCTTACCAGTGGTGCCTATGGTAGGGGGGGTATTGTCTGGGGTGGGGCTTGAAGCCTTTGCTCCGGAGGAAGGACCTCCAAGTCTGTGATACTTCTCTTTGTGGGTCACCATGCCAGGGATGTGGGTCCTGAACTGAATGTGTTTCTGCCTCATCTCCCCATCTTGATGTGCCTTTTTCCTTATATCTTTAGCTGTGGAACAGCTGTTATGCTAGTCGTTAGGTCTTCTCAGACCTTGGTATGTCCATGGGAAGGGGTGAGCACAGGATCTTGGCATGTATGCCATGTTGAGTGAGAGCCTCTAATGACACAGTTTTTATCCTTCATTTTATTTTGTGGTATCACATGGATGGATCTGCAGATATTGAACCTTCTTGTGTTCCGGAATAAATCTCATTTGACCATCATTTAGGTCTTTTAATGTGTTGTTGAATTTGTTTTGTTAATATTCCATGGGCGATTTTTCAGCCTATATTCATCATGGATATCGCCTGTCATTTTTTCTTTATTTTTTGATCATGTCCTCTGGTTTTGCTATTGGGGTAACACAGGCCTTACAAAACAGTTTGGAAAAATCCCCTTTTCTTTAACTTTTAAAAAGTATTTGAAAAAGATTGGTATTTCTTCTTTAAAAGTTGCATTGGGGTGCTTGGGTGGCTCATTTGGTTAAGTGTCTGACTTCGGATCAGGTCATGATCTCACAGATTGTGAGTTTGTGTCCTGTGTCGGGCTCTGTACTGACAGCTCGGAGCCTGGAGCCTGCTTCAGATTCTGTGTCTCCCTCTCTCTCTGCCCCTCCCCTGCCCATACTCTGTCTCTATCTCCTTGAAAAATAAACATTAAAAAAAATATTTTTTTAAGTTGTGTAAAATTCACCAGTAAAACTGTGTGATCCTTAAGTTTTTTGTTGTTGTTGTTGGAAGGGTTTTCATTACCGATTGAATCTCTTCATTAGTAGTTGGTCTGTTCAGATTTTAGATTTCTTCCTGATTCAGTCTAGGTAGATTTTATATTTTTAGGAATTTACCCATTTCTTCTAGATTGTCAAATGCGTTGGTTTATAATAGTTCATATTAGTCCTTTTTGATCCTTCGTATTTCTGTGGTATCAGTTGTAACATCTCTTTTTTCATGTCTGAATTTAAGTTCTCCTTTTTTTTCCTGGAGAATCTAGTTAGAGGTTTGTCAATTTTGTTTATTTTTTCAAAGAATCAGCTCTTAGTTTATTGAATTTCCCCCACTGTCTTTTTAATCTCTATTTATTTCTACTCTAGTAGTTTTTCCTTCTTTCTACCATTTTATTTTTCTAGTTCCTTGAGTTGTAAGATTAGGTTGTTACTTGAGATACTTCTTATTTCCTGATGTAGGCCTTTCTTGCTATGAACTTTCCTCTTAGAACTGCTTTTGCTATATCCTATAGGTTTTGGTATAATTTATTCCCACTTTTATTTGTTCAAGCTGTGTTTTAATTTCTATTTTGTTTCTTCATTGACCCATTTGTTCACAGTATATTGTATAATCTCCACATGTTAGTGAACTTTCTAGTTTTCTTATTGACATCAATTTCTAGTTTCATAATGCTGTGGTGAGAAAAGGTCCTGGTTATGATTTCTCTTCCTAAATTTATTAAGACTTGCTTTGTGGCCTGACATGGATGTATCCTGAAGAATGTTCCATGTGCCCTTAAGTGAATGTTTATGTTGTTGCTTTTGGATAGAATGTTCTTTATATATGTAAGAAGTCTGGTCTAATGTGTTAAGGCCAGTGTATCCTTATTTATTTTCTGTCTTTATGATCTATCCATTGATGTATATCAGATATGCACGTTCTTGACTATTGTTATGCAGCATTCTGTTTCTCCCTTTACATTTTTTTAAATGTTTGTTTTTGAGAGAGAGAGAGAGAGAGAGAGAGCGAGCGAGAGCATGCGAGCACGAGCAGGGGAGGGGCAGAAAGAGGAGACACAGAATCCGAAGCAGGCTCCAGGCTCTAAGCTGTCAGCACAGAGCCTGATGTGGGGTTGGAACCCATGGACTGTGAGATCATGACCTGAGTTGAAGTCAGACGCTAAACCAACTGAGCCACCCAGACACCCCTCTCTGTCTCTCCCTTTTAAATTTAATATTTCCTTTACATATTTAGGTGTTACCGTGTTGGTTGCATAAATATTTACAAATTTTATATGTACATGTTGGATTGACCCATTCATCATTGTATAATGACCTTCTTTGTCTGCTATTGCAGTCTTTGATTTAAAGTCCATTTTGTTTGGGGGCACCTGGGTGGCTCAGTCGGTTAAGCATCTGACTTCAGCTTGGGTCATGATCTCACGAGCCCCGCGTCGGGCTCTCTGCTGACAGCTTGGAGCCTGGAGCCTGCTTCAGATTCTGTGCCTCCTTCTCTCTCTCCACCCCTCCCCCACTCACAGTCTGTCTGTCTCTCTCAAAAATAAATAAACATTAAAAAAAATTAAAAATAAATAAATAAAAAATAAAGTCCATTTTGTCTGATATAAGTGTAGCTACCCCAACTTTCTTTTCATTTCCATTTGCATGAAATATCATTTTCCATCCCTTTGATTTGTGTGCTTAAAGCTGAAATATGTCTTCAAAGGTAGCATATACTTAGGTCTTTTTTTTTTTTAAACCGTTTAAGCACAGTGTCTTATGAATGGAAAATGTACTCCATTTACAATTTGAATTACTTATTACAATTTGAATTACTTATTACAATTTGAATTACTTATTACAATTTGAATTATTTCCTGACTGTTTTGTAATTCTTCTCTATTTCTTATTGTCTTATTCCCTTAATTTGTGGTTTGCTGACTTTCTCCAGCAGTATGAATACGCACTTTAATCTTTTCTTTACTATAAGCTTGTTTTGTGCTTACCAGGAGACTTACATATAACAACTTAGGTTTGTAACAGTCATTTTGATAACAACTTAAGTTTAAATGTATTCTAAAGTTCTATATTTATACTCCCTTCACCATAGTTTGTGTTTGATGTCACATTTTCTATCTTTTTATATTGTACATCTATTGTTTTTACTTTAAAAAAATTTTTTTTAATGTTAATTTATTTTTGAGAGAGAGGGAGACAGAGTGCAAGTGGGGGAGGGGCAGAGAGAGAGAGAGAGAGAGACAGAATCAGAAGCAGGCTCCAGGCTCTGAGCTGTCGGCACAGAGCCCGACGTGGGGCTCGAACTCACGAACCATGAGATCATGACCTGAGCCGAAGTCAGACGTCCAACTGACTGAGCCACTCAGGCACCCCTTACTTCCTTTTTTAAAGTTTTTATTTAAATTTCAGTTGCCATACAGTGTAATATTAGTTTCAGGTGTATAGTATAGTGATTCAACACTTCCATACCTCACTCGGTGCTCATCACAAGTGTGCTCCTTAATCCCCATCACCTATTTCCCCCATCCCCCCCCACCTCCCCTTTGGTAACCATCAGTTTGTTCCCTATTGTTAAGAGTCTGTTTCTTGGTTTTCTTCTCTCCCTCTTTTTCCCTTTGCTCATTTGTTTCTCAAATTCCCCATATGAGTTAAATCATATGGTATTTGTCTTTCTCTGGCTGACTTACTTCACTTAGCACAATACTCCCTAGCTCCATCCATGTTGTTGCAAATGGCAAGATTTCATTCTTTTTTATGGCTGAGTAATATTCCATTATATGTGTAGATGCCACAAAGTAGGTGGTAATGCCTTAACTGTATGCGTGTTGTCAGGCCCAGGGGCCTCTTCCATCCTTGTCAAGGGCAGTGCTAACCTTCTCTCTTTTCATACAGTGTGTGTGTGTACCACCTTTTCTTTATCCATTTATCAGTCTGTGGACATTTGGGCTATTTCCATACTTTGGCTATTGTTGAGAATGCTGCTATAAACATTGAGGTACATGTATCCCCTTGAATTCGTATTTTTGTATTCTTTGGGTAAATACCTTGTAGTGCAATTGTTGGTCATAAGGTAGTTCCATTTTTAACTTTTTGAGGAACCTCCACACTATTTTCCACAGTATCTGCTGCAGTTTTCATTCCCACCAGCAGTGTAAGAGGGTTCCCCTTTCTCCACATCTTTGCCAGCACCTGGTGTTTTTTTCTGGTTGATTTTAGCCACTCTGACAGGTGTGAGGTGATGACTCCTTGTGGTTTTGATTTGTATTTCCTTGATGAAGAGTGCTATTGAGCATCTTTTCATGTATCTATTGGCCATCTCTTTGTCTTCTTTGGAGAAATTTCTATTCACGTCTGCTGCCCTTTTTTAAATTGGATTGTTCACTTTTGTGTGTTGAGTTTTATAAACGGTCTCTATATTTATAAATGTTCTATATATTTTAAAGCGATACTAACCCTTTATCAGATATGTTATTTGCAAATATCTTCTTCCATTCTGTAGGTTATCTTTTAGTTTTGTGGATGGTTTCTTTTGCTGTACAGATGCTTTTCATTTTGATATAGTCCCAAGAGTGTTTTGTCTTGTTTCCCTTGCCTTAGGAGATATATCTAGAATGAACTCAATATGGCCAATGTCAAAGACACTACCGCCTGTGTTCTCCTCTAGGATTTTTATGGTTTCAGGGCTCACATTTAGGTCTTTTATCCATGTTGAATTTATTTTTGTTTATCACATAAGAAAGTGGTCCAGTTTCATTCTTTTGCATGTAGCTGGCCAGTTTTCCCAACACCATTAAAGAGATTCTTTTTCCCACTGGCTATTCATTCTTACTTTGTTGGAGATTAGTTGACTATACAGTTTTGGGTTCATTTCTGGATTTTCTGTTTTGCTCTATTGATCTGTGTGTCTATTTGTGTGCCAGTACCACAATGTTTTGATCACTACGACTTTGTAATTTAAGTCCAGAATTGTGATGCCTTCAGCTTTGCTTTTCTTTAAGATTGATTTGGCTATCCAGGGTCTTTTGTGGTTCCATACAAATTTTAGGATTCTTTGCCTAGCTCTATAAAAATTGTTGTTGGTGTTTTGATAGGGACTGCATTAAATTTGTAGGTTATTTTGCACAGTGTAAGTATTTTAACAATATTCTTGCAATCCATGGTCATGGAATATCTTTCCATTTCTTTGTGTCATCTTCAGTTTCTGTCATCAGGGTTTCATAGTTTTCAGAGTACAGATCTTTCACCTCTTTGGTTAGGTTTGTTCTAAGGTATCTTACTGTTTTTGGTGCAGTTGTAAATGGGATTGATTCCTGTTTATCTTTCTGCTGCTCCATTATTGGTGTATAGAAATACAACAGATTTTAGTACATTGATTTTGTATCCTACAACTTGACTGAAGTTGTTTATCAGTCCTGCAGTTTTTTGGTGGAGTCTTTTTCAGTTTTACATAAAGAGTATCGTGTCATCTGCAAATAGTCAAAGTTTGACTTCCTCCTTGCCAATTTGGATGCCTTTTATTTCTTTTTGTTGTCTGATTGATATGAAAAACTATGTCAACAAATTGTACAACATTGAAGAAATGGATAAATTCTTAGAAACACATAAACGACAAAAACTCAAACAGGAAGAAATAGAAAACTTGAACAGACTGATAACCAGGAAAGACATTGAATCAGTTATCAAAAAACCCCCGACAAACAAAAGTCCAAGACCAGATGGCTTCACAGGTGAGTGCTACCAGACATTTAAAGAAGAGTTAATACATACTCTTCTCAAACTATTCCATAAAATAGAAATGAAGGAAAACTTCCAAATTCATTCTATGAGGCCAGCATTTCCTGATACCAAAGCCAAATAAAAACGTCACTAAAAAAAAAGAACTATGGGTCAATATCCCCGATGAACAGGATGCAAAAATTCTCAATAAATACTAGCAAACTGAATCCAACAATACGTTTAAAAAAATCATTTGCCACAATCAAGTGGGGGTTTTACTCCTGGGTTGCAAGGCTTTTTCAGTATTTGGAAATCAATCAATATGCTACACCACATTAGTAAAAGAAAGGTTAGGGACCATAAGATTATTTCAATAGATGCAGAAAAAGCATTTAACAAAGTACAACATCCATTTATGATAAAAACCTCAATAAGGTAGGTTTAGAGGGAGCACACCTAACATAATTAAAGACCATATATGAAAAACCCGCAGCTAATATTCTCAATGGGGAAAAACTGAGAGCTTTTCCTCTATAGTCAGGAACAAGACACAGTAATCCACTCTCATCACTGTTATTTAACATAGTACAGGCAACAGGTTTTAAAATATGAAAATATATACAGTTCTTTGGACTACAACTGAAAAAACCTTCTGGCCTAGAAGACAGATGATTTAGATGTATCCACTGGTAAATGTGGCAAAACCTGGGGCTCTGGTCGAGTGTATAAGCTTCCTTCAGGGAAATAGCAGAAAAATGCAGTGAGGTAGAGAGAGGGCCCAAAGATGGTATCCCCTCTCTCTACCCCCATAGACATGGTGGAGACATGGTATCCCCATAGCTTATGCCCGCTGATAAGAACTGTAGACTCTAGATATACGGCAAACCTGAAGTTTGCCCCTTTAGCTGAAGTTCCAGGATAAGCAAAGAGGTCTCCTTCACAAAAAGTCTGGACGGGGGTAGGGGGGTGTTCTAGCCACTCTCTGTGCGGTACTCTCCGGCGGTGAGACATCCAAAAACTGTCTCTTCGTTTGCTAGGAACCCAGGAATACCAGCTATCCTGGCTCCAGACCCAGGCAGTCAAAGAGCATCCCCTGGGTCGCAGATGCACCAGCAGGGCACCAGGCATAGAAACTAGGGGAACAGACACGTAGAAGAGTTCTCCTTGAATTGATACTGGTGTGGCCTAGAGTGAGAAAATAATGCCCACCTTCTGAGTTCTCTGGAAAGGTTTATGGTGAGAACTAAATGGGAGTTTAATTAGCAACCTGCCCCTTGTCTTCTGTTTGATAAGCTGATAGGCCTCTTTTGGAGGATGATTGAGTTCCTGGTTTTTTGTTTTTGTTTTTTAAGTTGGTGGTTGTTTTTTTTTTTTTTTTTTTTTTGCCTCTTGACACACTCTTGAGTGTGGTTGATATTTAATGCTTCTTTCTGTATTGGTTCTGGTCCTATGGGACCTGTGAGCATAATGCCACCAGAGCCTGGTGATTTGCAGCAGCTGCGAAAGTTAGGATATCAACTCCTTTCTGGGAGATATTTTCAAGTTGGAGGAAGGCAGAGAGAGGTCACAAAGAGAGTGTCTACCAGCCTCCGTTTCTTGAGAGCGACTCTGTGGGCCCTGTGATGTGTTCCAGACTGGAAGCCTACCCTTCAGGCCAAAACTCCTGGACAAGCAACTCTTTCTAAGAAAGACGGGGCTGTGTTTCCATCTGTCATCTCTGTAGTGTCCTGGGTGTGAACTGCCAAGAACTGTCTCTGATTATTAGAGTTCCACGTGTCTCGGGAGCACAACCCCCCTCTTGGGCTCCAGAGCCAGGTAATCCGTGAGTGTCTCCCAGGGTGGTAGCTGACATAATAATGGTAACAGAAGTAGAAGATGTCACCTGGTAAAATCATGCCTGCCAGCATTAGCAAGACAGAGGGAGAGCGTAAATATAGTGCCCTTCAGTGGGGAAGTAGAAATGGTCCCTGCCAGGGAAAAACAAACAAAGGGGTGCCCATGGCTGTAGCAAGGGAGAGAGCAAAAATAGTGCCGGCCAACACCTTCATCTCTGGAGAGTGTCCTAACAGGCCCCTGATCCTCTGGCTGATGCTTTAAGTTTAGCAAAATAATTTCCTCCACATGTTTTCTGAGGGCTTTTCCAATGTCTTCTTTTGTGCTGAGGCCAGGAAAGGAGTGAGTCTGAGAACAAGCCCCTGAAAAGCAGTTTCTTAATTTGTTAGAGCCCTTTGAGTTTTGTGGATGGAAGTCCCATTGGTTTTCCAAGGCCGATGTGGTAGGGACTCTGCTGTCAGGGGCAAGGCTTATAAGCTGAGATATCTGATGTGCGGTACAACATTTCTCTCCTTAGGGAGAAGCTCTGGGTTTGTGAGTTCCCTCCCGAGCATGGGTCACAATACCAGAGTGGGGTTTACGGTGGGGTTTAAAGTCTCGGCCTCCTCTACTGCCATGATGTGGACCTTTTGGTGATTGCCAGTGTGAAGGAGCTGCTCAGCTAGTTTTCAAGTGTTTTTCAGGTGAAATTGTTCCCTATGTAGCTGTAGATTTGATGTGCTCATGAGAGAAGGAGTTGCAAGATATTCTTATGTCGTCAGCATGTTGGACTGCCTCCAAGATGGACTTTTTTGTAAATTTTCTTTGAAGAAAGACTCTTTAAGAATAAATGCTTTCATTTTGGTATAACTCTAGACTTTTCAACGTTTTTTTTTTTTTTTTTTTTTTTTTTTTTTTTTTTTGGGACAGACAGAGACAGAGCATGAACGGGGGAGGGGCAGAGAGAGAGGGAGACACAGAATCGGAAACAGGCTCCAGGCTCCGAGCCATCAGCCCAGAGCCTGACGCGGGGCTCGAACTCACGGACCACGAGATCGTGACCTGGCTGAAGTCGGACGCTTAACCGACTGCGCCACCCAGGCGCCCCAAGACTTTTCAAATTGTAAACATAATGCAAATGACCTTTGTATACACTTGACCAAGTTTCACCTTTTATAGTCATGGTACAGTTGTCAAAACTAAGAAATTAACATGAGTGCATTACTATGAACTAAAATCTAGACTTTATTTGGATTTCACCCATTTTCCCACTAATGTCCTTTTTCTGTTTCAGGATTGGATCCAGAGTACCACATCACATTTTGCCTGCCATATTTGGGTTTTGTCATTAACCCATTTTTTTTTTTCCATTTTTTCCATTTCTTCTCTCCTCTTAGCTTTTAGTTAGATGGTCTAATTATCTCTGAATGTTCAGCTTTGAACAAAGAAACTTCTTATACTTTCTGGAATAAGCCAGTTCTTTATACTTGGTTAACATACTAAACTGAGTCACTTTCTGTGATTGTTACCTAAAATCTGTTAGAAGTTGGGAGGTACCTATTAACAATGACAACTTTTGTTTTAGAATAATGGATTTGTAGCTCTTTGTTTGTTTATTCTGAGAGAAAGCAAGAGCGTGAGTTGGGAAGGGATAGAGAGGGAAAGAGAATCCCAACTTGGGGAGGGACAGAGAAAGAGGGAGAGACAGAATCTTAAGCAGGCTCCTCACTGTCAGTGCGGAGCCGAATGCGGGGCTCGATCTCATGAGATCATGACTTGAACCAAAATCAAGAGTCAGACGCTTAACCAATTGAGCCACCCAGGTGCTCCAGATCTCTGGCTCTTTCGATTGGTGGTTAGGTTGCAGGGCCAGTTATCTGTCTGGAATCTCCTAGTGTGTGATGAAATCTGTGTCATCTGCATAGGTGAGAAAATGCATCCTCTATTTTTTATGGTAGAAGGAAAAATGCCCCACTTTAGACAAGTTACCGTAAGAGGAGCCAAGAAGGACTGTCGGAATGTTGAGCTAGCCTGTTATCTTAAAGATGAGGAAATTGGGCCCCACAAATCCTGAGTCTGCCCAGGTGATACAGCTAGGAAATGGTAATGCTGGCATCGAGCTACACAACCTGTTGTCCAGTCTGCTGTCACTGTCCCTTCCACACTTTTTTTTTTTTAAAGTTTATTTATTTCTTTATTTTGAGAGAGAGAGAGAGAGCATGTGAGCAAGCATGCACAAGTGGGGTGAGGGGCAAAGAGAGAGGGAGACAGAGAATCCCAAGTAGGCTCCTCACCATCCACACAGAGCCCAATGTGGGGCTCGAACTCATGAACCATGAGATCGTGACCTGAGCTGAAATCAAGAGTCCGACACGTAATCAACTGAGCCACCCAGGAGCCCTGTTACTTCCACTCTTAAACTCCATCTACACTTGGCCTTATGTGTTTTTATGTGTGTGATAAATCAGTCATATTTTACATGCTGATTTAAATTTGGCTTCATATGCCTCTGTTCATCTTGACAGATGAAACAGACGTTAAAGCGAGCATTCTGATTTCTTTCTCTGCCTCTTAACTTCAATTTTACTATAGCACACCCAGTAGGACAAAAATCACATTTAAAGACTTGATTACAAGCTATTAATTTGCAAACAAAAAGTATAGGCTTTAAGATTTTTTCAGTAGGTCAGCTAGGTCACTAGACTGCGGGAAGTTTTTTCCCAGCTTTCTTTAGGCGTAACAGGTAATCTTTCACAGTTGATTACTGCGGTCACCAGTGTCACATTTTCCTCTTCACCTCGCCCACTCAGGACCTATTGTCCTTTATGTCTACAGCCCAGTGACACTCAGATTTGCCAGAATTGGAGGCAGTATTGTTACATTCAGTGTTTGAGGACTTTCATTCTTGAAAACAAATGCTAAAAATAGTTTTCAGAAGTTTTTCCTTGTAAATCACTTTAAAAGTTCTGAAATAAGACTGTTAATATTCAACCATACCATTCTGTAATCTGTACTCCAGTACTTTCTGTCATTTAAACACATTGTTCTTTTTCCGTCAAATGATAGGCATTTTGGAAGTGTTCGTTTCTTTCCTGTAATGAGGACACTGTCATTGGAGACCGATCATTTGGATGGGCTGTGGCTCTTTGTGACAGAACATCAATCACTCTTCTGTTCTAGAGAGTCGCCATTATAATTCCCCTTGTTATCTGCCAAGAGATGTCAACAGCCATTCTATATAATGCCATTCCTTCTGTCCTGATGACCCTAGATAAGTGTCACTTGCTTTGACCTGTGACCATTTTATTATCTGGCTTCTGAGTGTCTGATAGCTTCATTTGGCCAAATACCGATCCCTTCTGGAACAGTTAGAAAGGATAGTTCCCATTGTCTCTGGCTTTCAAGCCTTTCATTGTGTATTGTTCAGAGAGAACAATAAGCTTCCTCTCTTCCGTCATGTTCTATACCACAGAGTATTACTATTTTTCTTATCAAAACACAAAGCCTAGATTGTTAAATGATTGTTTTTTTTCTATTTTTGAAATCCATGCCAATTTCTATTGTTTTCTGAATAGTATATTACTTTCTGGCTTGTTCTCTCTGCCAAGAGCTTTATTGCTTTATTTATTATTTGATGTTACAACTGCAAAGTCCTTCCCCTCACATCTTCCAAAATCTGGTGTTTCTACAGAGTTTTGTCATTAATCTCATCTTTGAGGCAGAAGACATATCGTTCTCAGAACATCTCACATTTAAATTTCCTATAAATATCCTAGGTTAAATTCTCTTTCTTCTTAATATTTTGATATTCTATTGTTCATTCTTTGCCCACTATCATTGCATTCAATAATTATTTTGACCTTCTCATGTACCACACTGGACCAGATACCAGTAACATCACATGGGAGAAGACCGACCCAACCCATGTCTTCATGGGGCTAACAGCCCAGTGAGAGGGACAGACCAGATTTAATTTTTCATTCAGTAAAATTTCATTTGTTAGTACTAACTCTCTCATTGATAACAGTTAACATCTCTGAATCGAAAACAAATAGCAACTAACCGACGACTGAAAAGTAAACAACAGTGGGCAAGTGGGGAGAGAAACAAAAACTTCAGACACAACCAGGACAAGTGACCAACATCCTGGAATTTTTTTAAATCTCCTGATTTTCCCCTGAGGGTACCCTGGAAACCTGTGTTGCAGAACCACGTAGTGGATGCAAAAAAGCAAACCCTCCCTGAGAGACGCTTCTTTTCTGGCCAGAGAACCAAGAACAGATGCCACTGTGAGCAAAAGAGTTCAGGGGAGTGCCTGTCGGTTATTTTCTTAGATTTTTTTTCTCTCCTGGCCCACGCGTGTGGGAAAGTCACCTTGCAGATCTACCGTCCTTTGGTGGTGACATACACACCTGAAATCCAAGAGGAATCCTCTTTGTTGTCTGCAGAAGTGGGGGAGAAAAACCCCTGGGGAGTCCGAAAACCTCCGAAAAATCCAAGAGACAAGAGACTGGAAAGAGGCTTCTCTTAAATCTGTGTACGAATCTGCACAAGTACCAAGTTCATCCAGATCCGTGAATGCACAAAACAGGCCCTAAGAAGAACAGAAAAGGCTTGGAAAACTGAACTCTGTGGTGGTTAGGAAACGGCCCCTACAGAAGGCAAAAAGCAACTTGAAGTCTCATCCGAATCAGTATGATTGCCTGCTGAAACCCACAACAAGAATTCAGCATCCTAAAAGACCTAACCAGTACCCAGAGCTTCACAACACAATTCTTAATATGTCCAGAGTATAATAAAGAATTACTTGATACTAAAAGAACCGGGAAAATATGACCATTTCTCAAGGGAAGGTCAATCAACAAAAGGCAACAATGAGATGACTCATATGTTGGCATTAGGAGGCAAGATCTTTAAGGAGCTTTTAGAACTATGCTTGAGATACACAAAAGGAAATAAGTCTCCACAGAGAAATTGTTTCTGTTTTAAAACTGAACAAAATACTTTAGGACTGAAAAATACAACGTAATACAAAAAAAAAAATTTTTTTTTTTAAAGAGTGAATTGGATGGGCTCAATACCAGAATGGAGAGAGCAAGAAAAGACCACAGAAAATGACCCATGTGAGTTATCCAATCTGAATTTGAGAAAGAATAAAGATTTCAAACAAAAGTAACAGAGCCTCAGGGACCTATGGGATGATGTCAAATGTTCTAACCGTTATGTCATTTGAGTTCCAAAAGAAGAGAACGATTAGTGCAGAAAAACTATTTGAAAAAAAAAAGAAAAGAAAAGAAAAAAAGCATGCTTAAAACTTGCCAACTGGGGGAAAACATAAACCTCAGCAAAATTGAATCAGGATCAATTCAAAGAAAACCATGCCAAGGTGCAAAATCAAACTGCAAAGGGAAGAAGGGTTTGGGGAGAGGCAAAGTGGGGAGGGGAAAAAGGAAAAGAGAAAGATAAAAAACAGACTGAGGAAGAAAATAAAAACCATGAAAGAAGTAAATAAAAGTAACACATTATACAAGAAGAAAAATTTGAATTTTTGAGGATTTCCCAGCTGAAACCATAATTGGCCAGAAGACAGTGGAACATCTTTAAAGTATTGAAAGACAAACATATCAACACAGAATTATATATGCATCAAAAATATCCTTCAGAAACAAAGACAAAATATATTTTAAAATGAAAGAAACAAAATTGGACACCAACATGCGTTCTCTCGAAGATATGCTAAGAGAGCTTGTCCAGGCCAAGAGAAACTTGGAAATTTAGAAATGAAGAGCAGGAGAAATTATAAATATCTGGATAAATATAAACTACTTTTCTCCTTTCAGCTGCTGAAAATCCATGTGGTTGAAAGCAAACAATTTATATTGTATAGTGAGGTTATCAATATGTATGTGGTTGTAATAGATAGGATAATATAACAATAAACAGGGAGGGTAAAGAAATGGAATGGTTGTAAGGCTTTCACGTTTTGCTTAAAAGGAGAAATTAACTGTGACTAGACTATAAAGGAATACATATTGTAATACTTAGAGCTACCAGTAAAAAAAAAAAAATGCAATGAAAGATAGTTAAAAAAAAAAGAATTTAAATAGAATAGTAATGGGGGCGCCTGGGTGGCTCAGTCCTTGTAGCATCCCATTTCAGCTTAGGTCATAATCTCGCAGTTCATGAGTTCGAGCCCTGTGTCGAGCCCTGTGTCTGTGCTGACGGCTCAGAGCCTGGAGCCTGCTTCGGATTCTGTGTCTCCCTCTGTCTCTGACCCTCTTCTGCTCACGCTGTCTCTCTCTCAAAAATAAACATTAAAAAAATTAGAATAGTAATGAATATTCAAGTAAATCAATTTTAAAAGGCAGGAAAAACAAGATTGAAAATAATGGGGCAGATAGAAAACAAAATGTGGTAGACCTAAAACCAATATCAATAGCATTAAATGTGAATAGTCAGAGCATACCCAGCAAAAGGCAAATATTCAGACTTGATTTGAAAATAAGACTTTATTATTATTTGCTGTCTACAAGAAACTCACTTTAAATGTAGTGGTAGTGTTAAGTTAAAAGTATGGGAAATGTAATATGCAAACACCAAAGCTTGAGGGGTCTTATTTTTCTATACAACATACATTCCAGAAGGGGAAAACTTACTGCAAAGGAAGATGAATTACATAATGATAAATGGTTAATACAAGACCTAACAGAAGATCAAAGTGGAGCAAAATCTGATAGAATTACACTCAAGAGGCAACAAAAAATTCTGAGAGCTAATAAATTCAGCAAAGTATCAGGATCCATCAACAACATGTAAAAAAAAAAAACCTGTTGCATTTCTAAACACTAAAAATGAAAAAAATTAAGAAACCAATTCCATTTATGATAGAATAAAAATACTAAATAAATTTAAGCAGTAAAGCAAAGGACTTGTACACTGAAACTAAAAAGGAAGTTAAAGACACAAGTGAGCACATGTTTATGAATTAGAAGACTGAATATTGCTTCTAAATATTCTGAATATTGCTGAGATGACAGTACTTCCCGAAGTGATCTGTATATTCACTGCAACATTTCTCAAAATCCAATGACCTCTAAAAAAAAAAAAACCCAGAAAAGCCCATCATAAAATTTATGGGGAATCTCAAGGACCCTGAATAGCCAAAACAGTTTCAAAAACGAACAAAGTTGGAAGAGTTACATTTACGGATTTCAAAGCTCCAGTAACTAGAACAGTGTGGTACTGGCATGAGGACAGACATTTAAATAAATGGAAACAATGGAAATCCCCAAAATAAGCTGTTGTGTATATGGAGAGTTGACTTTTGACAAGGGTGTCCAAATTATTTAACAGGCAAAGGACAGTCTTTTCATTAACAGTGCCAGTAAAACTGGATATCCTTATGCAAAAAAAATGTTGGACCCTTCCCTTACACTATATACAAATATAAACTCAAAATGGGTCAAAGACCTAGGTGTAAATTTTGTTCATTTGTTTTGGTTTTTAGATTCCACATTTAAGTGAAATCCTATAGTATCTGTCTTTCTGTCTGACTTATTTCTCTTCTCATAGTACCCTCTAGGACCATCCCTGTTGTCCAAATGGCAAGATCTTTTGTTTGTTTGTTTATTTTTGAGAGAGAGAGAGAGATGAAGAGAGAGAATCCAAAGCAGGCTCCACACTACCAGTGCTGAGCCTCATGTAGGGCTCAATCTCACCACTGTGAGATCATGACCTGAGCTGAAATCAAGAGTCAGTCGCTTAACCAACTGAGCCATCCAGGTGCCCCACAAGTGGCAAGATCTTATTCCTTTTTATGGCTAATATTCACATGTATATGTATAAAACACATTTTATCCACTCATCTATCTATAGTTACTTGAACTATTTACATATCTTGGTCATTGTAAATAATGCTGCAGCAAACAAAGGAGTGCATATATCTTTTTGTAGTGTTTTCATTTTCTTTGGGTAAATTCCCAGTAGTGGAATTGCTGCATCATAGAGTAGTTCTATTTTTAATTTTTTGATGAACTTCCATACTGTTTTCCACAATAGTCACACGAATTTACATTTCCATCAACAGTGGACCAGGGTTCCTTTTTCTCTACATCCTCATCAAGACTTGTTATTTCTTGTCTTTTTGATGATAGCCATTCTGACAGGTGTGTGGTGATGTCTC
The DNA here is from genome assembly GCF_028018385.1 of Neofelis nebulosa. NCBI lineage: Eukaryota > Metazoa > Chordata > Mammalia > Carnivora > Felidae > Neofelis > Neofelis nebulosa. The sequence continues at coordinate 7,249,457 of NC_080784.1, read as the reverse complement.
ATTGTGGTTTTGATTTGCATTTTCCTGTTGATTAGTGATGTGTTTGTTGGCCATGTATAGGTCTTTGAAAAAAATGTCTACTCAGATGCTCTGTCCATTTTTTTTTCATCAGATTGGCTTTTTTGGTGTTGAGTTGTTAATGTTCTTTATATATTTTGGGTATTAACCACTTATCAGATATGATCTTTGCAAATATCTTCTCCCATCCACCGGGTTGCCATTTTGTTTTGTTGATGGTTTCCTTTGCTCTGAAAACTCTTTTCATTTTGGTATAGTCCCAATAGTTTACTTTTGCTCCTGTTTTTCTTGCCAGACATATTCATAAATAAGTTGCTAAACATGATGTCAAGAAATTACTGCATATGTTTTCTTCTTTGAGTTTTATGGTTTCAAGTCTCACATTTAGGTCTTTAATCCATTTTGAGTTTATTTTTGTGTACATTGTAAGTGGTCTAGTTTCATTCTTTTGCATATTGCTATCCAGTTTTGCTTTCACCATGTACTGAAAAGACTGTCTTTTCCCATTTTATATTTTTGCCTCCTTTGTTGTAGATTATTTTACCATGTAGGTGTGGGTTTATTTCTGACCTCTCTGTCCTGTTCCATTGATCTGTATGTCTGTTTGTGTGCCTGTACCATACTGTTTTAATTACTCTAGCTCTGTATTAAATCATGAGATCTGGGATTGTGATAGTCCAGTTTTGTTCTTCTTTCTCAAGATCGCTTTACTTATTCAGGGTCTTTTGTGGTGCCATACAACTTTTAGAATTATTTGCTAGTTCTGGAGAAAATGCTGTTGGTATTTGATAAGGATTGTATTGAATCTGTGGATAGCTTTAGGTAGTATGGACATTTTAATAATATCCTTCCAATCCATGAGCATGGTATATCTTTTCATTTTTGTCATCTTTAATTTCTTTATCGATGTCCTGTGGCTTACAGAGTATAGGTCTTTCACTTCCTTGGTTCAATTTACTTCTGTGTATTTTATTCTTTTTGATAAAATTGTAAAAGGGATTGTTTCCCTAATTACTCCTTTTGCTACTTCATTATTAACGTATAGAAATTCAGATTTTTGTCTATCAATTTTGTATCCTACAACTTTACTGAATTCATTTATGCATTCTAATTGTGTGTGTGTGTGTGTGTGTGTGTGTGTGTGTGTGTGTATGGAATGTTTAAAGTTTTCTACATATAGTATCATGTACTCTGCAAATAGTGACAGTTTTACTACTTGCTTAACAGTTTGGATGCCTTTGATTTCTTGTCTAGTTACTTCAGCTAGGACATCCAGTAATATGTTGAATAAAACTGAAGAGAGTGTATGTTCTTATCTTGATTTTGATCTTAGAGGAAAAGTTTTATGTTTTTCACTATTGAGCATGATGTTAACTGTGGGTTTTTCCACATATAGCTTTTATTATTTTGAAGTATGTTTCATTTATTTTCAAAAAAGTTTTATTTATTTACGTAGAGAGCCTGAGTAGGGGAGGGTCAGAGAGAGAGCGAGAAAGAGAATACTAAGCAGTCTGCACACTGTCATCATGGAGCCGGAAACAGGGCCCAAACCCATGAACTGTGAGATCAAGATCTGATGTGAAACCAAGAGTCAGACGCTTAACCAGCTGAGCCACCCAGGTGCCCCAAGGTGTGTTTCCTTTAAACGCACTTTGTTGAGAGTTGTTATAAAAAAATGTTTCATTTTGCCAAATGCTTTTTCTGCATCTATTAAGGTGATCATGTAATTTTAATCCTTCTTGTTAATGTGGTACATCACATTGACTTGTGAATATTGAACCATCTTTGCACCCTTGGAATAAATTGCACTTAATTATAGTGAATGATCCTCCTAATGTATTGTTGAATTGGTTTGCTAATATTTTGGAGGCTTTTTTTTTTTCATTTATGCTCACCAGGAATAGTGTAGTTTTCCTTTTGTTGTATTGTTTTTGTCTGGAATTGTCATCCAGGTAATGCTGGTCTTGTAAAATGAATTTGGAAGTTTGCCTCTTTCTTTTATCTTCCTCTTCTGTGTTTTGGAATAGTTTGAGGAGAACAGGTATTAACTCTTCTTTAAATGCTTGGTAGAATTTGCCTGTGTCATTTGGTCCTAGACTTTTGTTTTGTAGGGAAATTTTTGATTACCAATTCAATTTCATTACTAGTAATCAGTCCAGATTTTCTACTTCTTCCTGACTCAATTTTGGAGGATTGTATGCTGGGAGAAATTTATTTTTTCTATGTTGACCAATTGGTTGGCATATAATTTTTTATGCTGTTCTTTTAAAATCATTTGTGTACTGTGGTGTCAGTTGTTTTCTTTCATATCTGATTTTGAGACCTTGAGTCCTTTTTTTCTGATAAATCTGGTGAAAGTTTTATCAATTTTACCTTTTCAAAGAACAAACACTTGTTTTTATTGATCTTTCCTTTTTTTGTCTCTATTCCTTTATTTTTGCTCTGATCTTTATTATTTTTTTCTTCTAACTCTGGGCTTTGTTCTTTTAATTTTTCTTGTTTCTTAAGATAAGCCTGTAACACCATAAACTTCCATCCTAGAATTGCTTTTGCTGTGTCCCAAAGGCTTTGGACCATTGTGTTTCCATATTTATTTGTTTCCATGTATTTTTTTTTATTTCCTGTTTGTATAAAACCTTAATTAAAAATTTTTGATAACCTCTCATTGCCCCCCCCACCCTGCCCCCCATTTTCACCAAAATATAAAACAGGAACATAAATTGTACTGCCATTACCTATTTTTATTGTTCTTACTTTGCTTAATTTTTCTGTCATTTAGAAGACTGACTATTTTACTTTCTCCCTAGTCAAAATAACCACCAGCAGAGGTTGCTAGAATGCAGGCATCCCTCTCTAGAGAAATGAGGGAATTCTGCACTGCTCTGTCTTTGCTCTAACTGTCCCAGGCATGTGCCATGGGAAAGCATTTAATGGTAGGGATTTTTCAGAGAATGTTGAATGTTTGTGTGTATTCTACAGGATGATTTGTATACACTCTTAAAGACAAAAGACAAATAGTCTGGACACCTGACCGCTGGAGTGGATTTCTTATCTCTTTTTCTGGATGTTAATGTATAAGGAAGGTTGAAAGAAATACATTTATTTCACTTTGTAGCCATCAGAGTTCTGAATCTAGCTAAGGTCTCAAAAAAATTAGAACAAATTCATTTAAATAACAACTGTTAAGTAAGTGCTTCAGGTTTTGGCTTAATCTTGTTTTTTTGAAAGAAAATTTCCAGTAATGAAGAGAATAAAGATACTAAAAACTTCATTAAAAATCCATTTCTCGAAATATCTATTTAAATTAATTTGTAAAATCATCTTATTTTCAGATTGTTCAGTATCTGAGGAATGTTTTGAGTTGCTAATAGGTTCCTAAGGAGTTTCATTAAACTCCTTCAATAAAATTCTGAATGCGATTGTGCTTTATTCCCAGAGGTTATCCAAGAAAGGAAGTGGAGAATGTTCTTTTAGAAAGCATGAAGTGGGAAAATGTTTAAAACTATTTATAGCAGCACTTAGCTGTGGAAATCCCAGACTCACCATCTATTTATAGTTATTCTTTGGGTTAAAAGGGTGAAACCAGAAATCTTGAAAATGCTGTGTGCTTTTACCCAGCAGTTGAAACTAATAAGCTGTCTTTTTGTGGTTATGATAACCAGATACTTATAGAATAATTCTGGAAGTTACAATAAATATATCTTGGCTAAGGGGGAAAAAACCAATTAGGTCTAAAAGAGCAGTATTTTTCTTGATAAAGTGATTCTTACCTAGTTTTCTTAGGTTTTCAGGTTAGCTGCAAGTTAGATTCTGTGTGAAGCATATAAGCTATCTAATGAAAAGTGGGAAAGAGCATGTGCTTGCAAAAATTTCTGGTTAAGCTAACTGGTTGATGAATTTGAATAGAAAGAAAGCCAGGTAAAATTATCAGGCTTCTAAAGAGCAAACTTGAAACATCCCACTGAGGAATATCAATTTCTGAAAATTCCACCAGACTATAGCAGAAATTTTCCTTTGGCCTTTAACACATAACACAGGATTTGCACTTAAGATGTATGGACCATATAACCTATTGACGCTTAGTTATTTGTGTTATTTTCTTACTATATTTTCCTGGAGGAAAAAAAGACAAGTTAGGTTATTGCAATGGAAGTTCAGAGCTTAAACAAGTTTGTTTTAGGGAAGGTGGTCATGATCCTGGAGGGAAGACATGGCCGTGAGTCTTTAGGACTATATTCAGTTGGCCTTGTTGAGGTGATAAAGTGTTAAGAATGAACTCTTTCAACCAAAGGGAAAATTTTGCTGCAGGTGTAATGTTACCTTTGGCTGTGTATAAAAATGTAGAGATACTTAAGAATGAATAAATAATGATGGCTAGACAAAAATCTCACGTTGCTTCCTTAACTTCCTTTGCATACATCTCACACTAAATCCCACCTAACTAGAAGTGAATAATCATCACTAATGCGAATGCAACATGCTTTGATGTCAATCAGCAAAGACAGAAAAATCAGGCCTCCACATGCAATCGTGTATGCACAATGCGCTGAAGTACTGTCCACCATTGCCATTTTTAAAAATTAAATCCCATTCTGTTGCATGGGTAGCCTATCTTAGTCCTCCCTAAGAGCATAACCTGCCTCTCCTCATGAACCTGACATGTTCATGCCTTTTAAGCTGAAGGATAAAATTTACCCAATGACTTCCTTTCCATCCATCTATGCCAGTGATCTTTTTACAATTTCCAAAGCACCAGTTGCTGGAGGCGTGCATTTGTCACTTAATTACATGCTGCCTTACGCCACCTCTGACGCCATTGTCCTTTCTATTTGTTCCTGTCACTGCCCCACTTGAGCACTTGTTTCCTGTGGCATTTTTGTCTGCATGCATCACTGGAACCTCTCCTGAACCCCCTGGTTTTCTCTTATTGAGGACCTGGCTGATTTCCTTGGAAACCATGCGTGCTGCCTTCACCAGAGGAAGCCTGGAGTGACAAGTTAGAACCCTGGAGCTCTCACCCCATCCCTGCCATCAACATTTTGAGTAATTCTGGACAACCACCTAGCCTCTCTAAGGCTCTAATTCCTCTGGTCTGAAATGAAAGATTGGGCCAGATCATCTCTAAAGTCTTTCTGGCTCTACATAGCTTCATTCCTGCACTTTCTGGCTAGCCCCTCGCTGGACTGTACTAAATGCCAAGGACCTGTAGGTCATCCCACTTAAAACCTGTCACCAGGGCCACCTGGGTGGCTCAGTCGGTTAAGCGTCCTACTTCAGCTCAGGTCATAATCTCACGGTTTGTGAGTTAGAGCCCCACGTCGGGCTCTGTGCTGACAGTTCAGAGCCTGGAGACTGCTTCCAGGCTCCCCCTCTTTCTGCCCCTTCCCTGCTCATGCTCTGTGTCTGTCTCTCAATGACAAATAAACGTTAAAAAATTTATGAAAAAAAACCAACCTGTCACCCAACCTGCCTGTCAGACTTGTAGGCAACATGTGCAACCCTACCCTCCCCCCACCAAAATCTAACAGTATTGTGAGGGAAGTCCAAGGTCTTCCAGGTTAAGGAAGAGATGGCTACTTACTGAGACTTTACAGAAATGGACTCTCCCACAGTGGACATGCCCTGGCTGTATATTGAACCTAAGTACTGCTTTTCATATTCGCATGAGAAAATGGACATAAAGCACTTAGCCTGAGGGTGTCACCAGGCAGGCCCTCAGTCAGGTGAGCTGTGACAATGACCATGTGGCCTCTACTTCTCTGAGTCGAGTCTTTGAATCTGGGCCACTCATGTCTGCTTGACTTTGCCTCGTCCTGTCAGGATGCAAGATACCCTTCTGCAGGGCTGCTGGTGAGATGGTTCTCAGTGAGGCTGAGTCCACATTGCCAATTGGCAGGAATTGAAAATGGAGCTGGATTGGAGGCAGACTAGCTGCAGACAGGCCAGGATCTGGGATCGTCAGAGATGAGATCCAAGTGCTGCTTCCTTTTCCTCCTAGATCCCAGCTGTGCTCACTGGTAATGGCCTAGGAGTCCTAGCACCCAGCTGCAAGACCTTGACAGCCGAGGCCATCGTTATCTATTTACCATGACAGAACCTTGAATGAGGAAAGAGACACAGACCCGTTGTTCCTGTTAATCCTTTCTGGCATCGTTGCCGCCTCCCCTAACCTACTATGGTGACTCTCTAATAGCTCAGGGTTGGACATATACACCTCCCACTTCCCTTTTTCCAGGCTGACTAGTGTCTTTGAGCAGATCTGGCGATTTTTTGTTGTTGTTGCTGTTGGAGAGAGGGAAGGATGGGCTAATGTGTGTTTAACTTATATAAACTGAGGTTGATCCCAAATGTAGGTTCAGAAACACCCAGGACATCTTGGGGAGTATGTGTTGTCTCTCAGAAACATGCTGGTAGATACCCTAAGTACATACCTTCTTGTACAGGCCTTATTCCACTCCCTCCAATCCTGGTGTACTCTAGGTATGCAATACTTTGGCTAAATCAATGACACTGATGGCCATTTTTAGTTTCTTATGAAAGGTCATTAGTTTTTATGTGTTATGACTAAAAGACACAAGAGAAGAATGAACCATTTAGAAGTGTACATGGAGGGCTGTACTGAATCTCTGGGCCTAGGGCCTAGGCACAGTACTTTTGTGTGTGTGGAGAAAATAATCCATTCATGTGGCTCTCATCCACAGTCAGGGTTGAAATTCACGGCATTAGAATCATGACAAGAAAACAAATGATTCAACTCTCTGCCTTCTGTCTTTGGCCTCATTTGTATTCAATCTCCCCACAGATCTTGTTTCACATTGGATCGATTTTTTGTGTGTTCTACCCTCGTAGCTACTTTGGCAGAATCTTTGAAGCAATCCCATTGCTTACTATACCTCACATCAAAGTAATTGAACAGTACAATCAAAGCAATCATGAAACTAACTTCCCAATTGTATATGGGAAAATTAACTATACGTTGTGCCTATATTTTTGTGATAAAACTCTTTCATGTGCTCAGATAAGAAAGTGGCCATTTTGCTTGAGCCAACAAACAGCCATGACAGCTACGTGATCATTGGTAGTAACAGTAGAAACCTGGTATGGAGTTGGAATTGAACTCTTAGCTCATACAGTGGGTGATTTGCATGGCACACGGCATCTTCCTGTATTCCAGCATGTATTGTAAAAAGGAATGTGGTTGAAGGCTGTGTAGCTAGAGACTTTGAAGAATTGCCTGAGAGGGGCACCTGGGTGGCTCAGTTGGTTGGGCGGCCGACTTCGGCTCAGGTCATGATCTCACTGTCCGTGAGTTCGAGCGTTGGGCTCTGTGCTGACAGCTCGGAGCCTGGAGCCTGTTTCAGATTCTGTGTCTCCCTCTCTCTGACCCTCCCCCGTTCATGCTCTGTCTCTCTCTGCCTCAAAAATAAATAAACGTTAAAAAAAAATAAAATTAAAAAAAAAAAAAAAGAATTGCCTGAGAAACTACATGGTCAGCACAAGAGCATAGAGGAGGAAAGAAAGGTGACATCCGCTAAAAAGAACAAGATAACTCATCCACCATATTTTTCGTTGAATCAGAAAGGACACCCTGTTGAGGAATCAACAAATTTGAGCACCCACTGGGAAGTTCATGGGAGCCACCCATGTTAGTTGATTTAGGGAGTTCTGTAGCCAATTTAGAGGTTCAGTAGAGCCCTAAGATAGTGGGAAAACTGGGACTGAATTACAAACACAACATAGCACTCATCTTCAGACTTCTCATTGGGTGTGACAAGTGGCTTTTGTGGCCTTTCAATGTTTACTCATAGACTACGGCTTAAATCTTAAACATTTGTGTTGTTTAGTACTCTCCATACATTAGGCTGCATGGATTAAAATGCTCTTTCTGGGATCCAGTCATTCAAGGATCCATCCAACTGGTCCTTAGAGATTTTCATTTGGACATCCTACAAGCTCCCCAGATTTACCCCGTATGTATTCAAATCTATGTTCATTCTTCTAAGGCTCTTTGTCCTTCTATTATCTGTAGTTGATGGAAGTAAACTATCCTCCTATCCACCTATATTCCCTATAATCTAAGGCAATCAACAGGTCCTATTGATTCTACTTGGGAAAACTCCCAAATCTCTCCCTTACTTTCCATCCTCTCTGTCACAGCCCTAGCCCAGATCCTTATAACCTTTCAACCATCTCCTACAATAAGCCTACAGGTCTTTTTACATCCAGTCTTGCCCCACCCAAGCCATCCACTACACTCCCATCAGAAGGACCTTCCCCAAGCACAAATTCAACCACACTATTTTCCTCCCTAAAATCTTCTGGTGGCTTTCCAGTGCTTTCTAAATTAAGGAAAACTGTGTTAGCATGTAACTCCCTGCTTTTCACTAGCTTGTTCCAGTCTCTGTTTCTGGCATCATAACCATCCTCTCCCCATCTCAAACCATATGTTCTAGTCTCCATAAATGGGTAAATTACTACTTTGTGTAAGTGCCATACGGTTACATCTATCTGTCTTTATCAGTACTGTTTCCTTCCTGAATGGCCTCTTCACCAGCATCCCTCTGTCCGGAAATCCCATACACATTTTTCAAGGCCAATTCAAGTGCCATCTTCCCTACCATTCTCCCTCCTCCTTCCCTCTGCATCCCTCAGCCAATTTAATTCTTATCCTCACTGTGGTGTAAATATGCCTCTATGTGATAGACTCAATTATAGCTCTTTATCGTAGTCAATGAGCTTTCCAGATATATTTATTTTTTGAAACCTCCATGTCAAACAGGTACTTAGCATGTGTTTGATCAAACTGGGAAACTGGAAATGACTTTATTTATGGAGAATAGAACCCCCTGAAATTTCAAATAGAGCCCTTGGCTTTATTTCCCACTCTTTCACTTGGAAGAATTTACTTACAACTCAATGAATTCCTGTTAGACTCTCTAAAAAGCAACAGACTGTTTTCCAGGGTTGTTACAAATTCAGCCCAATCTCTTAGACTTTCCACAAACCTAACACGGTCAGTAATTCTGAGGTACTGGAATAAAGATTCTCTGGTTGAGTATGTTGTACTTACTAGGACAAGAAAACATTTTTGAAAGATTTTCAGAAAGAAATATTGAACTCAAAAAGGGTTTCTGGTTAACCATACTAACCAGGAAATTCAGAGAAATATGACATTCCTGTCTCTGAATATCATGATTAGCTGAAGGCTTATTAAATTTGAAAGAAGTAAATAATGTGACATATTTTTTAGCAAGCTGTAAAAGTTCCATTTGTGAACCTAAGGGCCTCACCCCAGTTGCCTCCCCAAATCCCCACAGCTCAGTTTGACTGTATTAACATAATTCAATTAGATGGCATATTTGATTCCTGACGGCATTTTAACTTATCTATGACTTTTTTGTTATTGTGTGTACTCGTGACTTTGAGAATCTCCTCCACTGCATGAGAAGCATGCAGCCATTGTACTGAACTCATCTGCTATTTTTATCCCCAAGGGATAATTTATCTTGTTGGGTGGAGGTAGCATTATCTTACTAGTGAATTCTAAATCATCTCAAAATTAGCGTTTTGGTTTGAGAACATTCACATGGTAACAGCTGAATGTATTGGACTGAAATCCTCCCCTTTCCCCCCTTTTTCCTTTAGTGGCTGTTGTTAGTTATTATGGCTTAATCCGTACCTGCTGATAAGTAGGAACTCCACAAGGGACATAGCATGCCATTCTTGATGCAGCCCCTCCTCGGGGCTGGCACATTTGTGACCTGTGCCAACCCATGTTCCCTCCTCCAGTAATGCCTCTGTTCTAGAAGTTTTCCTGGGGTGTGAGGGAGTCCTATGTGGCTGCGAGAAAAATCCCATGCACTTCTTTCACTGGAGAGGAGGAGGAGGAGAAAGCAGTGCACTATAAACCCAGAGGAACTGATGCACAAAGAGCCTTCCCATCTTTAAGGCAAAGGTTTCCTCACATTTTCAGTCTTCTGTACATTTATTTGGAAAAAAGCTATGGTTTTGGAATCAGACCGTTGGAATCTGACTCTCCCTCTTGCCACTGAGGCAAATTACTTAACACTCAGCAGTAGCCGTGTCTTCAGCACATTCATCCGTTTTCCCTGTATTATCAATGTCTTAAAAAGGAGCTGACTTTTCAGCCTTGCTCGGATCTTTGATGCAGATGGCCAAGGAATGCAAGTTCTGACCAGGGGATAGAAATCTGAGCGTTTCTTTATGGTGCTGAGCTAAGTAGGGTGGTAACTTTAGACCCCAGAGAGCTCCACAGGGCTGCCCAGGAATGGTGGCAGGTGGAGGGTCGCAAAGGGACATGAAGGGGCAGAGCCGGAAAACAATGCTGACTTTGCATTTTCCACTGGCCGCCTCCTCCCAGGTAGCCTCGCTGGGTGAAGCAAATACTTAAGGCTGCCAGTACGGTGAGAAGACCAAACGTCCCCATGCAGCTGATTGCCTCTCCAGATTGTTCTGATCCTCTTGTTCTAAGCCTTACTTTTCTTCCACTGGAGGAAGGAGATGAGAGGAGAGCAAGTTTTTTTCTCACAGCTCCCTCCTCCCCATTTTATCTGTACAGTGCATTTCTATACAGTGCCAGTCACGCAGGATTTGCCTGTTTCTCTGACAAATGCTCGTAGAAAGCTAGGATGCTGGACTGAGAAAGAACACTGTATGAAAAACACAGTCGCTTGCCCTGTGACCTCCTTAGCGTAAGCCTCAAAAAGAAAAAGGGCGATGAATATTGGTCTGAGCTGACGTGGAGCCTCTCGCTACTATCTTAGACTACTTAAGCATTGGCAAATTGGGTAAAAATAACTAAGCAAATGCACGTTAGCGCCTTGACTGCGTGCACAAACACATATGCACAGAAAATGAGAGGGGCCCCAGTTGGATGTTCAGACCATAGTCCTGGAATCACAGCGTTGGGGGCATAATTGACAGGCCCCTCACTCCTTTTCCGGGACTCGCTGGAAGCAGCAGACTCCTTTTCCTTCTTTGCCTCCTCCATCCATTTGGGGCCAACCCAGAAGTCTTGGAGCTCTTTCTGAGGAGGTAGCTCAGAAGTTGACGGAGCCGGGAGTTGGGATCTCAAAGATCAGTGGACCGGAGATTTATCATGAACCATCATTGGCCCAGCAGTGGGCATTCGTAGAGGCTCTGGATCAACAACATGACAGGCTTGGGTCTTCCCAGGCCTGAAGTACTAGGGCCCCTCTGGGAACCTTCTGTGAAGCCTCAGATGGCCAGCTGTGGAGGGGGTGTCCTGGAAGAGGTGAGCCTGTCAGCCCCCCATCACAGCCACACGGTTTCTTGGGGCTGTCAGCCCAGGCACAGTTCAGCTGCCGTGTGAGCCTTATCTGATCTACGGAAGGGATGGAGAGACCCTGAGGTACTTATGCTCCAGCCTGAAAAACACTGTGAAGATGTCCTGAAATCCTTACAGTAGACCTGGGATCCGGAGACCCACCCCTCTCCCCAGCTGACCTCGGCCTCATTGTCCACAGCCTACCTATTGTCACCCAAGCACCGGGAACACCCCAAGTCTGAAATGCTTCCCTACTTATATGGCTGGAGGAGCCCTGATTCCTCCACACATGTGTTCCTCTGTCCACTCGTTTTCCCACAATTGTCATCGCCTGACTCCATTTCATAATGATTGCCCCCCAAGTCTTAGTCCCCTCAAGCCATGCCATGTGAGTGGTGCCACAGATAGGAGTCCCCCTGACATAGGAAGTGGTTGGTTAAGCTAAAACTGAATACAAGGAGTTTGGACCCTAGACAGGGAGGCAAGAGTGATTGGATTGGCTGAAATGTTTGGTTACTCCCAATCTTTAGATCCTTGGAGTTGTCCTGTGGGAATTGACTTTGCTCCTTCCTGATCCAGGAAGTGGGGGCCCTGGCCCACTGCAGCTCTCTTTGTCTGCCCACTGGCTGTCTGCCCAGCAGGCCAATGGGGTTCCCCTTGCCCTTGTCTTTCTCCTTTTCCCACTCCTTGTAAAGGGTGGGGCAGAACTCCAGAGATAAGCTCCCTTTCCTTGGGTGGAGACCACACACCTCCTTCCCACTGTGGACAGTGTCCACCTCTTTCAGAGCAGGTCCTACCATTCCCACACCCTTCCCTTGGGCCAGTGGTCAGGTTAGGACAAAGTGCAAACAGCCTAGCAAAAGAGAAGAAAATTGGAGGAGACAGAGCCTATGACCAGGTTAGTTGTCCAGGGCACTGAGGACCATGACTGTATTAAAGATATTTGAAAAAAATGGATAATCTATAGCATTATTTTCTATTTATCTCAAATGTATAATAATTTAATAATAGTTATATGGATAATAGTTACATAAAGGTCAGATCAGGAAGCAAGTGCCAGGTAAGACTGTGTTTCTGTAGAGTTCCAAACACCTGGCTAACAAATTTATCTACACAGTGTAAACCGGGGATAGTTGGTAACTAATAAGATGCAGATACAAGTGACTTCTTCTAAATTACTTAAAAAAAATTTTTTTTTACATTTATTTATTTACTTATTTTTGAGAGACGTAGAGCACAAGTTGGGGAGGGGCAGAGAGAGAAGGAGACACAGAATCCGAAGCAGGCTCCGAGCTGTCATCACAGAGCCTGACCCAGGGCTCAAACTCACAAACCATGAGATCATGACCTGAGCTGAAGTTGGACGCTTAACTGACTGAGCCACCCAGGCGCCCCTGAATTACTTTTACTCCTAGAAGGCACCCAAAGGCACTATCAACTGTCACATCCCACTGGTCAGAAAGAGTCAAAGATTTATAATAATATTTTATGGTTGGTCTCTAGAACTCAAGAAATAAGAACCCCTGGGTAAAACCCACTGGTCCAGGAGTTAAAAAAACAAATTGTTACCAAAATTACAATGTAAAACTGAACAAAACAACAGATAATCTGGTTGAAGTTTAAAAAAGAAAAAAGGAAAAGCTACAAAGGAACCAGCGTCATGGATGGGAAGAAAACCATTGGTGAAAGTTTCCCATTGGAATAGCAGATTGATTGTGAGAGCCCGTGCTATGACCCAGAGGAAGGAAAGCATTTCTGGCATCATCTTCCTTGAATCCCGATCACTAAATGTCTTTTCTCGCTGTTGCAAGGTCTAAGTAGTCTCTCTGTAGTATCTGAAGTGAATGCCAGAGCTGGGACACACAAGCAGCCCCTGTTCCCCAGCCCAAGACACCATATGTAGCCACCAGGTCCTCAGGGGCATTGCTCAGGTAGTTAGGGGGCAGTGGGTATGGAGAGGAGGGAGGAACACCTGTTCTTCTAAGAAGACTACCGTAGAGTGGCCGCTACCCCTGGAAGTTTTAAATTGGGTGTAGATTTAAAAACTACAACATCGTGATAATTAATGGGTGTACCCAGTGTTCATAAATTATAGAGCCAAGTAGGAAAGCATCAGGAATTACTCCTTCATTTCTATCTTAGCCTGTCGAAAAGGTGGCCACTTGCTTTCTCTTAATGGTCTGATGCTCTCCTAAATTCCCCTAGGAAAACTCAAGAGGCTTGCTGATTGACTAATTCTGAACTCTCTCTGCTCAAAGCGGTTTTCAGCTTTAGCTTTCCATCTGACGCTGCAGTCCACTTTGCAGGTTTAATAGATGTATGCGTTTCTATTAGTGGTTACCTTTGAAATTATTAACACGCATGTCACGATCTAAAGTTAATGTCTGTTTTACCATTCTCCTCAACCATACAAAGACTTGAGGATGCCTTTGGCTTCATTTACCCCTCCTTCCAGCTTACAGGCTACTGGGATAACCATACTTTGAATGTTTTCACAGTATGTTTTCTGTTTTTAACCTCACAGATAGTGTTACTGTTATTATTAATTTCGTGTGTAAACTTATCCATATGTGTTTACCATTTTGTTTACCAAATATTTCAGGCTTTCTGGGATTGTCTCCTTTTTCCTGAAGCATATGCCTTTGCTGAGTTTTTGGTGGTTAAATGGTCTTGATTTCTGTCTACCTGGAAGTGTCTTTATTTCACCGCATTTTCGGAAGTTAATTTCACTGGATTTGCAGTTCTAGATTGATAATTATTTTCCAGCACATGACGGATATTCCAATGTATTCTGGCTTCCATTGTTGCTATTAAGACTATATTCCCTCTAATTGATATTTTTATAAATAATCGGGTTGCTTTTACAATTTCGTCTTTGGTACCTGGCACAACGCAGAGGTATTGATGCATACATTTGTATTTATGGGGTTTGTATATTACAGCACTTTTTTCAATTGTGAAAAATTCTTGGTCATTATCTTTGAAGTACAGGCCATCCCTGACTTATCATAGTCATGATAGTATGAAAGTGATATATATGCATTCAGTAGAAACCATACTTGGAATTTAGATCTTTTCATGGGCTAGCAATATGCAGCATAATATTCTTTCATGCTGCTGGTCCGTGGAACAAAGTCACAGCTTCCAGTCAGCCATGCACTTACAATGGTAAAGAACATCCCAACCACCATGTACCTGTACAACCATTGTGTTTTTCATTTCCACTGCAGTAGTCAATAAATTACATGAGATATTCAATCCTTTATTATAAAACAGGCTTTGTGTTAGATGACATTGTCCAACTATACACTAATGGAAGTGTTCTGAGAATGTGTAAGGTAGGCTAGGCTCAGCTATGATGTTTGGTAGGTTAGGCATATTAAATATGTTTTCAACTTACAGCGTTTTCAACTTAGGGGTTTATCAGGACATGACCCCATTGTAAGCTGAGGAAAGTCCATAATCTTTTAAGCATTGTTTAGATATCTTTGTCCTCCCATTATTCTGCTTTATTCTGAAATTTGAAATGGACATATATTGGACTACTGCACTTATTTCTTACTTCACTTTCATATTTTGTGATGCATGATGATGGCCAAAAGACACATGAAAAGATGCTCAACATCACTAATCATCAGGGAAATGCAAATTAAAACCACAATAAGATATCACCCTGTACCAGTCAGAAGGGCTAGTATAGGGGCGCCTGGGTGGCGCAGTCGGTTAAGCGTCCGACTTCAGCCAGGTCACGATCTCACGGTCCGTGAGTTCGAGCCCCGCGTCAGGCTCTGGGCTGATGGCTCAGAGCCTGGAGCCTGTTTCCGATTCTGTGTCTCCCTCTCTCTCTGTCCCTCCCCCGTTCATGCTCTGTCTCTCTCTGTCCCAAAAATAAATAAACGTTGAAAAAAAAAAAAAAAAAAAAAAAAAAAGAAGGGCTAGTATAAAAAAAAAACCACACAGGAAATAATAGGTATTCATGAGGGTGTTGGTGTAAATGTAAATTGGTGCAGCCACTATGGAAAACAGTATGCAGTTTGCTCAAAAAATTACAAAAGAACTACCACCTGATCCAGCAATTCCACTTCTGAGTATTTGTTCAGAGGAAACAAAAATACTAGTTTGAAGAGATAGCTGCATCCCTAAGTTCATTGCAGCACTCTTTACCCTGACCAAGGTATGGAAACAAGCCAAGTGTCCACTGATAGGTGAGTGGATTAAGAGTGGATTCTGAGCAATTTCTTTGGACATATTTCCCAGTTTACTAATTCTCTTTTAAGCTATGTTTAATTTGTACATTATATTTCCATTAAATTAAAAAAATTTTTAATGTTTATTTATTTTTGAAACAGAGAGAGAGTGTGAGCAGAGGTAGGGCAGAGAGAGAGGGAGACAGAGAATCCAAAGTAGGCTCCAGGCTCCGAGCCATCAGCACAGAGCCTGACGTGGGGCTCGAACTCATGAACCGTGAAATCATGACCTGAGTCAAAGTTGGACACTCAACCGACTGAGCCACCCAGGAGCCCCTAAATATTTTTTTCTTACCCATAGGCATTTAATTATTTTGGGACATGCTTTTAAATCTTGTAAAAATCTTTGTGTTCCTCCTCTACCCCTTCACTTCCTTTTTGTCTCTTGAAGAACACTAGTGATTTGATCTGTACATTTTCCTACCATATAGAGTTTGGTGATTGCACACTCATGGTACAATTCAGCATGTTCCTTTGTCCTCTGTATTTTCTGATCATTGGTGGCTGAAACCACTGATTGAATCGTGTTCTCGCTGGATGCCTTTATCAAGCCTGTTGGAAGAGTATAATGCCGGGTTGTCTCTTTGTTACCTTTGGAGTCCCTGATACTGACACTTAATGCATATTTCCATTCATGGAAGGTTGCAAAGGACAGTCTTCTATCATTTCTTTTCCACTTATTGGTTGGAATACTTTTATAAAGATACACTTGCCCTCATCTCCTCCTTGTTTATCAAGTGGCACACTTTATAAAGGAGAGGCAGGATAAATGCTTGATTGCTTCTGTTTGTTAATGAGTTTTCAAGGTAATGAATTGATTTCTTTTTATTCCTGCCATTTTCAATAGCATTAAGAACTCATGGATTTAAACATCTTTGAGGGGTTTTAATCCACTGCAAATATTACTATTAAAGTTTCTCACTGTGTCTAGTAGAGGCGTCTTCTAGTTGACTTCTAGGTTCTCTTGATATCACCTTAATAGTCTTTGATGATGTGACTGCTATTTGGTATGGCAAGATGTCCCATAATCCTGTCATTCTTTTGTTTTGGCAGACACGAAATCAACCATTCCTCCAGAAAGGCTTGATTTCTTTCAGTGAGAAAAGGTATCACAAGTTTGTCACTAAGAGATACTTAGTGGACAGAGTGAATAATATATATATATACATATATATATATGTATATATATATATATGTATATATATATATATATATATACACACACACATAAATATATATTTTTATGAGGTATATGAGGTGTTTTACTATACCTGTATAAAATACATGAGGTATTTTACTATATATATAACTAAATATATATATAACTATATATATGCATATATATATATATAACTATATATATGCATATATATATATGCATATATATATATATATACACACACACACATATGTATAGTAAAATACCTCATGAGTTCAAATTAGAATCTATAGAGCTTAACCTAGTTGCAATTACCTCTTTATTTTTTCTTCCATACCTGAGAACCTAGTTCTCAAAGACACAGGAGACATTAGATTGATAATATCCCGTAAAAACTCATTGGTTTTATGCAATCTTACATATACAGCCATCTCATAATAATAATACCCATTCCCTGTATTGCCTCAAAGCATTACATTTTGGGGGCATTTAAATTTTTTTTTTCCAACGTTTTTTATTTATTTTTGGGACAGAGAGAGACAGAGCATGAACGGGGGAGGGGCAGAGAGAGAGAGAGGGAGACACAGAATCGGAAACAGGCTCCAGGCTCCGAGCCACCAGCCCAGAGCCTGACGCGGGGCTCGAACTCACGGACCGCGAGATCGTGACCTGAGCTGAAGTGGGATGCTTAACCGACTGCGCCACCCAGGTGCCCCTTGGGGGCATTTATTCTCCCATTCTCGCTTTACTTTTTCTTCCCCCACCATGCTTTGAACAGCTGTACAATATCTACATTGTCAGAGCCCTATAGCCATTTCATACTCACTCTTAATCCTCGTTTGTGTGTACGTAATATATGTAGACCTCACCAGCAATGTGTAAGTCGATAGCTCCTTCGTCATCTTGGTTATCTGAAGCTTCATCTCTAGCCGAGTGCTCAGATCTACTATCTGAGCTCACGGGAGGCTCATGGGAATAATATTTTCTACGTTCTAGCATGTTGATAACAGCTTGTGCTGTTTATACTTAAAAGTCAGTTCAGTTTTGCTGGAGATAGAATTCTCATCTCACAAATTTCTTATCTTAAATATGTTACTTCATTATTTTTCATGAAGCATTGCTGTGAAGAACTTAGATAACTATATTTTTTCCCTTTCAAATAGATAATTTTTTTTCCCTTAAGAATCATATTATCATCTCCTCCTCCTCCTCCTCCTCCTCCTCCTCTTCCTCCTCCTCCTCCTTTTTAAATTTCTTCCTGGATGTCCAAAGGGTTTTTTCCTTTTTTTTTTTTTTTTTAAGTTTAGTACTTTTATCACCCCGTTTTGATATTCTCAGGAACCTCTTCAATATATCAATCTTTTTTTATTGTTATTCAGAAAAGGTTCTTGAACTGTAGTTTTTAGCATTTGGGGTCTTTACCTCTATGGTTTGGTTTCTTTTTCCAGAACTCCTATTCTCATCTCCTTTGCCTATCTTTAATATTTGCCACTTTCTCTGACATCTTTTACAAGTCTTGCTTTATTTTTATTTTTAAAAACTTTCTCATTTTTAATTTCTGTAATTTTAAAGGATTATGTATGTTTATTGTTCTTTCTATTTTGGTCTTTGTTTCTGAAATTAATTTTTCTTTTATTTTTAATTCTTGCCTGAATTCTGTAGCCTATTGGTGAGTTTTTCTAATCTTTCTTGTTACTTCATGTCTTATATAATTTTCTTAATGTCATAGCTTGTTTTAAAATAGTTTGTGATCCGTTTTGTGGCCATGCTTTTATGTCTGTACAATAATAATCTACTCTTTACTCTTTTCTTACAATATCTTTGTATGGGGTTGACCTTGATAATTTTCTGTTGCTTATTTTTATGTGAAATTACTTTGCCTGAACTTTTAGGATAAAGCATGGTTGAGGGTGGCTTTTCTAATTCCACCCAACTCTCTTTTTTACTCCCTTTTGGTAATGTTAAAAAATAATGTAACTTGTTTTCTGGGATTTTAAAAAATTTATTTATGGAGATATAATTGACATAACATCGGGTAAGTTTCGCATGTACACATGTTTCATACATTTCTACCTTGCAATATGGTTGCCAGTGTAGTGTTTCTTAACACTGCTATCATGTCACCTGTTTTATCATTTATTTTTTGTGGGGCGCCTGGGTGGCCCAGTCCGTTAAGCGTCCGACTTCAGCTCAGGTCACGATCTCACGGTCCATGAGTTCGAGCCCCACGTCAGGCTCTGGGCTGATGGCTCAGAGCCTGGAGCCTGCTTCCGATTCTGTGTCTCCCTCTCTCTCTGCCCCTCCCCCGTTCATGCCCCTCCCTCATTCATGCTCTCTGTCTCAAAAATAAATAAACGTTAAAAAAAATTATTTTTTGTGGCGAAAACAAGATGGAGTCTCTTAGAAACTTTGATGTTTATAATACATCATTGTGGACTGTAACCATTATGCTGTACATTAGATTGCCAGGCCATATTTACTAATTGCAAGTTCATACCCTTAAACATCTCCCCAGTCCTCTCAGCCCCTGGTAAGCATCTTTCCACTCTCTGTTTTTAAAATTTTGCGTATCAATGTCATCAGGCAGTGTTTGTCTTTTTCTGACTTATTACACTTATTATAATGCCTTTAAAGTCCATCCATGTTGTTGCAAATGGTAGGATTTCATTCTTTCTCATGGCTTAATGATTTACCATTATAACTTTTTGTTTTGTTTTTTCTTTCCTTCTTTAATTCCAGTAGAGTCAACATACAGTGTTATATTAGGTTCAGGTATACAATAGCGTATCAACAATTCTATGTATTACTCAGTATGCATGAAGATAGGTGTACTCTTAATCCCCTTCGCCTATTTTGCCAATCCCCCCACTAACCTGCCCTCTGGTAGACCTGTTTGTTTTCTGTAGTTAAGAATCTGTTTTTTGGTTGGTCTCCTTTTCCTTAGTCTTGTTCTTTAAATTTCACATATGAGTGAAATAATACGGTATTTGCCCTGATCTGACTTATTTCACTTAGCATTATACTCTCTCTCTCCACCTATGTGGTTGCAAATGACAAGATTTCATTCTTTTTTATGGCTGAATAATATTGTGTCATATATAGTGAATCTTTTTTTTCATTCATCTATCGATGGAAACTTGGGCTGCTTCTATAACTTGGCTATGGTAAATAGTGCTGCAATAAATATAGGGATGCACACATATATTTGAATTATTTACCTTGGGTAAATAGCCAGGAGAGGAGTTACTAAATCATATGTGATTCTAATTTTGATTTTTTGAGAAACCTTCATACCACTTTTCACAGTGGCTGCACCAGTTTGCATTCCCATCAACCAAGTACAAGGGTTGCTTTTTCTCCACATCTTCACCAACACTTGTTTTTTGTTTTTGTTTTTGTTTTTTTTTTAATTTTAGCCATTCTGACAGGTATGGGTTGATATCTCATTATAGTTTTTTGTAATGAATTAATTAATTAATTAAAAAATTTATATCCAAGTTAGCTAGCATACAGTGCGATAGTGATTTCAGGAGTAGAATCCAGTGATTCATCTCAACAAGTGTCTTCCCTAATGCCCCTTGCCGCTTTAGCCCCATCTGCCCCCCAAAAAAACCCCTCCAGCAACCCTCAGTTTGTTCTCTGTATTTAAGAGTCTCTTAAGTTTTGTCCCCCTCCCTGTTTTTATATTATTTTTGCTTCCCATCCCCTTATGTTCGTCTGTTTTGTATCTTAAATTCCGCATATGAGTGAAGTCATATAATATTTGTCTTTCTCTGACTAATTTCACTTAGCGTAATACATTCTAGTTTCATCCATGTTATTGCAAGTGGCAAGATTTCATTCTTCTTGATTGTCAAGCAATAATCCTTTGTGTATATATACCACATCTTCTTTACCCATTCATCTGTTGATGGACATTTCGCTCTTTCCATGCTTTGGCTATTGTCAATAGCGCTGCTATAAACATTGGGCTGCATGTGCCCCTTTGAAACACCACACTTTGGATAAATACCTAGTAGTGCATTTGCTGCATTGTAGGGTCTTTTCAATTTTTTTGAGGAGCCTCCATACTGTTTTCCAGAGTGGCTGACCCCCAGTTTGCATTCTCACCAGCAGTGCAAAAGAGATCCTCTTTCTTTGCATCCTTGCCGACATCTGTTTTTGCCTGAGTTGTTAATATTAGCCATTCTGATCAGTGTGAGGTGGTATCTCATTGTGGTTTTGATTTGTATTTCCCTCATGATGAGTGATGTTGAGCATTTCTTCATGTGTCTGTTAGCCATTTGGATGTCTTCATTGGAAAAGTGTCTTTTCATGTCTTTTTCCCATTTCTTCTTTGGATTATTTGTTTTTTGGGTGTTGAGTTTGATAAGTTCTTTATAGATTTTGGATACTAACCCTTTATCTGATATGTCATTTGCAAATATCTTCTCCCATTTCATTGGTTGCCTTTTAGTTTTGCTGATTATTTCCTTCACCGTGCAGAGCTTTTAATCACAAGCAATAGTTCATTTTTGCTTTTGTTTCCTTTGCCTCCAGAGACATCTTGAGTAAGAAGTTGCTGCAGCTGAGGTCAAAGAGGTTTTTCCCTGCTTTCTCCTCTAGGATTTTGATGGCTTCCTGTTGTACAGTTAGGTCTTTCATCCATTTTGAGTTTATTTTTGCGTGTGGTATAAGATAGCTTTGTCAAAGATTAGTTGGCCATATGTTTGTGGGTTCATTTCTGGGTTCTCTATTCTGTTTCACTGAGCTATGCGTCTGTTTTTGTTGCCAGTACCATACTGTCTTGATGATTACAGCTTTGGAGTATAGCTTGAAGTCCGGAATTGTGATGCCTCCAGCTTTGGTTTTCTTTTTCAAGATTGCTTTAGCTATTTGGTGTCTTTTCTGGTTCCATACAGATTTTAGGATTTTTTGTTCTAGCTCTGTGAAGAGTGCAGGTGTTATTTTGATAGGGTCATTATAGTTTTGATTTGTATTTCTCTGATGCTGAGTGAGCGTCTTTTCTTGTGTCTGCTGGTCCTCTGTATGTCTCTTTGGGGGAAATGTCTGTTCATGTCTACTGTCCAGTTTTTAATTGGGTTATTTACGGGTTTTTTTTTTTTTTGGTATTGAGTTGTATAAGTACTTTATATATTTTGGATACTAACCCTTTATTAGGTATTCCATTTGCAAATACCTTCTCTCACTTTGTAGGCTTTTAGTTTTGCTGATTGTTTCCTTTGCTGTGCAGAAGCTTTTCATTTTGATGTAGTTCCAATAGTTTATTTTTGCCCTTGCTTCCTTTGCCTCAGGAGACAGATCCAGAAAAATGTTTTTCTGGCTGATGTCAGAGAAATTATTGCCTGTGTTCTCTTCTAGGATTTTTATGGTTTCACGCCTCACATTTAGGCCTTTAATCCGTATTGATTTTATTTTTGTGTATGGTGTAAGAAAGTGGTCCAGTTTCATTCTTTTACATGTAATTTTCCAGTTTGGCCAACACTATTTGTTGAAGAAACTATCTTTTTCCCATTACATAATCATAACTCTTCTGTCAAAGCTTAATAACCATATAATTGTAGGTTTATTTTTGGGCACTCTATTCTGTTCTGTTGACCTATGTGTGTTTTTGTGTGAGTACTATATTGTTTTGTTTACCACAGCTTTGTAGCATATCATGAAATCTGGGGTTGTGGTACCTCCAGTTGTGTTCTTTTTCAAGATTGCTTTGGCTGTTGAAAGACTTATGTGGTTCTGTACAAATTTTAGGATTGTTTGTTTCTGTGAAAAATGTTGTGGGTATTTTGAGAGGAATTGCATTAAATCTGTAGGTTGCTTTGGGTAGTATAAACATTTTAGCAATATTTGTTCTTTCAGTTCAGGAGCATGAAGTATCTTTCCATTTGTTTGTGTCCCCTTCAATGTCTTTCATCAGTGTTTTATAGTGTACAGAATACGGATCTTTCACCTCCTTGGTTAAATTTATTACTAGGTATTTTATTTTGGCGTATAGATGGAATTGTCTTCTTAATTTCTCTTTATGCTGCTTCATTATCAGTGTCTGGAAATGCAAGAGTTTTGTATTGATTTGAACTTTCTTGTCCTGTCTTTTCCCCTACATTGACACCAGGGCTTGCAAAGCTAACTCTCACTCACATAAGTTTTGTATGTCCTATGAATTAAGAATGGCTCATATCCTTTTAAACGGTTTAAACAACAGCAACAAAACAAAAAGAAGAATATTTTGTGACACATGAAAATTATATGAAGTTCATATTTTAGTGTCTGTACATAAAGTTATCGGAACACAGCCCCATCCATTCCTTTTCATACTGCCTAAGGCTGAGTTCACACTACAACTGTAGGGCCATATATTGCACCCGAGCCTGATCCTCAAAGCCTACGATATTTACCGTTTGGTCCTTTACAAAACAAAATGCACCCCCCTTCCCCCCGTGATCTTGATCTTCTCTTTCTTTTGTCTCTGTCGTGTCTGTCTGGATCATTTTTTATTACACTCCCAGGAATGTCTCTTCAGTGTGGGACCTGAGCTACACTAGCACTCAAAGGGTACAGGTGGGTGAGTTATGAGAATTCATAGGGTACCATGCTACTGAATTGGGCAAAATCCAGGGGCTCTTCTCAAATTGGCCCCACTTTGCTTTCTAGTAATAACTTAAGTATTGGGGGATTCTACTCTTCTCAGGTCTCTACTGCTGCCCCATAACCTCCTCTATCTTCTTCCTTCATAGACATTGGCACTACAGAGATCTTATGGCTGGTAGTGATTTATTTCCACATGCCTGTATTTTGGAGCTCATCAGAATACCTTGGTTTCATTTTGCTATCCAGGATGTCTGTTTGTATGTAGAGATTCAGAAAGATTTAAACACTGTTAAAATTTTTTAAAAAATTTTTCTCTAAGTTCTATTTGGTTCTTTTTCAACTTACCTTATCATTTGGGGACATTTTTTGCTTCTTTCCCCTTGTTTTTATGTCTTCTATTTCTTTTAACATGTTGAACATTAAAAAAAAATTTAAATATGTTTTATTAATTATTTATTTAATGTTTATTTTTGAGAGAGAGAGAGAGAGAGAGAGAGAGAGAGAGAGAGAAGAGGGAGACACAGAATCTAAAGCAGGCTCCAGGCTCTGAGCTTTCAGCAGAAAGCCCGACTCAGGGGGCTCGAACCCACAAACCGTGAGATCATGACCTGAGCTAAAGTCAGACTCTCAACTCACTGAGCCACTCAGGCACCCCTTTAAAAATTTTAAAAAATGTTTATTTTTGAGAGAGAGATTGTGAGCAGGGGAAGAGCAGAGGGAGAGGGAGACACAGAATTGGAAGCAGGCTCCAGGCTCTAAGCTGTCAGCACAGAGCCCAAGGTGGGGGGTGGGGGGGGGGGGCTGAAACTCACAAATTGCAAGGTCATGACCTGAGCTGAAGTCAGATGCTTAACGAGGGAGCCATCCAGGCGCCTCAGAACACTCTTAATTTATAATCTGTATCTGATGATTTTGTGTAATGAGGTCTTGGTTGGTCTGTTTCCATTGTTTGCTTTTCCTAAAGTTTGCATTCAAATTTATTGGCATTTTATCTGTGAGAATTATCAGAAGCCCAGTTTAAGGGACATAGTTTTTGGAAGATACCTGCTGCTTTTTCCAAGTGCCTAAGGATATTATGGATACAAATTTCTTTGTTGTTTGCCTTTGTAGAGAGACCATCATTCCCTCTCCTTAACCCTTCCTTGGGACCATGACCCATCCTGAGTTCTAGCTTTATCAGGGTTCCCTTCATTCCAATTTCCCCTCACCCTGTATGTACACACACACACACACACACACACACACACACAGAGTTCTAGGTCAGTTGGATCTTGCCAACCTCTATACTGACCCACCTTTCCATGTTATTTCCAGCCCTAGAGTTTATGGGTTAATCCAGTATTCAATATTCAATGTTTCACTCTACATTTTTAAATTATTTAATGTTTTTGCAAATTTTACATATAATTATTTAAAATTTTTTTAAGTTAAATTTTTAAAATTATTTTTTAAAGTTTTTTGAGTGTACTTGACCCTCAGTGTTATTACATTAATTTCAGGTGTATAACAGTGATTTGACAAGTTTATACCATTTGATCTCATTCATATGTAGAAACTAAAAAGAAAATGAATAAACAAAAACCAGAATTGGACCCGTAAATATAGAGAACAAACTGATGGTTGCCAAGGGAGGCATGTAGGGGGGATGAGCAAAATGGATGAAGGGGAGAGGGAGATATAGGCTTTGAACTGCAGAATGGGTAAGTCACAGGAATAAAAGGTACTGCATAGGTGGGTATCAGTGGTATTCTACTAACATTGCACAGTGACATGTGGTAGCTCCCTTGTGGTGAGCGTAACATAATGCGTAAATTTGTCAAAATCATTCTGCGTTTTTAGATATTCATTATAATCATTAACTTGATGAAAATGGAAGTCACCTAGTTACGTCCTTGGGTAACACAATTGGCTAGGTTTAGAAATCCGACAACTACTTTTTAGATTATCTAACACACCTACAATAGAGTTATAAGCAGTTTCACTCCTAATTCGATCCACCCACCGTATCTTTCTGACAAATGTCTTCAACAGTAAGAGCTTGGCTTCTTTATACCCACCAGACTCTGTGCTCCTTTAATGGCTGAAGTACTCTGATATGTTTTTCCCTTTAGCTTATTGGATCTGATTCTTTTGAAATGGAGATGGTTCGGAGGGTTCCAATACTGAGTGTCTGAATCCAGAGACTATGCTCACTCAGCTCTGTCTTCTTGCTTGTGCTACATGGCTACTTAATTAGCAAGTTGTATTAATTCTGTGTCCTGAATACCCTCAAGCCCATCTCCTTCTTTTCATCCATTAGCATAAATCCAGCACCCCAACAGTTCTTTTTGGAAAATTCTAGGCACCTCTCCTAACTAGCTGATGCTCATAGGTAGCCTGGGCTCTGTCACATTTTCTCTCACTGGCCCCGTCCACTCAAAGCCCCAGAGCTTCTGAAGCCCCACACCTCCACGGCCTCCTCTTTGCTGTGTTGCCCACAGTGAACATTTCAGCTTCCTTTGAAGCCCAGCTTAGGTGTCACTTTCTCCTGGAAGCATTCCCTTACCCTCTAGAACTTACCACCCTTTCTCAGACGTGTCTCTTTGCCTGGTCTCTGTGAGCTTATCACACTGCATTGTAATATGTCTTCATCCTGACTCCCTTCAAGCCTGTCAGCTCTGGGGTCAGCTGCTCTGTCTTAGTTTTTTCTGGTCCCTGGAGCCAGGTGTAGGTCTATACCTGATGTAGGATAGGTGCTCAGTAAATGTCTTATGAATTTGGGCTGTTCCTGTTTGATAGGAATAAACCAGGGATATGAGCTAGCAGGTGAATATTGATTGGAAAAACAACAGCAAAAACACTGTGACTTCAAGGTGGGAAGAGCAGGTGTAGACACCCTGAAAGTAGACAAAACTGCCAGATTGTTGCCTTAAATGACATATGGGACAGATTCCCATGTCTTAAAAATGGGAACCCTTGGCTACTGGTGAGGAGTTAGCTTCACTTGGGTCCATCCATCAACGTTCAGGGTCAGAAGGTCCAATCTCTTTGTTCCCTTTGTGCAGGAAGTGAGTCCTTAACCCCTCAAGCATAGATACCTTAGGTCTAAAGTCTAATTCAGGCTCAAAGGGGTAGTATACAGTGACCCTGAATCCAATAAATCATAAAAGGGGGTGGGATGGGAATTGCTCAGGAAAAGCAAAATGCCAGAGTTCGAAATAATCACATTCCTCTGTCAGTCCCTAACCATGTGGGAGGGTCACCCCACCATCTTTGCTGGGCTCTGCTGCAAAAACGAGGCGACATTCTTTCGTCACCCCTCTGCAATGAGGTCTAGCTTGAGCCCTCTACCTCCTGCTGTGCCATCGGTCCTATCCCCACATCACGTCCCCATTTCTGCTTTTGGAACAAATCTTGTGGGATCGTGACTCACAGCCATCAGCAGCTCGGCACACTTAGGACAAAGAAGCCTTCTCTCTCCTCTGACCAGTCCCCAACAACTTAATGATTGGGTTTCTCGCCGCTAGCTGAGCACATTAACTGGCTGACAGCTGCTTCTTCATGCTAAGCTTTGGGGTTTGGCAACCTCTTCTTTTCCCACCCTCCCTGGGCCTCTGTGGTGGCCACCAGTTGATAGAACTGCTAAAGTGCCTCCTTCCTGCATTCATGTTGACAGACGGATGGACGGACAGACGGTTGGGCGATCCCCAGGATGGGTTTCCCCCTGACAGTTTCCTTCTCCTCAGGGTTGGCTGAGATTTCATCTGCTAGCTTGCAGGAGGGAATACTAAATTACCTTTTCTAGTACATCTCTGGATTGCTAAAGATGGAAAACTGTTTGTTCCCATTGATAAACTGTGAATCCAAACACTTCCAACACTGAAGCCAGATTAATAAAGGTATTAGTAGGGCCAGTATCTTAGACTTCTAAGTGGAGCTAAGGACTTGGAAGGCTCCAAGGCTTTGGGAAAATATTAATGCCTAAACTGGGAATGCATGCTGAGCAAGATACTAGTTTAGTGTAATCAACTTTTGCATGAGTTTGTTTAGCTTCAGTGCAATTACTTTGATTACTGTCTTAGTGAACAGTAGAAATATTATGAATATAAAAATAGATATTGTTTTGCTGGCACAGCAAATAGACTTTATAAGTTCATGCTTGGTGAGCATTAATTTGGAAATGCTTATTGTTAATAAAAGCACTAATGAACATAAAGAAACTGGCTTAAAAATCTTACAACGAAAGAATTGATGACTCAATAAATTGCACATATACTACCATAGACTTTTGAGATGTATAAAATATTTTATGTAACAATGTAGCATTTCAAAATAATAGGAAGTATAGAGTTGTCCTTGGTTAGACTTTATAGTTTTTTTTTTTTAAATGTTTATTTTTGGGAGAGAGAACACACAAGTAGGGGAGGGGCAGAGAGAGAGGGGAGCAAAGGATCTGAAGCAGGCTCTGTGCTGACAGCAGGCTTGAACGCACGAACCATGAGATCATGACCTGAGCCTAACTCAGACACTTAACTGACTGAGCCACCCAGGTGCCCCTAGACTTCATAGTTTTTAAGTTAGGTGAAAGATGAAGCAAAATTGAGAACAGGGAACATAAAACTTCAGTTATAACCACAGATCCCTTTAAAATATATACATTTCCACCTTAGGGTATGATCAATAATAATTGCTAAACACGATATTGTAAGTACAAAAGGTTTTCTACAGTTTTTTTTTTTTTTGGCTGTTTCAATTATTTGGAGTGGGCCTATTTGCTTTGCATTCCTTAGTCTTTGCTGAAAATTTCTATCCATCGGCTGTTGGTGACTTCTTTTGGGGTAGATGACGATTCCCTGAACAATGCAAACTGGGCTTTGCTTGCTGCCACATTTTTTAAGAGGTGCCCTGTCGTGTCGTCTGGACTTCACGCTGCACTCTGAGCTATCTGGACAGGTATTGTTGTGAGTACTGAAGAAGATTCTTCACTGAACCACACTTTAGTCAGGCTCCTGAATCTTCTCTTAGGCATATCTATGGACCTCCTTGTAAAATCCAGTTTTACCTCCTTGTAAACTCCAGTTTTAGAAAGAACCCTGCTAAGTCCTTTTAATCAGAACCTCGACTATTGATTTCTGGCCACCCTTTATATCTGATGGTGTTTTTCATCCCCCACCATCTCTCTGGTGAGGTCCCATCCCCTGGCCTGCAAGCATCCCATTAGGTCAGTTTAGCTGGTAACTCCCTTATCCCATCCACTGGCCCCACCCTGCTCCTTGGCCATAGATTCCCATTATCCCATGCTGTTTGGAGATGAGCCTCCTCTCTCCAACCCACTGCAAGATCCCATTTTGCAGTGCTTCCCACAACTATTATCATGGCCCCCTTAACAAGAATCACGAATGTGTGTGTGTGTTTTTTTCCCTCTAATAATATTGCCAATTGAAGAAACTACAGCTCTGCGAAGGCAAATGGCTTGTCCAAGGCCCTTGGGCTGGATTGCACTGAAATGGGGGACTAGTAAGTCGACTGTGGATTTCATAGGATAAAAGGGGCAGACAGTGTGGTAGGCAGAATGGCCCCTGGCTTGTGACTATGTTGGCAAGGCAAGGTTGCAGATAGTAAGAATGATAATCAGCTGACATTAAAATAAAGAAATTTTCCTGGATCCTCTGGGTGAGTTCAAGGTAATCAAGTATCATGGGGTCCCAAATTAAGGAAGAGGAGGGCAGAGCAGTTAGGGCCACGGTGAAGCACTGTGATGCTATCCCCACCGTGCTGCTGGTTTTGCAGATGGAGGAAGTGTCCACTAGCCAAGGAAGGCAGCTGCCTCTAGAAGCTGGAAAAGACAAGACAAGGGAGTCCCCCCTGCAGCCTCCATTTAGGACAGCAGCCCTGCCCACACCTTAATTTGAAGCCTATGAAACTCATATCTGACCTCCAGAAAGGAAGGGAAAAATAAGGAGGTAGAAGAGAAGGCAAAAGAGTTGAGTTGAATGTAGAAAGATGAAGGACAAAGAGATGTGAAGAAGGTTAAGAGAATGATGAAGTTGGAGGGAAGGCAACAGAGATCAGGGGTTTTCAAGTTCACTTTGCAAAGAGCTTTATGATCTGAGCAACTTGACCCCCTAAAAGGGGGTTCGGAGTAGGTGCTAATACCCCCATTTTAGAGATGAGGAAAGTCAGGCTTTGAGTGTCTGACTCAACCAAAGTAACTTGGACGGACATGTAGGCAGAGAAACAGGAGGTAGCCAGAATTCGACATGCAAACTATCAAGTGCGTAAAGCTTTGAGTGCAATTGGCTTTAAGCAGGTAGGTTCCTGATTTTTTTCTTTTCAAAATTATTAGCAATATTAGGGGCGCCTGGGTGGCGCAGTCGGTTAAGCGTCCGACTTCAGCCAGGTCACGATCTCGCGGTCCGTGAGTTCGAGCCCCGCGTCGGGCTCTGGGCTGATGGCTCAGAGCCTGGAGCCTGCTTCCGATTCTGTGTCTCCCTCTCTCTCTGCCCCTCCCCCGTTCATGCTCTGTCTCTCTCTGTCCCAAAAATAAATAAAAAACGTTGAAAAAAAATTAAAAAAAAAATTATTAGCAATATTAATAAACAAAATTTGTAACACTAACCAAATTTAAATTAAAAAATAATCCTGGCCCAGCTAACCCATGCAAATTATGTCTTTATGTTACCTTCTTATATTTTCATGATACATACACAATTTTGCATGGTTCTGATTATAGTATAAATATAATTTTTTTCCTTTGTATTTTAAATAATTCCTATATTGTGTCAGTCTTCATAATTTTAATTCATAATGGCTGTTTGACATTTCATCACACTGATGTATAATAACAAGAAATTTCCAAATTGTTGGACTTTGGTTCAGTTTCTTGATCTAAATAAGGGTGCAATGAACATCTTTAGATACATACCATTTTCCTTTTTTTTAATTTTTATTTAAATTTCAATTAGTTAACATACAGTGAAATATTAGTTTCAGATGTACAATATAGTGATTCAATAATTCTTTGCATTACTTAGTGTTCATCATGGTAATCGTACTCTTGAATCTCCTACACCTATTTTACCCCTCTCCCCCACCCATTTCCCCCACCCATCAGTTTATTCTTTATAGTGAAGAGTCTGTTTCTTGGTTTGTCTCTCTTTCTCTCTTTTTCCCCCTGTGCTCATTTGTTTTGTTTCATAAATTTCACATATGAGTGAAATCATACAGTATCTGTCTTTCTCTGACTGACTTATTTTGCTCAGCATAATACTCTCTAGCTCTATCCATGTCATTGCAAATGGCAAGATTTCATTCTTTTTATGGTTGAATAATATTCCATGGTATATATCCACCACACCTTCTTTATCCATTCATCGGTCTATGGACATTTGGGCTGGTTCCATAATCTGGCTATTGTTGATAGTGCTGCTGTAAACATTGGAGTGCGTGTATCCCTTTGAATTAGTATTTTTGCATCCTTTGCATAAATACCTAGTAGTGCAATTGCTGGACCGTAGGGTAGTACCCAAAATATAGAAAAAACTTACAAAGTTGAACACCCCCAAAACAAATAATCCACTTAAAAATGGCCAGAAGACATGAATAGATATTTTTCCAAAGAAGACATACAGATACCTAACAGACACATGAAAAGATGCTCAACATCCCTCATCATCAGGGCATGCAAATCAAAATTAAAATGAGATATGGCCTCACACCTGTCAGAATGGCTAGAATCAGCAACACAAGAAACAACAGATGTTGGGGAGAGTGTGGAGAAAGTGGAACCCTCGGCTGGTGGCAATGCAAACAGGTGCAACCTCTCTGGACGACAGTAGGGAGGTTCCTCAAAAAGTTAAAAAAAGAACTACCCTATGAGAATTTTCCTTTTTTTTTTTTTTTTTAAAGAATATTTAAGATAAATTACTTGGGGGTGCCTGGGTGGCTCAGTTGGTTGGGCTTCTGACTTCGGTTCAGGTCATGATCTCATGGTGTGTGGGTTCGAGCCCCGCATCAGGCTCTGTGCTGACAGCTCGGAGCCTGGAGCCTGCTTTGGATTCTGTGTCTCCCTCTCTCTGCCCCTCTCTGGCTTATGCTCTGTCTGTCTCTCTCTCTCTCTCTCTCTCTCTCTGTCTCAAAAATGAATAAATATTAAAAAAATTTTAAGGTTAATTACTGGGACTGTGGGTATGGATATTCTCATTATTCCGTATTTATTGACAAATCACTCCCAAAGCCATTGTACCAATTAATGCTGCATGGAGGCACAAGTTTACCAAACCTGGGCAGTCTTGGCAGTTAAACGTTTCCCGCTTCTAGTTTTTAAAGCCTTTATTTGTCTTTAGGACCTCAGATTAGCTAGTATATACTACTGATGAGCAAAAGGGTAGAAGACCCCTCTGTGCATGCTTTTACATTGATTTGCTGAATTAAGTAATTTGTCTTTATTTGCATTTCAGAATATCAAGGGGTATTAAGGAAAAATATAAATTTCACCGAAATCAACGATTAGTCCTAGAAATCCTAGAGAAAAAAGGGGGTTACCAATGACTTGCTTTATCCCAATTTAATAAACTCTAACTGTGGGGAATGCCTACAAGTGAGGTCACTTAGGAGGACAATGGGAGAACTGGAAGGCACGCTGTCTGAACTCGTGGCCACAGACACTTCAAGTCTCAAGACTGCTTGGTGGCAATATTTAGAAACAGTGACTAACGCCAAGGACAGATTCCCAGTAAAAAGTTCTGTGGTTAAAGACTATGCAGAATTTTTCTTAGGTTGTCTAGCAATACTGAGATGCCTGTCATTTTCTTTTAATTTTTTTAAGTTTATTTATTTTTGAGAAAGAGAGTGGAGGATGGGGGGCAGAGGATCTGAAGCAGGCTCCGCACTGACAACAGATAGCCTGATGAGGGGCTCAAACCCATGAACTGTGAGGTCCTGACCTGAGCTGAAGTTGGAGGCTCAGCTGATTGAGCCATCCAGGCACCCCTGTTTTGTTTTTTTTTTAGATAAAACAAGTTTTGTTATAAAGTAATGTACCGTATTTTAAGGGTAAACCATATCGATTCAGTATTTTTTTTAAATTCTTTAATGTTTATTTATTTTTGACAGAGAAAGAGAGAGATGGAGCATGAGCAGGGGAGGGGCAGAGAGAGAGGGAGACACAGAATCTGAAACAGGCTCCAGGCTCTGAGCTGTCAGCACAGAGCCCGACGCGGGGCTCAAACTCACAGACCGTGAGATCATGACCTGAGCCGAAGTCAGACGCTCAAACGACTGAGCCACCCAGGTGCCCCTTGATTCAGTGTTTTTATACAGTATGAAATGATCACCTCAATAAGTCTAGTTACCATCTATCCTCCCACAAAATTCTTACATTATTAACTATATTCCCCTTGCTTTACATTACATTCTCAATTATTTATTTTATAGCTGGAAGTTTGAACCTCTTACCTTCACCTGTTTCGCCTGCCCTCCCAACTCCCTTCCCCTCTGCCAACCACCAGTTTGCTTCAGGTATCTATGAACATGTTTCTGTTTTGTTTGTTTGTTTGTTTTAGATTCTATGTATAAGTCAAATAATATGGCATTTGTCTTTCTCTTATTTCACTTTGCATAACACCCTCTGGGTCCATTCTTGTTCTTGTAAATGTCAAGATCTCATCATTTTTTTGATGGCCGAGTAATACTACATTGTGTATGTGTGTGTATGTACAAGCACACCTTCTTATCCATTCATCTATCAATGGACACACACATTTAGCTCTTAAATCCATATTGAGTTTATTCTTGTGTGTAGTATAAGAAAGCTGTCTAGTTTCATCCTTTTGCATGTGTTTTTCCAGTTTTCCCAACACCATTTATTAAAGGGACAGTTTTTGCCCCATTGTATGTTTTCATTTCCTTTATCATAAGTTAACAGACCACTAAGTATGGGGTTGTTTCTATGCTCTATATTCTGTTCGGTTGATCTATGTTTGTATTTGCACCATCATCATATTGCTTTGATTGCTGTAACTTTTTACTGTAGTTTGAAATCAGGGAGGGTGATACCTCCAACTTTGTTCTTGCTCTAGATAGCTTTGGCTCTTCAGGGTCTTGTGAGGTTCCATATGAATTTCATGATTATCTAGTTCTGTAAAAAAAATGCCTTTGTTTTTTGATAGAGATTGCATTGAATCTGTAGATTGCATTTTATATTCACCTGATCCATGAACATGGACTATTTCACCATTTATTTGTGTCTTTTCCAATGTCTTTAATTAATGTCTTAGAGTTATCAATGTACAGGTCTTCTACCTATTAGTTAAACTTATTCCTATGTATTTTACTCTTTTTGATGCAGTTGTAAATGGGGTGGTTCTCTTATTTCTCCTTTTGATAGCTCTTAGTGTATAGAAACCACAGATTTCTGCATATTAATTTCAAATCCTACAATTCTGCTGAATTCATTTTTCTAAAAGTTTTTTGGTAGAGTCTTTAGGGTCTCTATGTGTAGTATCATGTCAGCTGTAAATAGTGACAGTTTTACTTTTCTAAGCGGATGCATCGTATTTCTTGCCTCATTGCTGGGACTATGACTTCCAATACTATGTGGACTAAAACTGGTGAGAGTGCATCCTTGTCTTGTTGCTGGTGTTACAGGAAAAGCTTTTAGCTTTGGACTACTGATTGTAATGTTAGTGCTGGGCTTGTCATTATATGGCTTTTATTATGTTGAGGTATATTCCCTCTATACTCACTCTGTTGAGAGTTTTATCATAAATAGACGGTGAATTTTGTCACATGCCTTGTCTGCATCTATTGAGATGATTGTATGATTTTTATCTTCCTTTTTTATTAATGTGGTATGTCATATTGACTGATTTGCAGATGGTGAATCATCCTTGCATCCCTGAAATAAATCCCACTTGGTCATGATGTATTATACTTTTATTATTCTTGAAAACAGGCTATTAATATTGCATAATATGCAAGATGAACATATCATACATCTATGTTCATCAGGGGTATTGACTGGCCTGTAGTTTTTTTCTTTATGTACTGTCTTTGTCTGGTTTTGGTATCTGGGTAATGCTGACCTTTTATAATGAGTTTGGAAATGTTCTTATCTTTTTAATTATTTGGAATAATTTGAGGAGGGTAGGTACGAACTCTTCTTGAAATGTTTGCAGAATTCACCTATGAAGCTGTCTGGTCCTAGATTTTCTTGTTGGGAATTTTTTTTTAATTACTGATTCAATTTTATTAGTAGTAAAAAAAACCCATAAAATTATATTTATAGAAATTTTTCCATTTCTTCTGGGTTGTCTAATTTTCTGATGTCTAATGTTTATAATATTTTCTTATCCATCGTATTTCTGTGGTATAGATTATAAATTCTAATTTTATTTATTTCCTTGGTGAGTCTAGCTAAAGGTTTGTTGATTTTGTTTATCTTTACAAAGAACAAGCTCTTAGTTTCTAAAATTTGACTTCTTTAGTGTTTATTTCATGTATTTCTGCTCTGATCTTTATTACTTTCTTTTTTTCTACTAACATAAGGGTTTAGTCTTTTTTATTTCCTTTATGGTAAAGTTAGATTTGTTTTGTTCTGTTTTAACTTATTTTTTTTTCTTGTTTCATAAAGTACCCTGCACTGCTATGAAATTCTTCTTACAACTGCTTTTACTGCATCCCAAAGATTCTGGCACATTGTGTTTCCATTTTCATTTGTCTCAAGGTAGTTTTTGATTTCCTTTCTGTTTTTCCCATGTGTGCACTGGCTGTTAAATAACATGTTGAATCTCCATATTTCTTTACTATTTTCTTCTTGTAGTAAATTTCTGGTTTCAGACCATCATAGTCAGAAAAGATAGGTGATTTGATTTCAATCTTCTTAAATTTATTGCGACTTGTTTTGTGGCCTACCATGTGATCTATCTTGGAGAATGTTTCATGTGCACTTGATAAGAGTATTTATTCTGAAGGTTTTGAATGGAATGTTCTGTCTAAAGTTCATCTGGTCTAATGTGTGTGTGTTTTGATTACAAATTGAATTTTTCTTCAGCCAGGCCTTCAGGAGACTGGGTGGCCAGACAGCAGGGTAGGGCACTATACCCTGTAGCTCAGCCTGTGTTCACTGGTCCCAAGGGTGGGTGCAGGTCCTTGAAGGCACACAAAAAGAAACTTTTGGGCCCCCAGAATGCTGTCTAGCGGGGGACTAGGTTGGCTTTTGGGGCGTGGTCTTGAGGCTCAGCTGCTCCAGGAAACACCATTTTGAAACCACCTCCTAAACCCGTCAAACCAGGGCAAGTTAAAGTATTCAGATCCCTTTATACATTAGAACCATGAACTCCAGATGAATTGTGCTTTGAGGAAGGTGATATTACCTACCTTACTGATGTGGTACCAATTGGTGGAAAGGCACCTCCAAAGGCAGGACTAGGCTCATCCCAGGCAACTATGTGGCCAAGCTCACAGAATCCATTGACAGTCCACTGTATGAAATTGCAAAAAAGAGGCAACTTGAGCTGTTTGAAAGAGTGTTTGGACAACTGGGTTGGTGTCAATGGCTTAGACGAAGCTGGAAGCACTGCCCTATACTGGGCATGCCACAGGGGGCACAAAGATAACAGGGGGAATGGTGTTTCCTCAACCAAACATTGAACTGAACCAACAGAACAAGTTGGGAGACACAGCTTTGCAGGCTGCTACCTGGAAGGGTTTTGCAGATAATGTCCAGTTGCTTCTGGAAAAAGTACAAGAACAGACTTAAGAAACCATGAGAAAAAGCATGTCCTGGATGTGACTCCTAATGCTGCCTGTGCATGTCTCCTAAAAATGAAACAGGGAACAGATACTGTTCAAATATTAAGCAATGCCAAGGAGTATCTTGATGATGAAGTCTCGGATTTATTCCCTTCTGGAGATTTGAGATCTAAAACTTTTGTTGCTTTTCCATTCTAAAACCTTTATCCTTGCCAGAAGGGTGCTGATAACTGTTTTTTTTTTAAGTCTATATGAACATGGAAGTATTGCACGTGTTTGAGTACAATGTGTAAAAGTGTAGGTTCTTGCTGTCAGTTTGCCAATAAGTGACTGGATACTTTGCTGCGTAAAGTACATTTTTATTCACCAGAGTAGAACAAGAAGAGATTATTTCTATTTAACAAGCTAAAGGAATTTTAAGAACTTTTTTCTTAAAATAAGAATGGTTGCTTTAGTTTTTGTTTGTTTGTTTGTTTTTTAGGTAAGTTCTTTACCTTAAGGATTAA
The DNA here is from genome assembly GCF_028018385.1 of Neofelis nebulosa. NCBI lineage: Eukaryota > Metazoa > Chordata > Mammalia > Carnivora > Felidae > Neofelis > Neofelis nebulosa. Next base: position 7,212,899 of record NC_080784.1, on the reverse strand, counting down.
AATATTTGGGTTGGATTTTTCAAAGGGGGAAATACTAGTTATAACTTAATGAACCAAAAAACTTCACAGAAAATCATCAGCTGCTCTAACAAAAATAAACACTTTAAGAGACTGTAAAAAATTGAATTTTTTTCACATTGGGAGATTTTTATTAACTTAGATTGACATTGTTAATTTTGTCTGCCAAGTCCTTGCTGAATGTATCTTTGTTTGCTGCAGACCTACAGGTTTTTATCAATAACCTGGGATTATGAAGACTTATAGTTATCAGTGATTTGTAATGATTAAAACAACATTAAAATAACAAGTTACTTCACTGAAATACTGAAAAGAATATCCTGGGGAGTGTTTGAAAGCTCCGTGTCTAAATAGTAATTGATATATTTAGATAGGTATTTGGTATTGAAGATAAGTACTCACATAAAACATTGTTAATACATCGCTCTACTAATGAGGCTAGTTATTAACTAGTATATTTCCAACACTAAAGGATAAAGCTTTATATTCATATTTATTTTATTCATAGAACTCTTACCAATGAAGAATGTTGTAGCCAACAATAAAGCGGCATATTGTGAGTGATATTCTGTAGAAGTGAAAAAGAAGCCTGCAGTGGAAGAAACTAGAAAAGTGTACTACGTATCCTTTCTACAAACCCACTCTGAACAGAATTAAATGCAGGCCAAATGCTTTTAAAAACTTTTGTGTCTTGCTGGCCATTGCAGTATCCACACACTAAAGATAAAAGGAATAATAATAATACAGAACAGTGTTTTAAATGACTGTAGCTCATTTAAACCCTTCAGCCATCCACTGGGTTGTCAGATCACATTGGCAACTAAAATTTGACATCCTCCTGGGCTTGCTTCGTTAAGGTCCCTATTTCAGAGAACTTTACAACCATTTTAGCAGCTTCATCCAAGTCATCACAAGCAAGAATTTTAAGTCCATTGTCTGTTATCAGTGCCTTAGCATCATCAACTCTTCTACATCGTAACTGTACTACAATAGATATTTTAATTTCTAAGTCATGTACGGCGATAACTATACCCTGTGCAATAACATCATGTCATATGATTCCTCCAAAAATGCTCACCAGAATAGCCAGGGCCTGTTTATCTGAAGTGATAAGCTTAAATGCCTCTGTTACTTGATGGACTGTGGCATCACCACCAACATCAAGAAGGTTTTCTGGAGTCCTCCATGAAGTTTTATTCCAGCCCTTGTGGCCAGCCAATCCAGCACCATTTACTAGACAGCCTATATTTCCACCTGGGCCAATGTAGTTGAGATCCACCTCAGTGAATCTCTGTCCCTTTGATTTTCCTGGGTCTCATTCAGTAAGTCAAAGATTTTTGTCTGGAGATAAGCTGAATTAGAATCAAAATTGATCTTTGCATCCATGCACAGCACAGCTCCATCTGAATCCTCTACCATTGGATTTATTTCTTCCGTGGTTGCATCATATTTCCAGAAAGGGTTATAAAGCTTGATCACATTTTCTGCCACAGAATTCACAATATTAGGTGGAAATCCCGTCTTGTGTTTGGGCCAGACAGCCTTTTCCTTTTTGATGCCTTCTAAATTAATAGGTTCTTCAACTGTGGCCTTAGTCTCAGTAGCAACATCATCAGTGTTGACACCACCTTGCGAACTTCCTGTTAATACAGGACCTTGAAATGACCTTTCCATTGTTATTGCAAAGTAGTATTCTTTGCAATATCTTTCTAGCATATCTTTGCTCACCAACCAAATACTTGATTGCATATTCTCCCCTTTTTTGCTGTCTTCTTGGTAAACAACTCCTCCCCAGTCCCTTCTGAGGAAACGTTTTTTGCTTCTTGTGGAGAGAAAACTGTCTCCACTCCCCCTTTGAAGCCACTCTCAAATGTTTCTCTTCCTCTACCACCAGATAAAACATGTGCCTTTTTCATAAAATCTTTTGAATCTAATTTTTTGGCAATTGCATAAACTCCATCTGGTGATTTTGCCACATGTCCTTTGGGAATAGAGACACCAGCTTCTTGTATCCGTATTCATGTGTCGATGCAGTGAGAGATTCCTTTGTTGTTGCTGGTGTATATGGAGTCCATGGTTGTTGAACAATCCAGAACTTCTCAGAGCCTGGGCAGCAGCCTATGACACCAACCAGGACCTAGAAATTGAAGTTTTTTAATGAAGTTTTTTAATTCAGGTATAGCTAACTTAAGGTGTTATATTAGTTTCAGGCATACAATATAGTGATTCAACAATTCAATACATTATGCAGTGCTCATCATGATAAGTATACTCTACTCCTTCACCTACTTCCCCCATTTCCCTCCCTCCCCCCCTCTGCTAACCATCAGTTTGTTCTCTGTAGTTAAGAGTTGGTTTCTTGGTTTATCTCTTTTTCTCTCTCTCTTTTCTTTTTTCCTTTGCTCGTTTGTTTTGTTTTTCAATTCCATGTATGAGTGAAATCATATGGTATTTGTCTCTCTCTGACTTATGTCACTTAGCATTATACCTTTTAACTCTACCCATGTTGTTACAAATGGCAAGATTTCATTCTTTTTTATTCCTGAATAATATTCCATTGTGTATATGTACCACATCATCTTTATCCATTCATTTATCAAAGGCTGCTTCCATAATTTGGCTATTGTAAATAATGCTGCAATATACAGGGGTGCATTATCCCTTTGAGTCAGTGTTTTTGTATTTTGGGGGTAAATACCCAGTAGTATGATTACCAGATTGTGTGGTAATTCTATTTTTAATTTTTGAGGAACCCCCAAACCGTTTTCCAGAGTGGCTGCACCAGTTTGCATTTCCACCAATAGTGCATAAGGCTTCCTTTTTCTCCACATCCTTGCCAACACTTGTTGTTTCTTGGGTTTTTTATTATAGTCATTCAGACAGGTGTGAGGTGATATCTCACTATAGTTTTGATTTGTTTTTCCCTGATAATGAGTGACTTTTTTCCCTGATAATGAGCATTTTTTCATGTGTCTGCTGGCCATCTGTGTGTCTTTGGAGAAATATCCGTTCATGTCTTCTGTCCAGTTTTTAGTTGGATTGTTTTTGTGGTGTTGAGTTGTATAAGTTCTTAATATATTTTGGATATTAACCCTTTATCAGATATGTCATTTGCAAATATGTTCTCTGGCTCAGTAGGTTGTCTTTTAGTTGTGTTGACGGTTTCCTTTGACATGCACAAGTTTTCATTTTGATGTAGTCCTATAGTTTATCTTTGTTTTTGCTTCTCTTGCCTCAGGAGACATATCTAGAAAAATGTTACTGTGACCAGTATCAGAGAAATTACTGCCTGTGCTCTCTTCTAGGATTTTTATGGTCTCAGATCACACATTTAGGTCTTCAATCCATTTGAGTTTATTTTTATTTATATGGTGTGAGAAAGTGGTCCAGTTCCATTCTTTTGCGTGTTACTGTCCAGTTTTCCAAACACCATTTGTTAAAGAGACTTTTTCCCATTGCGTAATCTTTCCTTTTTTTGTTGAAGATTAATTGACCATATAATCGTAGGTTTATTCTGTTCCATGGATCCATATGTCTATTTTTGTGCCAATGCTATAGTGTTTTGATATCTTCAAATCTGGGATGGTGATACATCCAATTTTGTTCTTTTTCAAGATCGCTTTGGCTTTTTGGGGTCTTTTGTGGTTTCATACACATTTTAGAATAATTTGTTCTAAGTCTGTGAAAAATGCTATTGGTATTTTGATAGGGATTGCATTAAATATGTAGATTGCTCTGAGTAGTGTGGACATTATAACAATGTTTGTTCTTCTGATCCATGAGCATGAAATGTCTTTCATTTCTTCATGTTGTCTTCAATTTCTTTCATCAATTTTCAGAGTACAGGTCTTTTGCCTCTTTGATTACTTTATCCCTAGGTATTTTATTCTTTTTGGTGCAATTGTAAATGAGATTTTTTTCTTCATTTTACTTCATGCTGCTTCATTATCCGTGTATACAAATGCAATTGATTTCTGTACATTGATTTTGTATCCTAGGACCTTACTGAATTCATGTATCACCTCTAGTAGTTTTTTGGTGGAGTCTTTCAGGTTTCCTAGATACACTTTATGTCATTATCGTGAAAGTTTTACTTCTTCCTTATTCAGATGCTATAATTTCTTTTTGTTGTCTGACTGCTGTGGCTAGGACTTCCAGTACTATGTTGAATAAAAGCAGTGAAAATGGACATGCTTGTCTTGTTTCTGACCTTAGGGAAAGAGCTGAGTTTTTCATCATTGCATATGGTGTTAGCTGTGAGTTTTTCATACATGTTTTTTATTATGTTGAGTATGCTTCCTTTACACCTACTTTTTTGAGTTTTTTTTATCATGAATAAATATTATACTTTGTCAAGTGCTTTTTCTGCATCTATTGAAAGGATCATATCCTTTCCCTTGTTGATGTGATGTATTACATTGATTGACTTGCAAATATTGAACCATCCTAGCATCCCAGGAATAAATCCTACCTGATTGTGATAAATGATTTTTTTAATGTACTTTTAGATATTGTTTGCTGCTATTTGTTGAGGCTTTTTGCATCTATGTTCATCAGAGATATTGGCCTGTGATTCTTTTTTTGTGTTTTTCTGGTTTTGGTATGAGTGTAATGCTGGACTCATAGAATGAATTTGGAAGATTTCTTTCCTCTTCTATTTTTTTTGATTACTGATTCAATTTTATTTCTGGTAATCAGTTTGTTCAAATTTTCTATTTCTTCCTGATTCGGTTTTGGGAGGTTATGTGTTTCTAAGAATTTATCCATTTCTTCTAAATTGTCCAATTGGTTGGCATATTTTTTGTATAACATTCATAATCTTTGTATTTGTGGTGTCCGTTGTTAGTTCTTTTGATTTCTGATTTTACATCCTCTATTTTTTTTTTCTTTCCTTTTTTTCTGATGAGTCTGGGCTAGTTTTAACAATATTGTTGATCTTTCAAAGAACCAGCTCCTGGTGTCATTGATCTCTTCTATTTTTTGTTTGTCTTTATTTGATTATTACTGCTCTAATCTTTATTATTTCCTTCCCTCTGCTGTTTGGGGTTTTTTCTTGTTCTTCTTTTTTCCAGCTCCTGTAGGTGTTAAGGTTGGGTTGTTTGAGATATTTCTTGCTTATTGATGTAGGCCTGTATTGTTATAATCTTTCCTCTTAGAATCACTTCTGCTGAATGTATCCATTCATCAGTTGATGGACATTTAGGCTCTTTCCATAATTTGGCTATTGTTGAGAGTGCTGCTATAAACATTGGGGTACAAGTGCCCCTATGCATCAGTACTCCTGTATCCCTTGGGTAAATTCCGAGCAGTGCTACTGCTGGGTCATAGGGTAGGTCTATTTTTAATTTTTTGAGGAACCTCCACACTGTTTTCCAGAGTAGCTGCACCAGTTTGCATTCCCACCAACAGTGCAAGAGGGTTCCCGTTTCTCCACATCCTCTCCAGCATCTATAGTCTCCTGATTTGTTCATTTTGGCCACTCTGACTGGCGTGAGGTGATATCTGAGTGTGGTTTTGATTTGTATTTCCCTGATGAGGAGCGACGTTGAGCATCTTTTCACGTGCCTGTTGGCCATCTGGATGTCTTCTTTAGAGAAGTGTCTATTCATGTTTTCTGCCCATTTCTTCACTAGGTTATTCGTTTTTCGGGTGTGGAGTTTGATGAGCTCTTTATAGATTTTGGATACTAGCCCTTTGTCCGATATGTCATTTGCAAGTACCTTTCCCATTCCATTGGTTGCCTTTTAAAAGATTTTTCAGGAGTGCTGGCTTGAAGATGGCGGTGTAGGAGGACGCTGGGCTCACCGTGTCCTGCAGATCACTTAGAGTCCACCCACACCTGCCTGAATAACCAAGAAAACCACCAGAAGACTAGCAGAATGGATTCTCTAGAGCCAAGTGTAACCAAGAAGCCCACGGAAGAGGGTAGGAAGGGCAGAGAGGCGGTGTGCACCACAGGGACTGGCAGGAGGGAGCCAGGGTGGAGGGGCAGCCCGGTGGCAAAGCAGAGCCCCTGAGTCTGGCTTGCAAAAGCAAAGGGGCCAGGCAGAGTGTGTTTGGACAGCAAGTGGGGCTTAACATCTAGAAGGTTATAAGTTAACCGCTCTGCTTGGAGAGCGGGAGGGCGGGAGGACAACGGGAGGGAGACTTGTTGAGCCCCTGACAACAGAGTGCAGCTTGGTGGGGAACAAAGGCGCTCACCAGCGCCATCTCCCTTGCCCATCCCCCAGCCAAAATCCCAAAGGGAATCAGTTCCTGTCAGGGAACTTGCTTGCACCATGCAAACACCCAACGCTGTGCTTCTGTGGATCCATCCCTCCGGTGGCGGGTCTGACTCCCTCCCAGTGCCACAGGGCCCCTCCTGAAGCGGATCACCGAAGGAAAAGCAAGCTGAGCCTGCCCCTCTTGCCCCCATGCACCTTGCCTATCCACCCCAGCTAACACGCCAGATCCCCAGCACCACAAGCCTGGCAGTGTGCAAGTAGCCCAGACGGGCCACGCCACCCCACAGTGAATCCCGTCCCTAGGAGAGGGTAAGAGAAGGTACACACCAGTCTGACTGCAGCCCCAGAGGTGGGCTGGGGGCAGACATCAGGTCTGACTGCGGCCCCGCCCACCAACACAAGTTATTCAAGAAAGCACAGGGGAAGTGCCCCACAATCCCGCACCACTCCAGGAACTATCCAAAATGATGAAATGGAAGAAGTCCCCTCAAAAAAACCTCCAGGAAATAACGACAGCTAATGAACTGATCAAAAACGATTTAAACAATATAACAGAAAGTGAATTTAGAATAATAGTCATAAAATTAATCGCTGGGTTTGAAAACAGTATAAAGGACAGCAGAGAATCTATTGCTACAGAGATCAAGGGACTAAGGAACAGCCAGGAGGAGCTAAAAAATGCTGTTAATGATCTGCAAAATAAAGTGGAGATGACCACAGCTCGGATTGAAGAGGCAGAGGAGAGAATAGGTGAACTAGAAGATAAAATTATGGAAAAAGAAGAAGCTGAGAAAAAGAGAGATAAAAAAATCCAGGAGTATGAGGGGAAAATTAGAGAACTAAGTGATGCATTAAAGAGAAATAATCTATGCATAATTGGTATTCCAGAGGAGGAAGAGAGAGTGAAAGGTGCTGAAGGTGTACTTGAAGAAATCATAGCTGAGAACTTCCCGGATCTGGGGAAGGAAAAAGGCATTGAAATCCAAGAGGCACAGAGAACTCCCTTCAGACGTAACTTGAATCGATCTTCTGTATGACATATCATAGTGAAACTGGCAAAATACAAGGATAAAGAGAAAATACTGAAAGCAGCAAGGGATAAACATTCTCTAACATATAAAGGGACACTTATAAGACTCGTGACTGATCTCTCTACTGAAACTTGGCAGGCCAGAAAGGAATGGAAGGAAATCTTCCATGTGATGAACACAAAAAATAAGCAGCCGAGAATCCTCTATCCAGCAAACCTGTCATTTAGAATAGAAGGAGAGATAAAGGTCTTCCCAAACAAACAAAAACTGAAGGAATTCATCACTACTAAACCAGCCCTACAAGAGATCCTAAGGGGGATCCTGTGAGACAAAGTACCAGAGACATCACTACAAGCATGAAACCTATAGACATCACAACGACTCTAAACCCATATCTTTCTATAATAACACTGAATGTAAATGGACTAAATGTGCCAACCAAAAGACATAGGGCATCAGAATGGATAAAAAAACAAGACCCATCTATTTGCTGTCTACAAGAGACTCATTTTAGACCTGAGGACACTTTCAGATTGAAAGTGAGGGGATGGAGAGCTATTTATCATGCTACTGGAAGTCAAAAGAAAGCTGGAGTAGCCATACTTACATCAGACAAACTAGACTTTAAATTAAAGGCTGTAACAAGAGATGAAGAAGGGCATTAGATAATAATTACAGGGTCTATCCATCAAGAAGAACTAACAATTATAAATATCGATGCACCGAATATGGGAGCCCCCAAATATATAAAACAATTACTCACAAACATAAGCAACCTTATTGACAAGAATGTGGTAATTGCAGGGGACTTTAATACCCCACTTACAACAATGGATAGATTGTCTAGACACATGGTCAATAAAGAAACAAGGGCCCTGAATGATACATTGGATCAGATGGACTTGACAGATATATTTAGAGCTCTGCATCCCAAAGCAACAGAATATACTTTCTTCTTGAGTGCACATGGAACATTCTCCAAGATAGATTACATACTGGGTCACAAAACAGCCCTACATACGTATACGAGAATTGAGATCATACCATGCATACTTTGGGACCACAGTGCTATGAAGCTTGAAATCAACCACAGGAAAAAGTCTGGAAAACCTCCAAAAGCATGGAGGTTAAAGAACACCCTACTAAAGAATGAATGGGTCAACCAGGCAATTAGAGAAGAAATTTAAAAATATATGGAAACAAACGAAAATGAAAATACAACAATCCAAACGCTTTGGGATGCAGCGAAGGCAGTCCTGGGAGGAAAATACATCGCAATCCAGGCCTATCTCAAGAAACAAGAAAAATCCCAAATACAAAATCTAACAGCACACCTGAAGGAAATAGAAGCAGAACAGCAAAGGCAGCCTAAACCCAGTAGAAGAAGAGAAATAATAAAGATCAGAGCAGAAATAAACAATATAGAATCTAAAAAACTCTAGAGCGGATCAATGAAACCAAGAGTTGGTTTTTTGAAAAAATAAACAAAGTTGACAAACCTCTAGCCAGGCTTCTCAAAAAGAAAAGGGAGAGGACCCAAATAGATAAAATCATGAATGAAAATGGAATTATTACAACCAATCGCTCAGAAATACAAGCAATTATCAGGGAATACTATGAAAAATTATATGCCAACAAACTGGACAACCTGGAAGAAATGGACAAATTCCTAAACACCCACACACTTCCAAAACTCAAACAGGAAAAAATAGGAAGCTTGAACAGACCCATAACTAGCAAAGAAATTGAATCAGTTATCAAAAATCTCCCAACAAATAAGAGTCCAGGACCAGATGGCTTCCCTGGGGAATTCTACTAGACATTTAAAGCAGAGATAATACCTATCCTTCTCAAGCTATTCCAAAAAATAGAAAGGGAAGGAAAACTTCTAGACTCATTCTATGAAGCCAGTATTATTTTGATTCCTAAACCAGACAGAGACCCAGCAAAAAAAGAGAACAACAGGCCAATATCCCTGACGAATATAGATGCAAAAATTCTCAACAAGATACTAGCAAATCGAATTCAACAGCTTATAAAAAGAATTATTCACCATGATCAAGTGGGATTCATTCCTGGGATGCAGGGCTGGTTCAACTTTCGCAAATCAATCAACATGATACATCACATTAATAAAAGATAAGAACCATGTGATCCTGTCAATTGATGCAGAAAAAGTATTTGACAAAGTTCAGCATCCTTTCTTAATAAAAACCCTTGAGAAAGTCGGGATAGAAGGAACATACTTAAACATCATAAAAGCCATTTATGAAAAGCCCACAGCCAATACCATCCTCAATGGGGAAAAACTGAGATCTTTCCCCCTGAGATCAGGAACACGACAGGGATGTCCACTCTCACTGCTGTTTTTTAACATAGTGTTGGAAGTTCTAGCATCAGCAATCAGACAACAAAAGGAAATCAAAGTCATCCAAATTGGCAAAGATGAAGTCAAGCTTTCACTTTTTGCAGATGACATGATATTATACATGGAAAATTGGATAGACTCCACCAAAAGTCTGCTAGAACTGATACATGAAGTCAGCAAAGTTGCAGGATACAAAATCAATGTACAGAAATCAGTTGCATTCTTATACACTAATAATGAAGCAACAGAAAGACAAATAAAGAAACTGATCCCATTCACAATTGCACCAAGAAGCATAAAATAACTAGGAATAAGCCTAACCAAAGATGTAAAAGATCTGTATGCTGAAAACTATAGAAAGCTTATGAAGGAAATTGAAGAAGATATAAAGAAATGGGAAAACATTCTGTGCTCATGGGTTGGAAGAATAAATATTGTTAAAATGTCAATACTACCCAAAGCTATCTACACATTCAATGCAATCCCAATCAAAATTGCACCAGCATTCTTCTCGAAGCTAGAACAAGCCATCCTAAAATTCCTATGGAACCACAAAAGACCCCGAATAGCCAAAGTAATTTTGAAGAAGACCAAAGCAGGAGGCATCACAATCCCCGACTTTAGCCTCTACTACAAAGCTGTAATCATCAAGACAGCATGGTATTGGCACAAAAACAGACACATAGACCAATGGAATAGAATAGAAACCCCAGAACTAGACCCACAAAAGTATGGCCAACTCATCTTTGACAAAGCAGGAAAGAATATCCATTGGAAAAAAGACAGTCCCTTTAACAAATGGTGCTGGGAGAACTGGACAGCAACATGCAGAAGAATGAAACTAGACCACTTTCTTACACCATTCACAAACATAAACTCAAAATGGATAAAGGACCTGAATGTGAGACAGGAAACCATCAAAACACTAGAGGAGAAAGCAGGAAAAGACCTTTCTGACCTCAGCCGCAGCAATTTCTTACTTGACACATCCCCAAAGTCAAGGGAATTAAAAGAAAAAATGAAGTACTGGGACCTTATGAAGATAAAAAGCTTCTGCACAGCAAAGAAAACAACCAACAAAACTAAAAGACAAGCAACAGAATGGGGAAAAGATATTTGCAAATGACATATCGGACAAAGGGCTAGTATCCAAAATCTATAAAGAGCTCACCAAACTGCACACCCAAAAAACAAATAATCCAGTGAAGAAATGGGCAGAAAACATGAATAGACACTTCTCTAAAGAAGACATCCAGATGGCCAACAGGCACATGAAAAGGTGCTCAACGTCGCTCCTCATCAGGGAAATACAAATCAAAACCACACTCAGATATCACCTCACGCCAGTCAGAGTGGCCAAAATGAACAAATCAGGAGACTATAGATGCTGGAGAGGATGTGGAGAAACAGGAACCCTCTTGGGACTGTTGGTGGGAATGCAAACTGGTGCAGCTACTCTGGAAAACAGTGTGGAGGTTCCTCAAAAAATTAAAAATAGACCTACCCTATGACCCAGCAATAGCACTGCTCGGAATTTACCCAAGGGATACAGGAGTACTGACGCATAGGGGCACTTGTACCCCAATGTTTATAGCAGCACTCTCAACAATAGCCAAATTATGGAAAGAGCCTAAATGTCCATCAACTGATGAATGGATAAAGAAACTGTGGTTTATATACACAATGGAGTACTACGTGGCAATGAGAAAGAATGAAATATGGCCCTTGGTAGCAACGTGGATGGAACTGGAGAGTGTGATGCTAAGTGAAATAAGTCATACAGAGAAAGACAGATACCATATGTTTTCACTCTTATGTGGATCCTGAGAAACTTAACAGAAACCCATGGGGGAGGGGAAGGAAAAAAAAAAAGAGGATAGAGTGGGAGAGAGCCAAAGCATAAGAGACTCTTAAAAACTGAGAACAAACTGAGGGTCGATGGGGGGTAGGAGGGCGGGGAGGGTAGGTGATGGGTATTGAAGAGGGCATCTTTTGGGATGAGCACTCGGTGTTGTATGGAAACCAATTTGACAATAAATTTCATATATTAAAAAAAATAAATAAAAGCTTTTTCATTTTTGTGTTTTCATTTTCACTTGTCTCTGTGAGTTTTTGGATTTCCTCTGATTTTTTGATTAACCCATTAATTATTTAGTAGCATGTTATTTAACCTCTATGTATTTGTGTTCTTTCCAGGTTTTTTCTTGTGGCTGATTTCTAGTTCCATAGTGTTGAGGTCAGAAAAGATGTATGGTATGACGTTAATCTTTTAAATTTGTTGTGACTGGTTTTGTGGCATATTATGTAATCTAGTCTGGAGAATGTTCCATGTGTACTTGAAAAGAACGTGTATTCTGCTTTGAGATGGAATATTTTGAATGTATTTGTTAGATCTATCCCATCCAATATGTCATTCAAAGCCACTGTTTCTTCTCCTCCGTTTTGGATTATCTATCCATTGATATAAGTGGGATTTTAAATCCCCTAGCATTAGTGTAGTACTCTTGAATGCTTCTGTTATTATCTTGAGCTGCCATATGTATTTGGGTGCTGTCATGATGGGTGCCTAAATATTAATAATTTCTATATCTTCTTGTTAGATTGTCCTTTTTATGATGTAGTATCCTTCCTTGTTTCTTGTTATAGTCTTTATTATAAAGACAATATTTTGTCGCATATAAGTGTAAATACCTTTAGTTTTAAATTCCATTTTCATGACAAGTGCTTTTCCATACCTTCACTCTGATTCTGCATGTGTTTTTAGGTCTGAAATGAGTTTCATGTAGGCAGCACTGGGTCATTCATTTTTATCCATTTCATCACCCTATGTCTTTTGATTGCAGTATTTAGTACATTTACATTCAAAGCAATTTTTGATAATTATGTACTTACTCCCACTGTGTTACTTTTTTTTCTTTAAGTTATTGTTTATTTTTTGTAGTTCTTCTCTGATGGTTTATTCTGTTGCTTTCTTCCTCATGGTTTGCTGGCTTTCTTTAGTGGTATATTTAAGTTCCTTTCTCTTTATTTTTTGCGTATCTATTACTGTTTTTTTATCTGTGGTTACCATTACATGTATGTATGACATCTTATGCACATAACAGTCTTTATTAAGTTGATGGTGGCTTAAATTTGAGCATCTTCTTTACTCCTTTCCTTACCATGTCTAGATATATTATATTATCATTTACATCCTTTTAATTTTGTGAATCCTGTGATTAATTTTTATAGATATACTTAATTTTACTTCTTCTGTGCTTCCTACTTTTCTTACTCCTCCTTATGGTCTTTCCTTTCCACTCAAAGAGTACTCTTTAACATATATTGTAGGGCTGGTTTAGTGGTCATTAAGTCTTTTAACTTTCGTTTGGGAACATTTTCTTCTCCTTCTATTCTGAATGCTGCATTGCTGGATAGGATATTCTTGGCTGCAGGTTTTTCTCTTTCAACACTTTGAATATATCATGCCACTCCCTTCTTGCCTGCCATTTCTGCTGAGAAATCAGCTGATCACCTTATGGAGTTTCCCTTGTATGTAACTGCTTTCTTTTCTCTTGCCTTAAAAAATGTTTTCTCTTTATTACCAATTTTTGCCATTTTAATTACTATGCGTCTTGGTGTGCACTTCCTTGGGTTGATTTTGTTGGGGCTTTCTATTTCTCCTGGATAAATACATATGTTATTAAACTTGATGGTGTTGTTGAGTTCCCTATGTGTATTTTCATTTTTTTAATATATTTTTTCTCTCTCCTATTCAGATTGATTGTTTTCCATTACTCTGTCCTCCAGGTCCCTGATCGATTCTGTAGTCCACTATTTATTCCATGTAGTATGTTTTTAATTTCAGTTATTGAGTTCTTCACCCTGACTGGTTCTTTTTTATGTTCTTCTCTCTTTATTAAGGGTCCCACTGGGCCCTTCCCTCTTTTCTCAAGTCCAAAATTATTTCAAATTCTCCATCAGGCAAATTCTCTGCTTTGTTTAGCCCACTTTCTGTGAACTTCTGTTCTTTCATTTGGAACATATGTTAGATCCAAAATATCTACTCACTTTGTGGAACTCTGTGTCTCTTTCTATGTGTTAGCAAAGTCACATATGGCTACTGCTCTTGAAAGCAGTGGTCTTATGAAGGAGAGGTACTGTGGTGACTTACAGTGCAGTGACCCCTGTTCGTCAGAACCTGGTGCTTCAGGGGGTGTTTTTATGGGGTTTGAATTCACCCTACCATTGTGGCTGGGCCACTTTTGCCTTCAGTCCAGTTATTTGCCATGGTTCTCTTTGAGTCTTGTGAGCAGGGTTTGGTGCCTGTGTTGTGTAAGTGGGCCAGTCTGGGGCCACTGTGGGTTTGAGTTGAGTCAGACTAGGCATTTGCCAGAGATGCAGTAGCACAAAACTGCAGGGTGCTTTCCTTTTGTTGTCCCCAGAGAAACTTTCATTTGTGGGTGGGGCCTATAGTTAAACCAGATACCTGCCTCCAGCCCACTACTGGGGTTGCAGCCAAACTGGCATGTGTGTGTGTGTGTGTGTGTGTGTGTGTGTGTGTGTGTGTGTTTATCTTCCTCTCTGAGGCAGACGTCACTATAGAGTGGCACTAGTCTCTATTGGGGCTGCTTGCACAATGCCAGGCTTGTGGCACCTCTTTCAATGGTCTCCAGCCAAGGGTCTACTAGAGGGGTCAGGTCTGCAAGAGAACGGGGATGAGGTATACGGTGTTAGCAATGTTTGTGTGGGTCTCCTGTGTGTGAGGACACAGAGCAGAGGCCTGGCTGGAGTGGAGGCTTGACTGGAGTGGGCATGTCCACAGGAAAATGCAGGGCAGGGCACACTGTTAGCAAGTTACATAATGTTGGCACTGTGCTCCTTTCTGCAGGTTTCCTGCGTCTCTTCTGGGGGGCAGGGGAGGGAAATGGTGCCACCGGCTCCTTTGTCCCAGGAGGTCCCCCAAAGTTCCTGCCCCTCCAGCATGTTTTATGAGATTAGTAAACAGATCTCCCTCCTGTATACTGCAGTATTTTTCAAACTGCTGCTCTTATGCTGGTATTTCTCAGGAGCTGTTTGTTGTGCTGTCTTTTTAAGGGCATGGACTTAGTTTCCTATTGCTTCCTGCTGAGCCCACTGATTTTTAAAGTTCTAGGTGTGAGCCCCATAGACTATAAAAACTTGTGACATTATGCCTCTCTGGTTTTCAAACAAGCTACTTATATTTGGGATGCTTGGTATGAGGGTCTGGTCCTCTCTTCTTTCTATGCCTGTGGCATTTCTGCCCCCCCCCCCCCCATGAACAGTCCTGTGGGTCTGTTTGGGTTCCAATCACCTCTCTGCCTTCTTATCTTCTTCAGTGTGGGCTCTATTCTACATTTAGCTGTGGAACATCTGTTCTGCTGGTCTTCAGGTCATTTTCTGGGTTATTAGCACTGATGTGGGTGTTATCTAGTCCTCTTACTCCTCCACATTCCCTGGAAGTCTCCCAGATCTATGTATCTTTATCCTTCCCCAGATCCCTATGTGAACATTATTCCACTTAATATAGTTCCAGAGGTCTCTTAAGGTGTCACCACTTTTTTAAATTCTCTTTCTTTCTGCCACCCTGTGTAGATATTTTCCATTGCTTTGTCTTCTAGCTCACTGATTCATGCTTCTATTTTATCTATTCTGGTATTGAACTGCTCTAGTTTTCTCAGTTCAGTTATAATTTCTGTTTCATACTTCTTACATTTCTTGTCTCTTTGTTGAGGTTCTTGCTGTGTTCACTCATTTTTCTCCTGAGTTTGGTGAACATCTTTATGACCATTACTTTGAACTCTTTATCAAATAAGTTGCTTATTTCATTTTTGTTAAGATCTTTTTCTAGGATTTTGCCTTATTATTTGTATTGGAATATAGCCCTCTGTCTCCTCATTTTTGCCTGTCTGTCTGGGTTTGTCTATATGTATTGGAAGAAATGGCTACTATCATTAGTCTTGAAGAAACTATATTGTGTAGGAGCTGTTCTGGGTGGCTCCAAAATGCAATCTTCCCTGTCGACAAGAGCCAGGCATTCTATGGGCATCCATGAAGTGGGGTTGTGTGCCTGCTGGCTGTGATCAGGCCATGACTACTTCCTTGAGAATTCAGGGCTTATGCCACTTGGTTAGTCCAGTTTCTGTTCATCCACTGTACATGTAGGGCATGGTTTGGGGCACTCACCTAACCCTGTTGTGGCTCAGGTACTGCATGCTGTGGATAGGGAATGGGGAGGGCAGAGATTGCTTTCTAGTGCTAGTAGGCTAGAGAGAGGACATCAATAATGGTTTTTGTCTGCTCCATCACCAGCCATTGAGCACGAGATTGCAAAAATGACATCACCAGTGCTTCTGTCCTTGGGTAAAGTCCCTGCAGATTCTTGCATATCCTGCAGCCACTTGGAAATTAGTCTAAGTTTATTTGTTGCTTTTGCACTGGATTTTAAGGCAAATGCATTTGTGCATGAGCCTTTTAAGAGCATGATCTCCATTCCCTATAATTACATGATTATCCTGGTCTTAATACCCATTGACTTCCAAAACCAGTTATGCTGGGGGCTTGTCTTTTTGGTGCTGGCCACCAGAATGGGGGTGCTTGATGTAGGGTGTAATCCCTTGAGATAGTGTTCCATATGTGGGGCATTCCTTCTGTGATTATGGAGTCACTAAGACTGGGGTGGGGTCTAGTGTTAGGCTGTATTTTTGACTCTCCTACCCTCCTTGATGCGTTGCTTTTACCTTTAGTTATGGAGGCATTGTTCTTCCTGTTCTCAGATCCCTTTTAGAGGAAAATTAATCCATATGTAGCTGTAAGTTTGTTGTGCCCCTGAAAGGAGTTCAGAGTCTTTTTTCATCCACCATCTTGAATCACTCCTGAGATGCTTGTCTTTTTTGCCCTGGTCTCCTGGTTAAACTGTATTCATGCCTTTATTTTGCCAGAGGAGTTCAGGGAAGAATGGCAATGAAATGTCCTTCCCTCTTGCTTTTACCATGTTGCTGTTATTTTTATTGAGGTATAGTTGGCATATAATATTAGTTTCAGGTGTAAAACATAATGATTACATATTTGTATAACTTGTGGAATGATCACAATAATAATTAACATTCAACACCACACATAGTTAGAAAATTTCTTCTTGTGATGAGTAAGATCTAGTCTCTCCGTGGCTTTCAAGTACGCAAAACAGTTTTGTAGTCACCATGCTGTACGTTATATTGCTAGTGTTTATTTTATACTTGAAGTTTGTACCTTTTGGCTCCCTTTACCAATTTCACCACTCCCCAACCCATGCTTCTGGCAACCACCAATCTGTTTTCTATATCTAAGAATTGACTGTTTTTGTTCTTATGTTCCACATATAAGTAAGGTCATATGGTATTTGTCTTTCCCTGTCTAACTTACTTCATTTAATATAATGCCCTTGTAACAAAACCCAAGTTCATCTGCTGGACACACATCAAAGCTAATCACTGAGACATTAGACTATGCACCAAGGAAATGGTTTATTTGAGAAGCAGCTAAATGAAAAGACAGGAGAGCAGGTCTCAAATCCCCCTCCCGAAGGAGGCAAGTCAGGGAAATTTAAAATAATCAAAAAGTTGCCGTTCTGGTTATTGGTCCCATTAGTGCTTTGATTACAAAGTTTCAATCCTCATTATCTTTGATGATTCTTTATTCTTGAGGGAATTGGGACAATGATGGCTCTAATTTCTTCTTGCTGAAATGGGGTGAGTGAAGATCAAGGTTAGAGGAATATACTCATTTAGAAATATTCTTCAGTTCCAGGTTGAAATCCAACATTCTGCATTACCAACATTTTTGTTCTTTGGCTAATAGTTCTTGTACAACATTTTATACTATATTTTATGACTAAGTAGCAAAGGAGAATTAAGAATATAGACATTTCACATTTGAGTAATTCTAGTAAGATTGACCTAATTCCTTGGGGAATCCTGAAAACCATTTCCAGATCTGATTCTAGGGCCTTAGGGTACATTTGTTGTAACCAAGTAGCTTGTAGTATGATGAATTAGCTACTGTACAAACACCTCCTTGTTCTGTCAAAACATAATCTAAAATAATTCTATTACCTAGAATTACTTGGCCAAAAAGTCTAAGGCCTTTTATTGTACTCCAGCTATTTAAATATTTATATCGCCAAGGGAAATATTTATATCCACAGACAAAAATGTAACCTGGGGGTACACATAGCACTTCTGTTAATTCATGGGGATCGATACTTTTATTTTGCAGACTTATTGATTTCTCTCAACTAGCCCTCCTAAATAGTAATTTCATGTCTATCAGAGGCTTGTTGGTCCAAGCAGGTTTTTTTTCGTGTTCTCCTTGCTGGCAGGGTATATAGGACCTGTAGTTTCTTGTGGAACCAGTTTAATTAGAGTATGTTAAATCCACAGCTCTGTTCCTTTTAGTTTCATTGAAGAATGTTGCTCATTAGCACCTCATAAGGTTCTGTCTCAGGAGGTTGGTCCTTTGGGTACTTGCTTTTCCAGGTCTTATTTTCTTTTGGAGAGAGAGAGAAACTCTTAAGCAGGCTTCAAGCTCAGGGTGGAGTCTGATATAGGGCTCAGTCCCACAACCCTGAGGTCATGACCTGAGCCAAAATCGAGAGTCAGTTGCTCAACCGATGAGTTACTCAGATACCCATCTTCCAGGTCTTTAATAACACTAAGTCTCCAGGATTCAAGTAGTATGAGGGCACATCAGTGGAGTACATCAATCAACCCGCTCTTGTTTTCGCATCATGGTAAAGTCTATCTACCAGTATTCTCCAGATTGAGTGCCTCTAAGTTGCATACCTTTGAGAGCTGATGGAATCCCAGTCTTAGGTGTAGCACAAATGTCACGTTTTGGACTGTAATTTCATCAGTCTCTGAAGATGAGGACCCGCCAACCGTTTCTGGATCCATTGAAATATGGCATCTCACCTATAACAGGTGCGTTGATAAACATGACTACTTATTTTTTGCCCAATATGTTCTGGAATAAGGATGATCTCTTGCTCATTCCATTTCCAGCTGCCTTTAGTGCCAGCTGTCTGATTCCTTACTCTTTACCTCTTCTTAGTGTCTGATATTAAAGCCATTATACTGGGCTTTGGAGTCTTTGTGTGGGCTGCCAGCTTGGTGGATCAATCTGCCTCATTGTTCCCTTGGGCAATCAAACAGTTCAATTTATGGTGTCCTTGGCAGCCGAATATCACTGCCTCCAGCTCTTCGTAGTTCTTAATCCATAAAACTGCTCTTGTCTGTAGACTCTCAAGGTCTGGATTTTCCAATGGTAGATTTGTCAAATAGAGACCATTGGAACAACTTGTTCTGGTGATCTTTCTGAGTGGTCCATACAGTAACAGGAAAACATGGGCCTGTTGTGGCAATTATCTGTGATGTTTACTTCAAGTTGTCTAGCTTCAGTTTGCAAGGTTTCCAGAAAACAGCAAAGTGTTAGTTCTATTCAAGGAAACCAGAAGAATTTCAGGATCCAACCCAGTTTTATGGGCAAATAACAACACTCAAAGACAGTTAATCAGAACTCAAGAACATAACGTCCACAAAGGTGTCACTTAAACATCATTTCTCTCCCAAATCACCTTCATTTCCACCAAAGATATGCAAATTAAGACTAATTTGTTTGTAAAATAAGTTTTAACAAATTTGGCCTAATTATTTACATAAGCACAGTGAGACTAGCGATTGGGCATATAGTTTTGGGGTTTTTTAAATCTGCATTACTGGAGATTTTTATAAAGAAAATTGAACCTTTAACAGCCTTTCAAGGCTAAGAACCTAAGCCAAACACTTGCCATCAGACTCCACCTGCAATTTGGGTGAATTCTTCTCTTGTCAAAGTTCCCAAAATACTCTGGTTCCTGCATCTGCCAGGAAGTGACCCTTTTTACTCACCTAGCAAGGTTGCTGGGAACCCTTAAATAAGGTACCAGGCTGATTTTTCAAGGGGCTCTATTGGCTCCATGAAGTCAACCCTAGTTCCTTAAAGCCATCTGGTCATATCTTAGTCTTTGCATGCCCCTCTCAAATACGATATTCCCGTCAAAGCCTTGGCAATATAACCAATTGTGTCCTATCATAAGGAGAATAGATTCTTACTCAACTTATGCAAATAAATACACTGCCTTGAAGATATAAAAATAGTCACTGAGAGTTGGAATTCTGGAGTGATAAGGTAGGGAGAAAAGATAGACCTGTGTTTTTAACCAATTTTTTGTAAGTCAGACATAGCTTAAGAGAAAAAGTTTCCTTAAAACTGGAAGAGGAAACATTAGAGAATCAGCCATCTTTCAAACAAGAGGCATAAAAAATATAATTTTCTTCAACTTATTCAGCCCCATGTTATTCTTCATCTGTCTGAATGTAGTTTTTTTTATTCCAGAAATTCTTACTGAGTTTAGTTTTAGGATCTTAAAGATACCAGAGACCTGCATTTATCTTGACAAGAAAACTCTGTGACACACAGCACTTTAATAATTAGAATTATGAGTGATGATGTTATACCAGGACATATCAAAATCTTAGGAATTTTATATATTTTTGGAACAGTTATTTGCATTCAGCTATACGATACAACTTAAGAAGGGTTATTATCACTTACTTGACAATGATTCTCATGTAATTTGACATACCAAATAAACTACTTAAGTGATCGAAGACTTAATAAAGACAAAACATAGACCAATAATCTAAGACTCTTATTTTAACAGAAAAATCAATTCCAATCTTATACTGGTGTAAAGACATTTATTGCAACAAGACGATTAAAAAAATTTTTGTAATGTATGTTTATTTTTGAGAGAGACAGAGACTGAGCACAAGCAAGGGAGGGGCAGAGAGAAAGAGAGAGACATAGAACCCGAAACAGGCTCCAGGCTCTGAGCTGTCAGCAAAGAGCCTGATGCGGGGCTTCAACTCACGAGTGGTGAAATTATGAGCTGAGCCAAAGTCAGACGCTTAACCGACTGAGCCACCCAGGCGCCCCACAAGAGAATTAAAAAAAAAAATTGTGCAGTCCCTCTTTTTTCCTCCTTTATCACCCATATTGATATATACTGATTGAGACATGGACACAGAGGGCACTGCGTGGATTTCAGTTCTGGTGGATGTGGTCATGTGCTGATAAGAATCTCCATCAGGAATGAGGGACTCTCCACTCTAGGAATGCTGCCCTGACCCTAACCCTAACAGTCCTCAACTCTCAGATGCCATCAGGAATTGCCTCGAATGCAGACACCTGCCTTGCCAAGGTCATACCCTCTTCCCGGGTGGTCACATCCAATGACTGTTCAATATGAGCGTATAAAAGTGCAGCCCTTTTGCCCAAAATTAGAATGATTCTGAAAGATAATCCAACTTTTGTAACTCCTTTGAGAGTCAGCTAAGGAGTCTGTTGATACTGTATCAGTGTTCAACCTCTGCCTGATCTTTTCTTACTCTCCTTTCTCTTTGCCAGGTGTTGATCACTTTCTAATAAATTTTTTTCCACATATTGATCTCAATAATCCTATTCCCAACCATGCATAACATCTGCTTCCAAAGATTCCCTTCTCACAAACCTTCCACTACTTTCTTCTTTACATTCAGATTTTGTCCTAAGTTTTCCCTCTTTGAATAACCAGTCTGTTTCATTGCATACAGAGTTGTTTCCAGTAGTCTTTATTATATTTATTAGAACTTTAAGGTTTTCCTCCAAAACCAAATGGAAAGAACAAAATAAAATGCTAAGAACAAACTGGTGGTAGAAAGACACTATATGCTTTTTCTTTTCTGACGAGTTTTGCAACAGAGATCATGTAAACCTACCTTTCAGTAAATACAGACAGAAGCTCTAATGCTGGGGCCCTGGGTGGGTGGCTCAGTCAGTTGAACTTCAGCTCTGGTCACGATCTCATGGTTTGTGGGTTCAAGTCCCACATTAGGCTCACTGCTGTCAGCACAGAGCCTGCTTCAGGTCCTCTGTCCTCCTCTATTTGTCCCTCCCCTGCTTGTGTTCTCCCTCAAAAAGAAAACAAAAAAAAAGTTCTAATGCTGGTAACTCTAAAGACATGTCCATTTTAATAAAACCAACAACCTTAAATTAGCTTTAATACCAAATATTTTCCCAGATCAAATGAAACTGAAAAAATGTTTGGATTAGATTGCATTTTCTGATCTTTAGAACGGCCAGTTCTCACAAGCATTTGCTTTTAAACCAACCAGGGTTTTTCCCAGTGTTAGCAAAGGTACCATGCAAAGGCACAGAAAATATCTCACATTTAACACATACACAGACAAATACACAAACAAGATGCAAATAATCTTAAAATGGTATTTCAATTTATGGATCCATTAGTCCTTTTTCCCTGGAGCCTAATAATGATTGTGGCCAAGCAGACTTAGAAAAAAAAAATTTTTTTTTTTCCTTTTCATGGGTTCATAACTAACCATTACCCAATTTGGGAGAATACAGCCTAGAGGGCCGCGTTCAGGAATTGAATTATTATTTCACTTCTTTCCAGTTAGAACACAGCTATCTTTATCCAAAGGTATCAACTGGAGCAGTCAGTAAGCCAAATGGAGCCCAGAGTACCTCTGTGAGTGTCAGTTCCTGTCCTAAAGTCGGGGCTTCACTAACTGCACCAAATAGCTTCCTGGTCATTGCTTTCCCAAGCAAGTGAAAAAGAAGGCAAAAAGATTCAAACCAAACGAGGGAAGAAAAGAAGAAAAGCTCATGTGCCTTCACACAGAAAGTACTCCGCAAGAAACATCTGTCCAAAACCAAAGCAAAAACCATTTCCTTGCTGCAACAGTGAAATTAAGTGCTGAAGGTTCCAGTTGGTGTATGGCCTTAGAGAACGGTCCCTAGAATAAAGAGGCAGGGCAGGTGTTGGGACACATCACAGGACTCCCGTTACTGGTCAGGGGCTGACAAACCACAAGCAAAGATGTCTTGCCTGGTCTGCCCTATCTGTAGCCAAACTCCAGCTCAGCTGACAGGTAACAGAACTAATCACTGAGACATGGAGTATCCATCAAGGGGAGAGTTGGAAAGGCAGTTCAATGAGGAGAAGGGTGAGCAAATCTCAAATCCACCTCCCCAAAATAGGAGAATCAGGGAAATTTAAAGGCAAACTAAAAGGTCTGGGTAAGAAGTTGCAGCTGGACTTAGTAATCCCATGAACCCTTTGGTTACTGATTTCACCTTCAAGTTAAATCACACATTCACACACACACCCCACATCTTCTTTGTCCACTCAACTATTTTTTTTTATTTAATTAAAAAAAATTTTTTTAATGTTTATTTTTGAGAGAGACAAAGAATGCAAGTGGGTTAGGGGCAAAGAGAGAGGGAGACACAGAATCCGAAGCAGGCTCCAGGCTCTGAGCTGTCGGCACAGAGCCTGACTCGGGGCTCGAACTCACAAGCTGTGAGATCATGACCTGAGCCAAAGTCGGATGCTATCCACTCGACTACTGATGGCAGTGAGGTTGGTTCCACGCCTTGGCCGTTGTAAACAATGCTACGGTGAACGTGGAGGTGCATGTATCCTTTGAAGATAGCGTCTTCTTATTCTTCAGAGAGATACCCGGAAGTGACATTACTTGATCATGTGGTAGTTCTATTTAATTTCTTGAGGAAACTCCATACTATTTTCTGTAGTGACTATGCCAATTTACATTCTCACAATTGTGCTTATCATTTTTCGGCTCTTTTGTAATTCTTTTTGTGATTTTTATGATTTTCTGTAACAGTAGGCTTATGTTCCTTTTCCTTTATCATTTGTGTATTTACAAGAGGTTTCTGCTCATGTGGGTTGTATATATATAAAACTATTTTAAGTTCTATCAATTTAAGTTTCAATGCATTCTAAAGCTCTATATTTTTACTCCCTCTCCCCACATTTTATGTTCTTATTTTACAGCTTACATCTGAATATAGTGTGTCCGTTAATAGATTTTTATAATTACAATTATTTGTACTGCTTTTGTCCCTTAACCATCATACTAGCTTTATAAATGATATCTCATTTTAATTGATTATCTCATTATATTTACAGCATCAGATTATTCTGAATTTTAGTATACATATTTACCTTTCACAGTGTGATTTATATTTTCATATGTTTTCCTATAAATAATTAGCATTTTTTATATTTCAGCCTAGAAAAGTCCCTTAAACCATTCTTATAAAACTGGTTTAGAGTTGATGATCTCCTTCAGGGTTTTCTTACCTAGAGAAATCTTTTATTTCTCCTTCCATTCTGAAGGACAACTTTTCTTAGTAGAATATTCTTATTTGGCAGTTTTTTTCTTTCAGCACTTTTAATACAATGTGCTCTTTCTTTTTTTTAATTTTTTCTCTTTTATTCTTTTGCTCATTTCTTTTGTTTCTTAAATTCCACATATGAGTGAAATCATATTTATCTTTCTCTAACCTATTTCACTTAGCATTATATCCTTTAGTTCCTTCCATCCATGTCATTGCAAATGGCAAGATTTCATTCTTTTTTTTTTTATGGCTGAGTAATATTCCAGTGTGTGTGTGTGTGTGTGTGTGTGTGTGTGTGTGTCACTGCTTTTTTTATCCATTTATCAATGCATGGACAATTGGGCTTTTTCCATAATTTGGCTATTGTAATTAGTGTTGCTATAAACATAGAGGTGCATGTGTCCCTTTGAATTTGTATTTTTGTATTTTGGGAGTAAATACCCAGTAGCGTGATTACTGGATCATAGAGTAGTTCTATTTTTAACTTTTTGAGGAAACTCCTTCCTGTTTTCCAGAGTGACTACCCCAGTTTGCATTTCCACCAACGTGCAACAGTGTTCCTTCTCTGCATGTCCTTACCAACACTTTTCTTTTTTGTTTTTGATTTTAGCCATTGTGACAGGTGTGAGGTGATACTTCATTGGAATTTTGATATGCATTTCCCTAATGGTGGGTGATGTTGAGCACTTTTTCCTGTGTCTGTCGGATGCTTGGATGTCTTCTTTAGAAAAATGTCTTTTCATGTTTTCTGCCCATTTTTTAAATTAAATTATTTGTTTTTTGGGTATTGAATTATGTGAGCTCTTTACATATTTTGGATACCAAGCATTTATCAGAAATGTCATTTGCAGGGGCGCCTGGGTGGCTCAGTTGGTTAAGTGTCTGACTTCGGCTCAGGTATGATGTCACCACTCGTGAATTTGAGCCCCATGTCGGGCTCTGTGCTGACAGCTCAGAGCCTGGATCCTGTTTTAGATTCTTTGTGTCCCTTTCTCTCTGAGTCTCCCCAACTCGCACTCTGTGTCTGTCTCTCAAAAAGAAATAAAAATTAAAAAAAAATATATATGTTATTTGCAAATATCTTCTACCATTCATTAGGCTGCCTTTTAGTTTTGTCAATTGTTTTCTTTGCTGTACAAATAGCCCTGATAGTCTATTTTTGTTTTTATTTCCCTTGCCTCAGGAGACAGATCTAGAAAAAGGGTTCATCTTAATTTTGAACTCCTTCAGCTTCTTGGATTTAGATGTCTCTTTCTCCCAGGTTAGGAAAGTTTCAGCCATTATTTCTTCAAATAATTTTTCTTGCCCATCCTGTCTTCTTCTGGGACCCCAAAATGTGAATGTCAGTATGTTTGATATTGTCACATAAGTCCCTTAAATTATTTTCACTACTTTTTTATTTTTAATTTATTTTTAATTTTATTTTGAGACAGACAGAGGCAATGCAAACAGGGGAGAGACTGAGGGAGACAGGGAGGGAGAGACAGAATCCCAAACAGGCTCTGCACTGCCAGATGTGGAGCCCGATGTGTGGCTTGAACTCATGAACTGTGAGATCAAGACTTGAGCCAAAACCAAGAGTTGCGTGCTCAAGTGACTGAGCCGCTCAGGCACCCCTATCTTCACTATTTATTATTTTTTTTGCTTCTCTGATTGGAAGAGTTCTACCACCCTGTCATCAAGTTCACTGATTGTTTCTTTCACTTCATCTAGTCTGTTGCTGAACCCTGTATTTTTCATTTCAGTTACTGTGTCCTTCAGGCCAATGACTTCTATGTGGAACATTCTTACATTTATCTTTATATTGAAACTCTCTCTTGGTACATGAGCTGGGGAAGCATTTTATTTCTAGGTTTAATGATATATAATTGACATATATCTCTGTATAACTTTAAGGCATACAGCAAAAGGGCTTGACATATATTGTGAAATAATTATTGCTGTAAGTTTAGTTGGTGTCCATTGTCTCATAAAGATATAATAAAAAGAGGAAATAGATAAAAATATTTCCTTATAATGAGAACTTTAATAATATTTATACATATCATACAACATCTAAAATAGTTAACTATAGTCATCATGCTGTACAGTACATCCTTTGTACTTACATATGTTGTAACTGGAAGTTTGAGCATTTTTGATCACCTTTCTCCTCTTCCCTTCTCCTCAACACTTACTGTTGTTTACCACAAATATGATTCCTTTTACTATGATTTTTGTATTGTTCTGTTTTGCATTTAATCCCACATATATGTGAGATCATCAAATAGTCTTTTTCTGTCTGACTTCACATAATTCTCTCAAAGTCCATCCATACTGTTGTCAGTGACAAGATATCCTCATTTTCTATGTTTTGTATGGCTGAGTATTTCATCATCTAACACACACACACACACACACACACACACACGCACACCGTTGTGCATACACACAACAATAGATAATTCTTTATCCATTCATCCATTGATTGGTGGAAACTTAAGCAGTTTCCATGTCTTAGAGACTGTAAATAATCCTGCAGCGAACAAGATGGTGCAGATATCCCTCCAAATTGGTGTTTTCATTTCCTTTGGATATCTTCCCAGAAGTGATACTGCTGGGTCATATGGTAGTTCTATTTTTAATTATTTAAGTGACCTCCACACTGTTTTCCATAGTGGCTGTACCAGTTTACAGTCCCAGCAATAGTATGAGGTTTCCCTTTTGTCCACATCCTCTCCAGCATGTTATATCTTTTAGATGATAGCCATTTTAATAGATGTAAGGTGGCATCTTATAGTTTTAGATTTCAATTTCCCTAGTGACTGCTGATATTGAACACTTTTTCATGTTGGCCATCTCTATGTTGTCTTTGAGAAATGACTATTTAGGTCTTTTGCCCTTTATTAATCAAATTATTTGGGGTTTTGCTATTGAGTTCCATAATTTGGATATTAAGCTCTTATCTCATAAATGGTTTGCAAATATTTTTTCCCATTCTATCGATTGTCTTTTCTTTGTTGATTGTTACTTTTGATGTGCAGGAGCTCTTTGGTTTAATGTAGTCCCACTTATTTATATCTGATTTTGTTGCTTGTGCTTTAGTTGTCATACCCAAAAAATAATTGCCAAGACCAATGTCAAGGATATTCTTTCTTATGATGGTTTCAGGTCTTATATTTAAGTCTCTTATCCATTTAGAGTTAATTTTTGTGAGAATGTAAGATAGGAGTTTGGTTTCATTTTTTTACATGTGAATATGCAATTTTGTCAGAACCATACATTAAAGAGATTATCTTTTTTCTATTGAGTTTTTTTGGACCACTTGTTGAATATTAGCTAATCATATTTTCTTGGGTTTATTCCTGGGCTTTAGGTTCTATTCCATGGATTTGTTTATCTGTTTTTAAACCAATACCATACGATTTTGATTACTATAGCTTTGTGGTATAGCTGGAAATCAGATGCTGTAATACCTTTTGCTTTGTTCTTCTTTGTTAGGATTGCTTTGGTTATTCGAATGTTTTATAGTTTCATAGATATTTTAGAAGTTTTTTTATACTACTCCTTTTTTTTTTTTTTTTAAATTTTTTTTTTTTTTCATTTATTTTTGGGACAGAGAGAGACAGAGCATGAATGGGGGAGGGGCAGAGAGAGAGGGAGACACAGAATCAGAAACAGGCTCCAGGCTCCGAGCCATCAGCACAGAGTCTGACGCGGGGCTCGAACCCACAGACCGCGAGATCATGACCTGAGCCGAAGTCGGACGCTTAACCGACTGAGCCACCCAGGCGCCCCTTTATACTACTCCTTAAGAAAAAGTTCTTGCAACCTTGATAGAGATTGCATTGAATCTGTAGATGGCTTTTAGTAGTATTAACATTTTAACAATTTTAGTTTTTCAATCCAGAAACATGGGATTACATTTTATTTGTGTCTTCTATTTTTTTATCAATGTCTTGTAGTTTTTAGAATAAAGATCTTTAACATTCCTTGTTAAGATTATTTCCAAATATTTTATAGTTTTCTTGCTGTTATAAATGGGATGTTATCTCTTTTTCAAGATAATTTTTTTTCTTAGTATATAAAAGCATGGCTGAGTTTTATATGTTAATTTTGTGTCCTGCAATTTTACTGATTTTTTTATTAGATGTAATAGTTTCGGATGGAATTTTGGGGATTTTTCTATATGTAAAATCACGCCATCTGAAATAGAGACAATTTTACTTGTTCCTTTCCTATTTTTATGCCTTTTATTTCCTTTTTCTTTCCTGTCTGTTCTGGCAAGGACTTATAGTAGTATGCTGAATGGTGAAAGTGGGTACTTTTGTTCCTGTTCTTGGAGGAAAATCTTTCAGCCCTTTACCACATAGTATGTTATTAGCTGTGGACTTAGCATATATGCCCTATGTTTTTTGATGCACATTTTTTCTATACCTAATTTTGTAAGAGTTTTCATCATTAACAGATGCTGAATTTTGTCAAATGCTTTTTCTACATCTATTGAGATTATATATATATATTTTCCTTCAATATAATGTATCACATTGATTGATTTTTGCATGTATGTTGAACTATCCTTGCATACTACATAGAAATCCCAGTTGATCATGGTACATAATCCTTTTAAAGTACTGCTGAATTCCAGACTTCAAGCTATACTACAAAGCTGTAATCATCAAGACAGTATGGTACTGGCATGAGAAAAGACACTCAGATCAATGGAACAGAATAGAGAACCCAGAAATGGACCCACAAACGTATGTCCAACTCATCTTTGACAAAGCAGGAAAGAATATCCAATGGAATAAAGACAGTCTCTTCAGCAAGTGGTGCTGGGAAAACTGGACAGCGACATGCAGAAGAATGAACCTGGAACACTTTCTTCCACCACACACAAAAATAAACTCAAAATGGATGAAAGACCTCAATGTCAGACAGGAAGCCATCAAAATCCTCAAGGAGAAAGCAGGCAAAAACCTCTTTGATCTTGCCCGCAGCAACTTCTTACTCAACACATCTCTGGAGACAAGGGAAACAAAAGCAAAAATGAACTACTGGGACCTCATCAAAATAAAAAGCTTCTGCACAGCAAAGGAAACCATCAGCAAAACTAAAAGGCAACCGACAGAATGGGAGAAAATATTTGCAAATGACATATCAGATAAAGGGTTAGTATCCAAAATCTACAAAGAACTTATCAAAGTCAACACCGAAAAACCAAATAATCCAGTGAAGAAATGAGTGAAAGACATGAATAGATACTTCTCCAAGGAAGACATCCAGATGGCCAACTGACACATGAAAAAATGCTCCACGTCACTCATCATCAGGGAAATACAAATCAAAACCACAATGAGATACCACCTGACACCTGTCAGAATGGCTAACATCAACAACTCAGGCAACAACAGATGTTGGCGAGGATGCGGAGAAAGAGGATCTCTTTTGCATTGTTGGTGGCAATGTAAGTTGGTGCAGCCACTCTGGAAAACAGTATGGAAGTTCCTCAAAAAACTAAACTAGAACTACCCTGTGACCCAGCAATGCACTACTAGGCATTTATCCAATACAGGTGTGGTGTTTCGAAGGGACACATGCACCCCCATGTTTAAAGCAGCACTATTGACAATAGTCAAAGTATGGAAAGAGCCCAAATGTCCATCACTGGATGAGTGGATTAAGAAGATGTGGTATATATATACAAGGGAGTATTGCTCAGCAATCAAAAAGAATGAAATCTTGCCATTTGCAACTACGTGGATGGAACTGGAGGGTATTATGCTAAGTGAAATGAGTCAGTCAGAAAAAGACAAAAATCATATGACTTCACTCATATGAGGACTTTAAGAGACAAAACAGATGAACATAAGGGAAGGGAAACAAAATATAAAAACAGGGAGGAGGACAAAACAGAAGAGACCCATAAATATGGAGAACAAACTGAGGGTTGCTGGAGGGGTTGTGGGAGCAGGGATGGGCTAAATGGGTAAGGGGCATTAAGGAATCTACTCCTGAAATCATTGTTGCACTATATGCTAACTAATTTGGATGTAAATTTTAAAAAATAAAAAATAAAAAAAAATAAAGTACTGCTAAATTGAGTATTTTATTGAGAATTTTTGCATCTATGTCCATCAGGATTATTAGTCTATAGTTTCCTTTTTTTTTTCTTAATTTTTTTTAATGTTTATTTATTTTTGACAAAGAGAGAGAGACAGAGCATGAACGGGGGAGGGTCAGAGTGAGAGGGAGACACAGAGTCTGAAACAGGCTCCAGACTCTGAGCTGTCAGCACAGAGCCCAACGCGGGGCTCAAACTCACAGACTGCGAGATCATGACCTGAGCCAAAGTCGGACGCTCAATTGACTGAGCCACCCAGACGCCCCCAATGTAGTTTTATTTCTAATAGAGTTTTTTTCTAGCTTTAATATCAGAGTGCTCTTGGCCTCCTAAAATCACTTTAGCAATGTTCCTTCCTCTTGGAGTTTTTGAAAGAGCTTATGAAACATTGGTTTATACTTCTTTAAATAGTTGTAAAACTTGCCAGTGAATCCATCTGCCCCTGGGCTTTTCTGTGTTGGGACATTTTTCGTTAATGATTCAATCTCCTTCCCCATAGTTGGTCTTTTCAGACTTCTATTTCTTCCTTGCTCATTCTTGGTAGTTTGTATATTTCTAAGAATTTTCCCTTTTATTTCTAGATATCTAACTTGTTGCCATTGTTGAAATCAGAAATGAATGAAGACCAATCTTGAAAATTCCCTGACTATACAAAATCACTTTTGTCATAGATAGAAAAATTAATTTAGCTTATTTTGCAAAGCTAACTTAATTTGGAGCACTCCTTGCTTGTGCCTCTGGAAATGATAAGCAAAACTTAAACTCTTTCAATGACTGATATGAGTTAACCACTGAAAATTGAAATATTGTAACCAATCACTATGAAAAACAAAAAGTCATTGATTTCTCACTCTATAAACTGCTACGATCAATTTACCAATGAATCTCATTCCGTGTTTTGGTTTGAAAGCTACCACTTTACAAGATGTCTTTTTGGTGTATGCACAGTAAATTTTTATTGATGACTACATTAATGATTTCTTGGTTGTACTTGATATTTTGAACTTCTGACAGCATATAGGTGTTCTGAGTACCTTTTAAGGATTTTTTTTTTGTATTTCATTTATTTCTTCTCTGATCTTTATTATTTCCTTCCTTCTATCATTGGTTTCCGTTCTTTTTTTTTTTCTAGTTCCCTAAGGTATAGAGCTAGATTGTTTGAGATTTTTCTTCTTAATGTAGATGTTTATTGCTGTGAACCTCCCTTTTAAAACTGCTTTTGCCATATCCCATAAGTTTTGGTATGCTCTGTTTTCATTTTTTGTTTGTATCAAGATACTTAATTTCTCCATTAATTTCTTCTTTGATTTATTGATCACAAAAGCACTGTCTCATTTCCATGTATTTATCTATTTTTCATTTTCCTTCTTGTTATTGATTTCTAGTTTCATAGCATTGTGGTCAGAAAAGATACTTAGTATAATTTCAATCTTTAGCTTGTAAGACTTGTTTTGAGCATTAACACATGATCTGTTCTATAAAATGTTCCATGTATAGTTGAGAGGAATATGTATTCTGCTGTTGTCAGAACATTTGTTGCATGTCTTCCAGGTCATTTTGTCTATAGCATGGTTCAAATCAAATATTTCCTTACTGAATATTTGTTTAGATCATCCATCTATTGCTGAGAGTGGAATATTAGCCTCTATTATTGTGTTACAACTTAATTCTCTTTTAACCTCTGTTAGTTTTTGCTTTCTGTATTCAGGTGCTCCATTGATGGGCATGCAAATATTTATGGTTGTTATATCTCTTTGATGTTTTGACACCTTTATCATTCTATAATGACCTTGATCATTTTTAGTTCAAAGTCTATTTTGTCTGAAATAAGGCTAGCTACCCCTCCCTTTTTTTGTTATGGTTACCATTTTCTTGAAATACCTTTCACAATCCTTCACTCTGGGTCTATGTGTGTCCTTAAGGTTAAAGTGGATCTCTTTCAGGGAGTATATCCCTTGATCTTTTTATTCAGTCAGCTATTCTTTGTCTTTCAGTGGGAGAATTTTATCTGCTGGTGTTGAAAATACTTATAAGCGAGGACTCATTCTTCCTATTTTGTTAGTTTTCTGGTTGTTTTGTAGGTCCATTGTTCCTTTTGTGTGTGTGTGTGTTGATGTGTTGCGATATCAGCATGATTTTACTTTATCATGTTCTTTTGTGGCATTAGTATAGAGTTTTCTCTTGTGGTTTCATGAGGACTACATAAAATATCTTAAAATTACAACACTATTTTAAGCTAGTAACAAACTCTAAAAGAATTTCTCTTCATACCTTTTCCTTTCCCTCACATTTTGAATTATCAGTGTCACAGTTTACATATTTTCATATTGTATAACTAATGGCATATTATTGTAGATATGGTTGTTCGACTTCATTTTTTTAAACGTTTAAACCAGAGATGTAAGTAAACTATGCACCACCATTGCCATATACAAAATCCAACTCTGACTATATACTTAGCAGTTTTACACCGCCTTCCTGTCTTTATAATGTTAATTAGCATCCTTTTATTTACACTCAAAGAATTCCCTTTATCATTTCTGATAAGGCATGTCTAATATGATGAATTCCTTTAATTTTGTTTGTTCAAGAAAGGCTTTACCCCTTCCTCCTATCTGAAACACCACTTCAGTGGGTATAATATTCTTGTAAACATCTTTTTTTTTCCCAATATTTTGAATATGTTATTACATTATCTCCTGGCCTGAAAAGTTTCTGTTGAGAAGATTTGCAAGTAGTCACGTGGGGGTTCTTTTGGACGTAACTTACCTATTTTCTCTTTCTGCTTTTTATAATTCTGTGACTAATATAGGTAAGCAGCCCTGGAATGGGAATTAACAGCTACATGGAGGGCCTGGGAGAAGTCAGCCCAGATGAGGCATGCCTGTGGGGTCCAAAGGAACAGGGAGACTTCTCCTCAGCAGTCTCCACAGGCCCAGCTCTGTGTGGCTGCTCTCACCCCGTGGGAAGATCATAGCATCATCAATTACTATATCAGAAGAAATGTTTCAAAGGAGTATGATTTTAGATGCACGTGATTTACAATTCTAAAGGACCGAGGAAATACATGAGAGAGTTCCCTCTAAATCTGTACTCGGGTTTCCTCCCTCCCAGGGCGCAATGAATGCAACTGATTTCTTGTGTATTGGTCTAGAGGTATTTGATGTCTATATGAGCAACTCTACACAGGTAGCAACCACTCACACTTTGTTTTTTCTTTCTTTTTTTTTTTTTGTTAGATAAAACTAACATACAGAACTGTATGGGAAAGGTGTATGTACAGCGTAAAGATTTAAATGTATTATGAAATGATTAGCACATTAAGTTTAGATAAAATCCATCATCTTGTATAAAAACCAAAGGAAAAGAAACGTTCTTTTTGATGAGAATTTTCAGGTTCTACTCTTAGAAACGTTCAAATATACCGTACAGGAGGATTAACTGCAGTTATCATGTGGTATATACATTCCCAGTATTTATTTATCCTGCAATTGATAATTTTACTGTTACTGTGACTACTTTTTTACCACCTTCATCCAGTTTCCTCACCCTCAAACACCCACCTTTGGCAACCACCAGTCAGATCTCTTTTTCCTTTTTTTTTTTTTTAAATATATATCTTTAATGTTTGTTTATTTTGAGAGAGACAGAGACAGCATGAGCAGGGGAGGGGCAGACACAGCTGGAGAAAGAGAATCCCAAGCAGACTCCGCACTGTCAGCCCAGAGTCTGACACAGGGCTTGAACTCACATGACCGGAGCTGAAATCGAGAGTTGGATGCTTAACGACTGAGCCACCCAGGCACCCCTTTTTCTTTTTTTTTAATATTAAATATTCACTATTTTTTATTTATTTTTGACAGAGAGAGCATGAGTAGGGGAGGGGCAGAGAGAGAGGGGGACAGAGGATCCAAACTGGGCTGTGCGCTGACAGCAGTGAGCCCAGTGAACTCAAACCCATGAACTGTGAGCTCAGGACCTGAGCCGAACTAGGACACTCAACAGACTGAGCCACCCAGGTGCCCCAAACATCCACGATTGAATTTGAGTTTCTTGCATGATGTGTTTTTAACATTTTTAAAATTTATTATTGAAGTGTACAACTGAATATGTCATATTAGTTTCGGGTGTACCACATAGTGATCCCACAACTCTGTCCATTACTTAATGCTCACCACTATAAGTATAGTCATCATCTGTCACCATACAACATTATTACAATTTTATGAAATATTTTCCACATTAATAACATGCAGAGTATTTCTCTACAGCATGAGTTTTCTTGTGCTGAGTAAAGTTAACTCTTTTATAAAATATTATTTATTTCCAGTATAATTAACGTACAGTGTTATATTAGTTAAAGACACAATATCCTGATTCAGTAATTTTGTACATTACTCAGTGCTCATACTCTACATTCCCTTTACCTATTTCACCCATCTCCTCAACCACCTCTCCTCTGGTGCCCCCCCAGTTTCTTCTGTATATTGAAGAGTCCGGGGTTTTTTTTGTCTCTTTTTTTTCCTTGGTTCGTTTATTTTGTATCTTAAATGCCACGTGAGTGAAATCATGTGCTATTTATCTTATGCTGACTGACTTATTTCAGTTAGCATTGTACCCTCTAGATTTACCTAGTTGTTGCAAAACGATAAGGCTTCATTTGTTTTTATGGCTAAGTAATATTTCTTGGTGTATATATACCACATTTTTATCCATCTAACCATGGATACATGGCTTGCCCGTATATTTTCGCTCTTCTAACAAATGATACAATAAAATGTGGTTCATGTATCTTTTTGAATTAGTGTTCGTGCTTTCTTTGGGTAAATACCTACTAGTGGAATTATGGGTCATATGGTAATTTCTAATTTTTAATTTTTTGAGGAAACTCCATACTGTTTTCCAGAATGGCTGCACCATTTGCATTCCCACCCACAGTGTAAGAGCGTTCTTTTTCCCTACATCCTTACCAACACTTGTTTTATTTTAGCCATTCTGACAGGTGTGAGGTAATAGCTCATTGTGGTTCTGATTTGCATTCCCATAATAATGAATAACGTTGAGTATCTTTTCATTTGTCTGCTGGCCATTTGTATGTCTTCTTTGCAGAAATGTCTGTTCATGTCTTCTGCCCATGTTTTAATTGAACTGTTTTTTTGGTGTTGAGTTGTAGAAGTTCTTTATATATATTTTGAATACCCTTATCACATATATCATTTGTAAAGGCCTTCTCATATTCAGTAGACTGTCTTTTAGTTTTGTTGATTGTTTACTTTGCTGTGCAGAAGCTTTTTGTTTTGATGTAGTTACAATAATTTATTTTTGCCTTTGTTTCCCTTGATTTAGAAGACACGCCAATGCCAGAGAGATTACTGCCTGTGCTCTCTTCTGGATTTTTATGATGTCAGGTCTCACATTCACATCTTTAACCCATTTTGAGTTCACTTTTTTGTATGGTGTGAGAAAGTATTCCAGTTTCATTCTTTTGCATGTAGCCCAGTTTTCCCAGCACCACTTACTGAAGAGACTATTGTTCTCCCATTGCATATTCTTGCCCACTTTGTTGAAGATTAATTGACTATAACATTGTGCGTTTATTCCTAGGCTCTCTATTCTGTCCATTGATCTAAGTGTCTATTTTTTGTGCCAGTACCAGGCTGTTTTGATTATTAAAGCTTCATCATAAAACTTAAAATCTGGCATTGTGATACTTCCAGCTTTGGTTTTGTTTGTTTCCTTCCTTCCTTCCTTCCTTCCTTCCTTCCTTCCTTCCTTCCTTCCAAGATTGTTTTGGCTATTTGGGTCTTTTGTGGTTCCATACAAATTTTAGGATTGTTTGTTCTGGTTCTCTGAAAAAATGCCACTGGTATTTTGATATGGATTGTACTAAATCTGTAGACTGCTTTGGGTAGTATGGAAATTTTAACAATATTTGTTTTTCCAATCCATGAGCATGGATGTCTTTCCATTTGTTTGTGTTGTCTTCAATTACTTTCATCATTGTTTTATAGTTTTTCAGAGTAAAGGTATTTTACCTCCTTGGTTAAGTTTACTTCTAGGTATTTTATTTTGGTGCAATTATAAAAGGGATTGTTTTCTTAATATCTCTTTCTGCTACTTCATTATTAGCATATACAAGTGCAATGAATTTCTGTACATTGATTTTGTGATGTTAATGAATTCATTTATCAGTTCTAGTAGTTTCTTGGTGGAATCTTTAAGGTTTTCTATATATAGTATCATGTTATCTGCAAATAGTGAATTTTACTTCTTCCTTACCAATTGGGATGCCTTTTATTCCTTTTCTTATCTGATTGCTGTAGCCAGAACTTTCAGTTGAATAAAAGTGGTGAGAATGGACATCTTTGTCTTATTACTGATCTTAGGGGAAAATACCTGTTTTTCCTCATTGAAAATGATAATATCTATGGGGTTTTCATATATGGCCTTTATTATATTGAGGTATGTTCCTTCTAAACCTACTTTATTGAGGGTCTTTATCATAAGTGAATGTTATGCTTTGTCAAATGTTTTTTCCACATCTATTAAAATGATCATATGATTTTTATCCTTTCCTTTGTTGATGTGATGTATCACATCGATTGATTTGCAAATATTGACCACCCTGGCATCTCAGGAATAAATCCTACTTGATAGTGGTGAATAATTTTTTTTTTTTTTAAATTTTTTTTCAACGTTTTTTTTTTTTTTTTTTTTAATTTTTGGGACAGAGAGAGACAGAGCATGAACGGGGGAGGGGCAGAGAGAGAGGGAGACACAGAATCGGAAACGGGCTCCAGGCTCCGAGCCATCAGCCCAGAGCCCGACGCGGGGCTCGAACTCACGGACCGCGAGATCGTGACCTGGCTGAAGTCGGACGCTTAACCGACTGCGCCACCCAGGCGCCCCATGAATAATTTTTTTAAAGTATTGTTGGGTTTGGTTTGCTAATATTCTGGTTAGGATTTTTGCATCTGTGTTCGTCAGAGATATTGGCCTGTAGTTCTTATTTTTTGTAGTGTCTCTTTCTTGTTTTAGTAATGCTGGACTCACAATATGAATTTGGAAGATTTCCTTCTATTTTTTTTGGAATAGTTTGAGAATAGCATTAAACCTTCTTTAAGTGTTTGGTGAAATTTATTTGCAAAGCCATCTGGTCCTGGACTTTTTTTTGTTGGGTGATTTTAGATTACTTATTTAATTCATTGCTAATTATCAGTCTGCTCCAACTATCTATTTCTTCCTGATTCAGTTTTGAGAGGTTATAAGTTTCTGGAAATTTATCCATTTCTTCCAGGTTGTCCAATGCTATGGCATATAATTTGTAGTAATAATCCTTTGTATTTCTGTGGTGTTGGTTATTTTCTTTTTATTTTGTTTGAGTCCTTTCTCATTTTTTTTTTCCTTTTTTTAAATTGAATCTGGAAAAAATTATTAATTTTATTGATCTTTTCAAAGAGACAACTCCTGGATTTATTGATCCTTTCTTGTTTTCTCTTCTTTCTTTCTTTTTTTAAGTTTTTCTTTGGTTTATTCCTGCTCTAATCTTTATTTTTCCTTCTATTAGTTTTGGTTTTTGTATGTTCAGCTTTTCTAACGTCTTAAGTTCTAAGTTTAGGCTGTTTATTGGAGAATTTTCTTGCTTCTTGAGGTAGACCTGCACTGCTATAACCTTCCCTCTTAGAACTGCTTTTGCTGCATCCCAAAGATTTTGGACTATTGCGTTTTCATTTTCATTTCTCTCCATGTATTTTTTATTTTTTTTCTTGATTGACCCATTCATTGTCTAATAGCATATTATTTAACCTTCATGCATTTGTGTTCTTTCCAGATTTGTTTCTTGTGGTTGATTTCTAGTTTCATAGTATTGTGGTCAGACAAGATGCATGCTGTGACTTCAGTCTTTTTTAATTTGTTGAGACCTGTTTTGTGACCTAGGATATGATCTGTTTTGGAGAATGTTCCATGTGCACTTGAAAAGAATTTGTATTCTGATATTTTAAGATAGAATATTTTGAATATATATATATGTGTGTGTGTGTATATCTAGATAGATAGATAGATAGATAGATAGATAGATATTTGTCCAATCTGTCTTGTCCAATTGGTCATTCAAAGCCACTATTTCCTTTTTGATTTTCTGTTTGGATGATCCAACCACTCATGTCAGTGGGGTGTTAATTTTCCCTATTGCTACTGTATTACTATGGATTACCTCCTTTATGTTTGTTACTGTATGTATTTGGGTGCTCACATTGAGTGCATAAATATTTACAGTTATTAAGCCTCCTTGTTGGATTGTTCCCTGTATGATTATGTCATGTCCTCCTTTGTCTCTTGTTACAGATGGTTATAAAGTCTATTTTCTCTAATATAGGTATTGCTACCCCAGCTTTCTTTGAATTTCCATTTGTATAATGAATATTTTCCATCCCTTCACTTTGAATCTGCATGTGTCTTTAGGTCTGAGAGGAATCTCTTGTAGGAAGCATATAGATGGGTCTGACTTGTATCCATCCTGTCACTCTGGGTCTTGTGATTGGAGTGTTGAATCCATTTGCATTCAAAGTAATTATTGATAGGGATGTACTTACTGCCATTTGTTACTCGTTTTATGGTTAATTTTGTAGTTCTTTGTTCTTTTCTTATGCCCTTTTCTCTCATGGTTTGCTGGCTTTCTTTAATGATATATTTGGATTCCTTTCTCTTTTTTGCTTTATCTATTACTAGTTTTTTACTTGTGGTTACTATTAGGCTCCATATAACATCTTATGCATATAGTAGTCTATTAAGTTGATTGTCACTTAAGTTTGAACCCATTTCTAAAACAAGTAAATATTGTAAAAAGTCAGCCTGAGACTGACAGAACAAATGCCACAAATAAAGTGAGAGAAGAGGACACATCAAAGAAAGTAGGAAGTTCAGAGACATAGTTTAGGGAAAAAGCAGATTGCAGCTGCTGCAGAGAGGAGGTAGGTGTGGTCATAGAGAGGGTGCAAGCGCGGAGTACACATGGAACACACAAAGAGAATATTTTTCCAAAGGTTGGAAATCGAGAAGGGCTGAATTGTATGATTCTGTCAATCAGCAAGGCTGAAAACTAGAGTTTTAAAAGTCAGCAGGCATGGCTGGTATAGAACTGGAGAGGGCTCTGGGCTGCTCCTGGAAAGAAGGCAGGCAAGCAACCTGGGAACAGACAGCATGGCAACAGCAATCTGAAGAATGCCTAGGGCAACACAGGGAGACTGTACACTCTCCTCAGAGTTTCCATGAGAGGCAGCACTCAAGGAGATGCCTTCCAGATCAAAGGAGCTGGCTAGCACCATTTCCCTCTCCCTCCCCAAAGCATAAAGACAGGGCCACCTGCAGGAAGCAGTGTAGTGCTGACACTGGCTGCCTAACTTGCTTATACCAAGCCCCACCCACCTGACTCTGGCAGGACTTCCCTTCTTAGTCAAGTTTGCCTCAGCCCCAGTTCTGTGGGTTACTCCCCCAGAAGACCAGCACAAAGCCCTGCTCATACCATGTCTCCTGACCAGAGAATTCTGCAGGATTTCAGTTCTGCTGAAGTGGTATCAGGTCTCTTTTCACAAGACTAGGGCACACGTAATGAAAACTCACCACATTCAAGCCAAGGACCCAACACTGGCCACTGCGTGTAAGGAGAGCCTCTGCAGAGAACTGGCCTGAAGGATAGAGCCACCAAAACACGACAGCAAAGTGCACACAGCACACACTAGAGGAACTCCCTGAAGCACCAGGCCCTAGGTACCACATGGCCTCTTCTTCATAAGGCCATTATCCTCAGGAGCAGAACACAAAACTGGCTTTTTTTTTTTAACATAGAGAAGAAAGCAG
This sequence comes from Neofelis nebulosa, assembly GCF_028018385.1. Classification (NCBI taxonomy): domain Eukaryota; kingdom Metazoa; phylum Chordata; class Mammalia; order Carnivora; family Felidae; genus Neofelis; species Neofelis nebulosa. The sequence continues at coordinate 7,173,014 of NC_080784.1, read as the reverse complement.
AGACTTAGACAAAATGCCAAGATGGAGGAATCTATCACAGATGAAAGAATAGGTTAAGACAGTGTCTAGAGATCTGAGCAAAACAGATGTAAATAGCATGACTAATGGAGAATCTAAAGCAACAACAATCATAAGGATACTCACTAGGCTCAAGAAAGGAACAGAAGATATTGGTGAGATCCTTATCACAAAGACAGATAAGTTAAAACAGACTCAGAAATGAAGAGTGCAATAAATGAGAATTGGAAAGAGGCTTGATGCAATGAACAGCAGGCTGGAAGAAGCAGAGAAATGAATTAGTGACCTAGAAGACAAAATAATGGAAAGTAAGGAAGCTGAACAAGAAAGGAAGGATCAGGCAACACGAGAATAGCTGCAGGAACTCAGTGACTCCATCAAATGTAATAACATTCTTATTATAAGACCCAGAAGAAGAGAGAGAAAAGGGGGAAGACAATTTATTTGAGTAAATAATAGTTGAAAACTTCCCTAGTCTGGGGAAGGAAACAGACATCCAGATCCAGAAGGCACAGGAAATTTCCATCAAAATCAACAAAAGCAGGCCAAGAAATGCTTTTATAATTACATTTGCAAAATATAATGATGAAGAAAAAATATTAAAAGCAAGAAGGCAAAAGAAGTCCTTAATTTAAAAGGGAAATCCGTAAAGGTAGCTGGAGATTTCTCAACAGAAACTTGGCAAGCCAGAAGGGAGTGGTGTGATATATTCAAAGTGGTGAATGGAAAAAATCTGCAGCCAAGAATACTCTATGCAGCAAAGTTATCATTCAGAATGCAAGGAGAGAGAGAGTTTTCCAGACCAAGAAAAACTAAAGGAGTTTGTGATCACCAAACCTGCCCTGCAAGAAACCATAAAGGGGAGTTTTTGAGTGAAAAGGAGAGACCAAAATGGACAAAGACAAGAAAAGGTCTGAGAAAAACTTTATAAACAAACACTACAAGACATGTAATGAAATGGCACTAAACATGTATTTATCAATAATTACTTTGAATGTAATTGGACTAAATACTCCAATCAAAACACATAGGATGTCAGAATGGATTTAAAAAATTCATCTATATTCTGCCTAGAAGAGACTTTAGACCCATAGACATATGCAGATTGAAAGGGGATAGAGAAACATTTATCACACAAATTGATGTCAAAAGAAAGCCACAGTAGCAATACTTACATTGGACAAACTAAACTTTAAAACAAAGTACCCGATGTTTATAGCAGCACTTTCAACAATAGCCAAATTATGGAAAGAGTCTAAATGTCCATCAACTGATGAATGGATAAAGAAACTGTGGTTTATATACACAATGGAATACTACTTGGCAATGAGAAAGAATAAAATATAGCCTTATGTAGTAACATGGATGGAACTGGAGAATGTTATGCTAAGTGAAATAAGTCATACAGAGAAAGACAGATACCATATGTTTTCACTCTTATGTGGATCCTGAGAAATTTAGCAGAAGACCATGGGAGAGGGGAAGAGAAAAAAAAAGTTAGAGAGGGAGGGAGGCAAACCATAAGAGACTCTTAAAAACTGAGAACAAACTGAGGGTTGATGGGGGGTGGGAGGGAGGGGATGGTGGGTGATGGGCATTGAAGAGGGCACCTGTTGGGATGAGCACTGGGTGTTGTATGGAAACCAATTTGACAATAAATTTCATATTTAAAAAAACAGTACAAGAGACACAGAAGGGCACTATCTAATAATAAAGGGGACAATTGAACAAGACAGATCTAAGAATTGTAGATATCTCTGCACCAAATACAGGAGGTTCCAAATATGTGAAACAATAATAACCATAAAGGAACTAATTGGAAACAATCCAAAAATATTAAGGGACTTAAACTCCCCACTTACATCAATGACAGATCATCTAAGCAGATAATCAACAAGGAAACAGTGCCTTTGAATGCCACCCTGGACCAGATAGACTTAACAAATATATTCAGAAAATTTCATTCTAAAACAGAATACACATTCTTTTCAAGTGTACATGGAACATTGTCCAGAATAGATCACATATTTGGTCTCAAATCAGGCCTCAACAAATACAAAAAGATTGCAGTCATACTATGCATATTTTCTGATCACAATGCTATGAAACTATGAATGGGTCAACCAGGAAATCAAGGAAAATTAAAAGATACATGGAAACAAATGAAAATGAAAACACAATGGTACAAAACCTTTGGGATGCAGCAAAAGCAGTGCCAAGAGGGAAGTACGTAGCAATACAGATCTACCTCAAGACACAAGAAAAATCTCAAACAACCTAACTTTACACCTGAAGGAGTTAAAAAAGAACAACAAATGAAGACTAAAGCCAGCAGAAGGAAGGAAATGGTAAACAATAGAGCAAAAATAAATGATATAGAAACTAACAAAACAATGTAACAGATCAATGAAACCAGAAGGTATTCTTTGAAAAAATTAGTAAAATTGATAAGCCTCTAGCAAGACACATCAAAAAGAGAAAGGATCCAAATAAAATTCACAAATGAGAACAGAGCAATAGCAAACACCATGGAAATACAATTAAAAGGGAATCTTAAGAGAAAATATATACCAACAATTCGGACAACCTGGAAGAAATGGATAAATTCCTAGAAACATGTCAACTACCAAAAATGAAACAGGAAGAAATAGAAAATGTGAACAGACCAATAGTAGCAAAAAAAAAAAAAAAAAAAAAAAAAAAGATTGAATCAGTAATCAAAAAACTCACCACAAACAGAAGTCAGGGTTAGAACAGGGTTAGACAGCTTCACAGGCAATTTCTGCTAAAGATTTAAAGAGTTAATACCTATTCTTCTAGAACTATTCCGAAAAAAAAATAGAAAAGAAAGGAAAACTTCCAAATTCATTCTATGTGGCTAGCATTATCCTGATACCAAAACCAGATAAAGACTCCACTAAAAAAGAGAACTGCAGGCCGATATCCCTGATGCATGTGGATATAAAAATTCTCAATAAAACACTAGCAAATGGAATCCAACAATACATTAAAAAAATTATTCACCACAATCAAGTGGGATTTATTCCAGGATTGTAAGTGTGGTTCAATATTCACAAATCAATCGACATGATACACCACATTAATAAAAGAAGGTATAAGAATCATATGATGCTTTCAATAGATGCAGAAAAAGTATTGGACAAAGTACAACACTGATTCATGATAAAACCTCAACAAAGTAGGTTAGAGGGAACATACCTCAACATAATAAAGGCCATATATGAAAAACCCACAGGTAACATTATCCTCAGTAGTGAAAAATAGAGAGCTTTTCCTGTATAGTCACGAACAAGGCAGAGATGTCCACTCTCACCACTGTTATTTAACATAGTCCTGGAAGTTCTAGCCTCAGCGATCAGACAACAAATTCAGGATACAAAATCAACGTGCAGAAATCTGTTGCGTTTCTATACGCCAATAATGAAGTAGCATAAAGAGAACTTTTGGAATCAATCCAATTTATAATTGCACCCAAAATAATAAGATACCTTGGAATAAACCTAACCAAAGAGGTGAAAGACCTGTATTCCAAAAACTATAAAACACTAATAAAAGAAATTGAAGATGGCAAAAAGAAATGGCAAGATACTCCATGATCATAGATTGGAAGGACAAATATTGTTAAAATATCTATACTACCCAAATCGATCTACACATTTAATGCAATCCCTATCAACACACCAAAAGCATTTTTCACAGAAATAGAGCAAACAGGGGCGCCTGGGTGGCGCGGTCGGTTAAGCGTCCGACTTCAGCCAGGTCACGATCTCGCGGTCCGTGAGTTCGAGCCCCGCGTCAGGCTCTGGGCTGATGGCTCGGAGCCTGGAGCCTGTTTCCGATTCTGTGTCTCCCTCTCTCTCTGCCCCTCCCCCGTTCATGCTCTGTCTCTCTCTGTCCGAAAAATAAATAAAAAATGTTGAAAAAAAAAATTAAAAAAAAAAAAAAAAGAAATAGAGCAAACAATCCTAAAATTTGTATGGAACCGCAAGTGACACCAAATTGCCAGTGCAACCTTGAAAAATGAAAGTAAACCTGGAGGCATCACAATTCTGGACTTCAAGTTATATTATAAAGCTGTAGTGATCAGTATGATACACGCACAAAAAAAGACACATAGATCAATGGAATAGAATAGAAAACCCAGAAATAAACCCAAAAACTATATGGTCAATTAATCTTTGACAAAGCAGGAAAGAGTATCCAATGGGAAGAAGACAGTGTCTTCAACAAATAGTGTTGGGAAAATTGGACAGCAACATACAAATGAATGAAACTGGACTACTTTATTACACCATGCAAAAAATAAATTCAAAATAGATTAAAGACCTAAATGTGAAACCTGGGTCCATAAAAATCCTGGAAGAGAACACAGGCAGTAACTTCTTTGACATCGGCTTAGCAACTTCTTTCTAGATATGTCTCCTGAGGCAAGGGAAACAAAAGCAAAATTAAACTATTGGCACTTTATCAAGATGAAAAGCTTCTGCATGGTTTCTACAAAACTAAAAGACAACCTACAGAATACAAGAAGATATTTGCAAATGATATGTCTGGTAAAGGATTAGTATCCAAAATATATAATGAACTTATAAAACTCAACAACCGAAAACCAAATAATTCAACTAAAAAATGGGCAGAAGACATGAATAGACATTTTTCTAAAGAAGACATACAGATGGCCAACTGCCATATGAAAAGATGCTCAATGTCACTGATCACCAGGGAAATACAAATCAAAACTACATTGAGATACCGTCTCACATCTGTCAGAATGGGTAAAATTAACAACATAAGGTATTGACAAGGATGTGGAGAAAGATGAACCCTTATGAGTTGGTGAGAATGCAAACTGGTGTAGCCACTCTGGAAAACAGTATGGAGGTTTATCACAAAGTTAAAAATAGAACTATCCTGTGATTCAATAATTGGGGTACTAGATATTTACCAAAAGGATACAAAAATAATGATTCAAAGGGACACATGCATGCTGATATTTATAGCAATAGCCAAATAATGGAAAGAGCCCAAATGTCAATCAACTAATGAATGAATAAAGAAGTGGTATATACACACAATGGAATATTATGCAGCCAGAAAAAGGAATGAAATCTTGCCATTTGCAACAACATGAATGGAGCTAGAGAGTGTAATGCTAAGCAAAATAAGTCAGTCAAAGAAAGACAAATACCATATGATTTCACTCATGTGGAGTTGAAGAAACAAAACAAATGAGTAAAGGGAAAAAGAGAGGCAAACCACTAAACAGACTCCTAACTATAGAGAATAAACTGATGGTTATGAGAAAGGTGAGGGGTGGATTAAATAGGTGATGGGGATTAAGGAGTACACTTGTTGTGATCACTGGGTATTGTATGGAAGTGTTGAATCACTATATTGTACACCTGAAACTAAGAGTACACTATATGTTAACTAATTTAAATAAAAACTTAAAAAATTAAAGCATTACATTTTTACTCCTCTGCCATACATAGTTTAGGCATCTGTGGTCATACTTTGCCTTCTTTTATTTTGTGACTCCCTTGAGTGATTGTTGTAGATGTACTTAATTTTAGTGCTTTGTGCTTCCTGTTTTTCTTGGTCTTATTGTCATTCCTTTCCACTCAGAATCCCATTTAACATTTCTTATAAGGCTACTTTATTATTCATAAGGCCTCTAACTTTTGTTTGGGAAACTCTGTATCTCTCTATTCTGAATGATAGCTTTGCTGGATAGGATATTCTTTGTTGCAGGTTTTTTCATTTCAGTGCTTTCAATATATCATGCTGTTCTCTTTTGGCCTGCAAAGTTTCTGCTGAAAACTCAACTGATAGCCTTATGGAGTTTCTGTTGCACGTAACTGTTTTGTTTTCTCTCGCCATTTAAAAAATTCTCTTTTATCACTACTTTTTGCCATTTTAATCACATTGTGTCTTGGCGTAGACCTCCTTGGGTTGATTTTCTTGGAGGTTCTCTGTGCCTCCTGGGTATGGATTTCTGTTTCCTTCCCCACATTGAACTGCTGAGTGCAGGTTAGAGGAGGTGGGCCCACGGGAGCACACCGGCAGAGCATGCTTTTGGCAAGCGAGATGGAATGTGTTGACGCTGGTTCTCACTGGTGCCCATGTATCTAGTCTGGGGGGCAGGGAGGAAAATAGTGCCTGCCAGTTCTTTCGTCCTTAGAGAAGTCTCCTAAAGATCCCTGCTCCTCCAGCACATATTCTGGGTTAGTAAATAAATCTCTTTCCCTTATAGCCCAGGCACTTTTCTTACTGCTGCTTCTATGTTATCTCAGTGGGGTTGTTTGTTACACTGTCTGTTTAAGGGTGGGGACTCAGTTTCCTATCACTTCCTGCTCTCCCGTAGCCCAGTCTGCTGATTTTTAAAGTTCCTGGCATTAAAGCCCCACTAATTGTAAGAACACATGAAGTCAAATCCCTCCGGTTTTCAAAACCAAATATTATGGGAATTTGTCTTCCAGTGTAGGCCCCCCCTTGCCTGGAGTGTCTGGCTCAGGGTCTGATCCTCTCCCTTCTCTGTCCTTGCAGTATCTCTCCCTCCTGTAGACAGCCTCAGGGTTCCTGACCCCTTCTCGCTCTGGTTTGGTTCCTGACCCCTTCTCACTCTTTCTACCATTTTTTTGATGCGGCTTCTTCTCTCTCTTTAGCTGTGAAGAGTCTTCTCTGCCAGGCCTTGGGTCATTCTCTGGCTTATTCACACTGATGTAGGTGTTGGGTAGGTGTATCTGTGGGAGGAAGTGAGCTTAGGATCCTTTTACTTGGCCATCTTTTTTGGAAGTCAGATATCAGTTTGAATTTTGTTTGTTGTTTTATGGTGGCTTTTAGATTTCACATGAAAGCGAGATCATATGGTGTTTTTCTTTCTCTGTTCCACCTATTTGACTTAGCATAATACTGTCAAAGTTCCAGCCATGTTGTCACAATTGGGAGGGTTTCTGCACCTTTCATGGCCGAATAGTATTCTGTTCTGTCTGTGTACACTACAATTTCTTTATCCTTTCATCTGTTGATGAACACTTAGGTTGTTTCCATGTTTTGTCTACTGTAAATAATGCTGCAGTCAGAGTAGGGGGTACAAATATCTCTTCACCGTAGTGATGTTTTTCCTTCAGATATATCCCCAGTTTATATCCTGGATCATACAATAATTTTATTTTAAATGTTTTTAGTAGCCTCCATTTATAATCCCAGCACCAATGCCTAATGATTCCCTTTTGTCCATATTCTCACCAGCATTTGTTATGTCTTGCCTTTTAAAAAAATTTTTTTTATGTTTATTTAGTTTTTGAGAGAGACAGAGACAGAGCACGAGTTGGGGGAGGGCAGAGAGACGGGGGGGCGGGGGGGGAGACAGAATCTGAAGCAGGCTCCAGGCTCTGAACTGTCAGCACAGAGCCCAACACAGGGCTCAAATTGTCTTTTTCCTTTTAATGTTTATTTTTGAGAGAGCATGTGTGAGCGGGGCAGGAGCAGCTAGAGATGGGTACAGAGGATCTGAAGTGGGCTCTGTGCTGACAGCAGTGAGCCCTATGTGGGGCTCAAACTCATGAATGTTGAGATCATGACCTGAGCCAAAGTTGGACACTTAACCAACTGAGCAACACAGATGCCCCTGTTCTCTTTTTAATAATAGTCATGCTGACAGGCATGAGATGATTCCTCATTGTGGTTTTGATTTGCATTTCCCCAATGATTAGTGACCTTGAACCTATTTATGTACTTATTGACCATTTTAATATCTTCTTTTGAAAATTGTCTATTCAGGTTCTTTGCCCATATTTTAATTCTTTTATTTATTTTTCTGAGGTTGAAATGTATGCATTCTTTATGTATTTTAAATTTTAACAACTTATCACATACATGGCTTGCAATTTTTTCCCCATGTTGTAGATTGTGTTTTCATTTTGTTGATTATTTCTTCTGCTTCTCAGAAGCTTTTTAGTTTGATACAGTACACTATGTTATTTTTTATTTTGTTGTTTGTGTTATATCAAAAAAAAAAAAAAACATTGCCAAGGCCCATGTCAAGGAACTTTTTTCCTATATTGTCTTCTAGGTGTTTTATAGTTTGAGTCTTTAATTCATCTTGAGTTTATTTATTTATATAATTTAACTTTTTTTTTTTTTTATTTTTTAAGATTTACGTCCAAATTGGTTAGTGTGTAGTGAAGCAATGACTTCAGGAGTAAATTCCTTAATGCCCCTTACCCATTTAGCCCATCCCCCTTCCACAACCCCTCCAGCAACCCTCAGTTTGTTCTCCATATTTATGTCTGTTTTGTTTTGTCTCCCTCCCTGTATTTATATTATTTTTGTTTCCCTTCCCTTATGTTCATCTGTTTTGTCTCTTAAAGTCCTCATATGAGTGAAGTCATATGATTTTTGTCTTTCTCTGACTAACTCATTTCACTTAGCATAATACCCTCCAGTTCCATCCACATAGTTGCAAATGGCAAGATTTCATTCTTTTTGATTGCCGAGTGATACTCCATTGTATATATACACCACATCTTCTTTATCCATTCATCCATCGATGGACATTTGGGCTCTTTCATACTTTGGCTATTGTTGATAGTGCTGCTATAAACATGGGGGTGCATGTGTCCCTTCGAAACACCACACCTGTATCCCTTGGATAAATGCCTAGTAGTGCAATTGCTGGGTCGTAGCGTAGTTCTAGTTTAAGTTTTTCGAGGAACCTCCATACTGTTTTCCAGAGTGGCTGCACCAACTTACATTGCCACCAACAATGCAAAAGAGATCCTCTTTCTCCGCATCCTCGCCAACATCTGTTGTTGCCTGAGTTGTTGATGTTAGCCATTCTGACAGGTGTCAGGTGGTATCTCATTGTGGTTTTGATTTGTATTTCCCTGATGATGAGTGATGTGGAGCATTTTTTCATCTGCCGGTTGGCCATCTGGATGTCTTCCGTGGAGAAGTGTCTATTCATGTCTTTCGCCCATTTCTTCACTGGATTATTTGTTTTTTGGGTGTGGAGTTTGATAAGTTCTTTGTAGATTTTGGATACTAACCCTTGATCTGATATGTCATTTGCAAATATCTTCTCCCATTCTGTCAGTTGCCTTTTAGTTTTGCTGATGGTTTCCTTTGCTGTGCAGAAGATTTTATTTTGATGAGGTCCCAGTAGTTCATTTTTGCTTTTGTTTCCCTTGTCTCCAGAGATGTGTTGAGTAAGAAGTTGCTGTGGGCAAGATCAAAGAGGTTTTTTCCTGCTTTCTCCTCGAGGATTTTGATGGCTTCCTGTCTGACATTGAGGTCTTTCATCCACTTTGAGTTTATTTTTGTGTATGGTGGAAGAAAGTGTTCCAGGTTCATTCTTCTGCATGTTGCTGTCAAGTTATCCCAGCACAACTTGCTGAAGAGATTGTCTTTATTCCATTGGTTATTTTTTCCTGCTTTGTCAAAAATGAGTTGCCCATACGTTTGTGGGTCCATTTCTGGGTTCTCTATTCTATTCCATTGATCTGAGTGTCTGTTCTTGTGCCAGATCTTGAGTTTATTTTAGTGGTGCAAAAAAGGGGTATAATTTCATTCTTTCATATGTGAATATCTAATTTTCTCAGCACCATTTATTGAAATGACTCTCTTTTCTCTGTTAAGAAATCTTGATACCCTTGTCAAATATTGCTTGACATACATGCATAGGTTTATTTCTGGGCCCTCAATTCTGTTCCATTGGTGTGTCTGTTTTTATGCCAATGGCATACTGTTTTGATTACCAAAGCTTTATAAAACAGTTTGAAATCAGTAAGTGTTATGCTTCCTGATTTGTTTTTCTGTCTGAGTATTGTTTTGGCTATCCAGGGTCTTTTGTGGTTTTGCACAAATTTTAGGATTTTTTTTCTATTTCTGTAAAAAAATGGCATTGGATTCTTAATAAAGACTGCATTTTGTCTATACATGGCTTTGGGTAGTGTGGACATATTGACAATATTAATTGTTCCAACCAAAAACACTGGATACCTTTCTGCTTATTTGTGTCTTTGATTTTTTTCATTAATGTTTTGTAATATTCAAAGGAAAACTTTGACATCCTTGGTTAAATTTATTCTAAACATTTTATTATTTTTATTGCTATTGTAAATTGGATCTTTTCTTACCTTTTTTACAAGATTATTCTTCATCAGTGTATGGAAACACTCCTAGAATTTTTCAAAGTTTGTATGTATGTATGTATGTGTGTGTGTGTGTGTGTGTGTGTGTGTGTGTGTATGTATGTATTGAGAGAGAGAGACAGACAGAGAATCCCAACCAGGCTCTGCCCTGTCAGTTCAGAGCCTGATGTGGGGGCTTGATCTCATGATCGTGAGATCATGTCGTGAGATGAAATCAAGAGTTGGATGCTTAACCAACTGACTCATGAAGACACCTGTGTACACTCCTGACATTTAAAAGGAAATTTTTAATGCTGATTTATTTTCGAAAGAGAGAGAGAGAGAGGAGAGAGAGGGTAAGCAGGGGAAGGGGATAGAGAGAGGGAGGCACAGAATCCAAAGTAGACTCCAGGCTCTGAGCCGTCAGTACAGAGCCTGATGTGGGGCTCGAACACATGAACCATGAGATCATGACCTGAGCCAAAGTCGGATGCTTAATGGACTGAGCCACCCAGGCACCCCTATAGTCTTGATTATTGTATGTTAATTTTGTATCCTGCAACTTTACTTAATTTATTGATTATATCTAAGTGTTTTCTTTTTAATGTTTATTTTTGAGAGAGAGAGAGAGAGACAGAGTGTGAGCAGGGAAGGGGCAGAGAGAGAGGGAGACATAGAATCTGAAGCAGGCTCTAGGCTCTGAGCTGTCAGCACAGAGCCCAACACGGAGCTTGAACCCATAAATTGCAAGATCGTGATCCGAGCTGAAGTCAGATGTTTAACTGACTGAGCCACCCAGGTGCCCCAATTATATCTAAGTTTTTAATTGGAATATAGGAATTCTGTATATAAAATCATGTCAATAGAATACAGTAAAATAGAAACAATTTTACTTATTCTTTATTAATTTTGATGACTTTAATTTGATGACTTTAATTTCCTTGTCAGATTTCTCCAGCCAGAGTTTTCAGTGAAGTGTTGAATAGAGGTGGCAACTGACTTCAGCTCAGGTCATGATCTCACAGTTCGTGAGTTTCAGCCCTGCATTGGGCTCTGTGCTGATAGCTCGGAGCCTGAAGCCTGTTTCAGATTCTGTGTCTCCCTCTCTCTCTGCCCCTCCCCTGTTCATGCTCTGTCTCTGTCTCAAGAATAAATAAACATTAAAAAAAATTTTTTTAATAAAAAAAAAGAAGTGGGAAGAGTGAGCACCCTTGTCTTGCTCCTGATCTTATAGCAGAAGCTTTCAGCCTTTCACCATTAGGTATAATTTCAGCTGTGGGCTTGTCTTGCACAGACTTTATCATAGTAATATACATTCCAGCTCTAGTCTGTTGAGATTTTTTAACATGAGTGGGTGTTGAATGTTGTCATATGCCTTTTCTGTGTCTATTGAGGTGACCATAGGAGTTTTTTTCTTTCATTCCCTTAATGTAATATACTCCATTGATTTACATATTAAGCCATGCTTGTATCCAATAGATAAATAGCAGTTGGTCATGGTGAATGATCCTTTTCAAGCTACTAAATTAGGTTTGCCAGTATTTTTTGAAAATCTTTGCATTCATATTAATTAGGCCTGAAGTTTTTGGATAGTGTCCTTTTCTGGCATTGGTATCTGGGTAATGCTGGCCTCAAAAAATGAGTTTCAAACTCCAATTCTCTCCAATTTTTTGGAAAAAGTTGAGAAAGATTGGTGTTAAATCTTCTTTAAATAGTTGGTAAAATTCACCAGTGAACCTATCTGGTTCTGGGCTTTCTTCACTGGAAAATTTTTTATTACACATTCAATCTTTTTACTAGTAATTGTTGTATTCAGGTTTTATATTTCTTCCTGAATAAGTCTTGATAGGTTATATGGTTCTAAAATTTTTCCACTTTTAGGTTATTCAGTTGTTGGCATATAGTTGTCCATAGTAGCTTCTTTAGACTCTTTGGTGGTATCAGTTGTAATGTCTTCTTCTCCATTTATAACTTTGTTGATTTGGATCCTCTCTCTTTTTTCCTTGGTTAATCTAGATAAAGGTTTGCAAATTTTGTTTATCTTTACAATTGTTAAAGGAACCAATTGTTAATTTTTTTTTAATTTTTCTGTTCTGAATTTTATTTATTTCTGATCTAATCATGATCATTTCCTTCCTTCTCCTAATTTGGGCCTATTTTGTTGTTATTCTTCTAGTTCCTTTTGGTGTAAAATTAGGTTTATTGTTTAAGATCTTTCCATTTTCTTGATGTATGTGTTTATAGCTATAAACCTCCTTCTTAGAACTATTTTTGCTGCATCCCATAAGTTTTGGGATGTTTCCATTTTTATTTGTTTCAAATGTTTTTTATTTCCCTTTTAGCTTCTTCCTTGATCCAGTGGTTTTTCAGGAAACTGCTAATTTACATGTATTCATGAGTTTTCTCTTGTTTTGATTTTCTCTTGTTATTGATTTCTGGTTTATAATCACTATGGTTGGTATGGTCTAGTATGGTCCATATTTGGTATAATTTTAACTTCTTGAGTTTGCTACTAATTGTTATGTGGCCTGACATATGGTCTATCCTAAAAAAATGTTCCATATGTGTTTGAGAAGAATGTATATTCTGTTGTTGGATAGAATGTTCTGTATGTGTGTGTTAGGCCTATTTGGTTTATAGTGTTATTCAAATCCTCTTTTCACAGCTGATTATCTATCTGGATGATTATGCATGTTTTGTAAATGGGGCATTTTCTTCCTTAGCTGTTATTGTATTGCTGTCTATTTCTCCTTTTAGATCTGTTAGTATTGCTTTATCAATTTAGGTGCTCTGATGTTGGGAACATCAACATTTACAATTGTTACATCTTCTGAGTAGATTGACCCCTTTATAACTTCATAATGACCTTCTTTGTCTCTTTTTACCATTTATTTTTAACAGAAAAACCCTTTAATATTTATTCAGAAAAATGCCTTTATCATAAATCTCTATTTTTCATACATAAAACAGTATAAATGAACTATGTTGGTATTCTTAGAACTTCTCTTGTATCTTTTTACCATTTTTTAAAATGTTTATTTAGTTTTGAGAGAGAGAGAGAGCACGTGCATGAGAGCGAGCATGAGTGGGGGAAGGGCAGACACACACACACACACACACACACACACACACACACACACAGAATCTGAAGCAGGCTCCAGGCTCTGAGCTGGCAGCACAGAGCCCCAACACGGGGCTCGAACTTGGGAACAGCGAGATCATGACCTAGGCCAAAGTTGGACACTTAACCGACTGAGCGACCCAGGCGCCCCACCTTTTTACCATTTTTAATTTAAATTCTATTTTGTCTGAAAAAAGTATGACTATGTCTATCTTTTTTGCTGTTGTTACCATTTCGTTGAAATGTTTTTTTTTTCCTATCTATTCACTCTTGGACTGTGTTTCTTTAAGTTTGGTCTCTTGTAGACAGCATATCTATCTTTTTAAAATTCTGTCAGCTATTCAATGACTTTTGATTGGAGAATTTAATCCATTTATGTTTAAAAATTATTAATATGTAAGGACTTAGTATTGCCACTTTTTAATGTTTTCTGCCTGTTTTGCATATTAATTGTTCCTTCTTAATTTGCTGTCTTTTGTAATTTGATGGCTTTTGGTATCAGTGTGATTTGACTTCTTTACCATGTTCTTTTGTATAATTCTCTTGTGGTTATCATGAGGTTTACATAAGATATATATATTTTTAATGTTTATTTATTTTTGAGGGAGACAGAGAATGCAAGCGGGTTGGGAGCAGAGAGAGAGAGGGAGATACAGAATCTGAAGCAGGCTCCAGGCTTAGAGCTGTCAGCACAGAGCTCGACACGGGGCTCAAACTCATGAGCTGTAAGATCATGACCTGAGCTGAAGTCAGACGCTCAACTGACTGAGCCACCCAGGTGCCCCAGATATTTAAAAATTATAGCATTTTGTTTTAAATTGATAACAACTTAACTTTAATAGAAATTTTATACTTTTGCTTCTCCCTCTTCTCACATTTCAGGTTATAATACTGTAGTTTACATATTAAAAAATATGTATCCCATAACAAATTATTGTAGTGATGGTTATTTTTAATATGTTTTTTAATTTTTTTTAAATTTTTTTTTTTTAACGTTTATTTATTTTTGAGACAGAGAGAGACACAGCATGAACGGGGGAGGGGCAGAGAGAGAGGGAGACACAGAATCGGAAGCAAGCTCCAGGCTCTGAGCCATCAGCCCAGAGCCCGACGCGGGACTCGAACTCGCGGACCGCGAGATCGTGACCTGAGCTGAAGTCGGACGCTCAACCGACTGAGCCACCCAGGCGCCCAATATGTTTTTTAATTTTTTTTTTTTTTTCAACATTTTTAATTTATTTTGGGACAGAGAGAGACAGAGCATGAACGGGGGAGGGGCAGAGAGAGAGGGAGACACAGAATCGGAAACAGGCTCCAGGCTCCGAGCCATCAGCCCAGAGCCTGACGCGGGGCTCGAACTCACGGACCGTGAGATCGTGACCTGGCTGAAGTCGGACGCTTAACTGACTGCGCCACCCAGGCGCCCCTTAATTTTAAAGTTTTAAATGAATTACACACCACCATTACCTATTTGAGAATTTGTCTTTGACAATATATCGACCATGAACAGTGAGATTTATACCACCTTTATATATTTTAATGAGAACAATTAGTGTCCTTTTAGTTTCATTCGAATAACTCCCTTTAACATACTTCGAAGGCAGGTGTCTTAGTAATTAACTCCATAAGTTTCTGTTTGTTTGGAAAAGTCCTTATTTCTTTTTATTTCTGGAAGGCAACTTTGCCAGGTTTGGTATTCTTGGTTGACAGGTTTTTTTATTCTTCAATTATTTTGAATATATCATCCCATATTCTCTTGGCCTGAAAAGTTTCTGTTGAGAAATCCATGCATGTTCTTACAGGGTATCCCTTGTATGTAAGTGACATTTTTCTTTTGCTGCTTTCTTAATTTTCTCTTTGTGTTTGACTTTTTTTTGCAATTTAATTACATTGTTTTCCCCCTGTAGCCTTATTCAGGTTCAACTTATTAGGAACTTTACGGCTTCATGTATCTGCATGTTCATTTCTCTCTTCAGGATTAGAGAATTATCAGCAATTATTGCTTTAAATATAGTTTGGCTATTTTTCTTTATCTTCTCCTTGTGTGATACTCATAGTGCATATATTGTATCTTTGTATTTTGTCTCATAACTTTTGTAGACTTTATTTACTTAATTTTTTTTTCTTTTTGTTCCTCTGGATAATTTTTCAATGTCCTATCTTCTAGATTACTAATTCTTCTTCATGGTCAACTTTGCTATTGATACTTTCTTGCATTCTTTAGTTGACTCATATTCTTAAGCTCTAGGATTTCTGGTGTATGCGTGTGTGTGTGTGTGTGTGTGTGTGTGTGAGAGAGAGAGAGAGAGAGACTTTTATTTCTTTGTTGAATTTCTCATTTTGTTCATGCGTTGTTTTCCTAATTTCATTTAGTTGTCTGTGTGTTCTTGTAGGTTACTAGACTTCTAGAAGAGATTTATTCTGAATTCTTTGTCAGTTCATAGATCTGTATTTCTTTAGGGTGAGCCATTGGTGCTTTACTAGTTTCCTTTGGGGATGTAATGTTAACCCAATTTTCCATGATCTTTGATTACTTACTTTTGTGTCTGCATACTTCAGTAAGCAGTCTCTTCGTTGAGAATTTACAGTTTCACTTTGGCATTCTTCACTAGTCTGCTAAGCTTGGGTTTCTGGATTTTTCTGCTGGTAACATCTGTAGACATTTGCGACTTGTATTGGGTCCATTTTGGGTTGAAGCCACTGCCTGAGCTTTTGATTTGGGGCTGATGCCACTGAAAGATAACAATTGTACAGTCCTGATGGCTTTATTCCCTGCCCAAGCATGACCGTTGAAGAATTATGCAGTTGCCTGCATTCTCTGGTCAGGCTTCCTAGACCGTTGGCATTGGGTCAATAATTAATAGCAGGTGGGGCTACGAATTAACTCTCCTACTCTGGCAGGGAAGCAGAATGGGCCTGAATGCCTGCACATCTCAGTGTTTGGGTACCCAAATGAGGCAAGATTTTGCACTGAATTTCCTGGCCAGATGGGGTCACTGGTTTTGTTTTGCACGCAGATAAAGTCACAGGCTGTGCTCTCTCTCCTTAAGTGCCACTGTAAGCACAGCTATGAGATGCACTATTCAGCTCCTGTGTGCTCTGCTTAGGTTCCATGGTTGGCTGGGGTGAAATGTAGAAATCAGTGGGGCTACAATTAATTTTCCTTTCTAGTAGGGCTCTTGTTCAGGCCTTAAGGCTGGCAAGGCTTTTATTGTGGGATAACCTTATGGAGGACTATGCACCAAGATCCCTGGACTGATGGTCACCGAGTGCCTTGGACTGATGGGCACCAAGTTCCTTGGACTGCATGGGGGTAGTGACACTTGCCAGGCTCTCTGCTCATGTGCTGCTATAATCAAAGTTGCAAAATAAGTTACCCAGATTTCAAGGAGCTCTGGTTAGCTTTTCTGGTCTGGTCGGGCTGGAAACTGTGTTCAGCTCTGGCCAGAGCTGTAAACTAGATTTTCTGCCAACTTGAGACTGCAGAAAAGGCTCCAGGACTGACAAGGTTCATTGTTTCATTATCAAATCAGAGAGACCTGTGTGCTATGCTCCCTCGATAGACGGGGCTACCATCTTGGCTCTGAATGCACAGAGCTGTTGTCTGGGTTCTCCACTCAAGTTCTACCTTAGTCAGAGCTGTAGGTGGGAGACATTAAGATTCCTGGAAACTCTGATTATGGGTCACAGTTAGCAGGGTTGGTGCAGTGGGCAAAACTACGGATTAGCTTCTTTGCCTGGGTTGGGGGAAGGCATACAACAGACCCCAACACTGACAGACTAATCGGGCATGCCTATACGCCAAACTCTTAGGCTAGACTGTGTCACCGGGTTGGCTCTGTAGCTGGCAGAGCCACTAGGCAGGTGCTTTATTCAAGTGCTGCTGGGAAAAGTAGTTCTCTAGGTGCTCAGGCTAAGCTTTCTCGCCAGGCAAGGCCAGGAGCCACCCTCAGCAGTGAATGGGGTTATGAATTAGTTCTTCATATCCCCCCTTCATCACAGAGAATGAGACCACATTATAAGGGTAAAAGGAGTAGCTGCATGCTGACCACAGTGCCCCCGCTCAGGTCAGTGCAGCAGTATACCAGGAGTACTCGCCTGAGCTTATGGTTCCTCCAGTGGGAAAAGAGAACTTCCCAGCATCGTGGGTCACTTCTCGGGGGTGGGTCACTCCAGGCTTGCCCCTCAGGGACTGTGGGGGAATCTGTGGGGCTTGACCACTGGGAATCAGACTGTGACAGAGAAGGGAGGACTTTGCAGCTACCAGTACTCAGACCTTGGCAAATCAAATTCCTATTTGAAGCACATAGATAGTCGTTCTAACCAGCAGTCTTTCTCACGTGCAGTCAAGACAGTGGCACAGTTTCACGCGAACACCATGGGGTGCAGGTCTTCCTGATTTGAGACCTGAGAGAGCCTTGCTGCCTCTGTATTGTGGTCCACCCCTCTGCCCAGGCAGACTTCTACGTCATAACCCCACCATCCACTAGAAACAGAACACCAGTGAGGCTGGTTGGAGCTGACTCCTCACCCTTTCTTTGACACAAATCATATGTTCTATATGTTCTTGTGTGCCTTGAGTTTGTGTTTGTTTTGACCATCTCTTTTGAGGCCTCTTTGATTTTATTACATCCACGGCTTCCAAAATTCTAAAATCACTGCATGGTCGTCCCTTGTGTAAATGAACCCTAGTTTAGGTAACCAGTCTTTATTGGTGGACATTTAAGTAATTTATAATCTTTTATTCTTACAAACAGACGGAAATGACGTTAATTAATTATTTGCACTTATGCGAGGGCAGAGGCATATGATCCATAAAGTTTATGAAACTTAAACTTCATAGTCCTCACTTCCATGGGTTTTGAATATTCACTTTCGTACCTAATTTTTTGTTTTTATATATTTTTACTGTCTAACTTTAATATATATTTTCCATGTAACACTGTGTAAGTTTAAGGTGTACAGAAAAATGGTTTAACTTGCATACATTGTAAACGGTTACCACTATTGGTTTGGTTAACATCCATCATCTCCTAAACAGACAATAAAAAAAAATTTCCACATGTAATGAGAATTCTTAGAATATGCTCCTTTAACAATTTTCATATATATCATACAGCAGTGTTAATTATAGTCTCATGTTGTCCTTATTTCTTCTAACTGGAAGTTTGTAACTTTTCACCAACTTCCAACTCCCCCTTCCTCCAACCCCTGGCTGTAACCACAAATCTCTCCTTCTCTATGATTTTTTTTTTTAGATTCCACATGTAAGTGAAATCATACAGTATTTTTCTCTGACTCATTTCACTTACTATAATGCACTGAAGCGTCATCAATGTTGTCACAAATGGCAAAATTTCCTCATTTTTCATGAATGAATATTTCCTTTTGTGTGTGTGTGTGTATGTATATATATATATATATATATGTATATATATATATATATACATATATATATAGGAGCTTTATATAAATAAAAATATAAATGTATGTATATATATATGAAGAAGCTTTATATATATATATATACACACACATATATACACACATACATACAAGGAAATATTCAGTCATAAAAAATGAGGAAATTTTGCCATTTGTGACAACATTGATGAAGCTTCAGTGCATTATACTAAATATATATATAAATATATATATTTTATAATATAAAATATAAGTTTTATAATATAAAAAAATATATATATATATTCAGTCATTGATGAACACTTAAGTTTTTTCCATGTCTTGGCTATTCTAAATGATGCTGCTGTAAATCGGGGGTGCAGTTATCTTTTCAAGTTACTACTTTGTTTCCTATGGATATAGTCCCAGAAGTGAAATTCCTGGATTATACGTAGTTCTATTTTTATTATTTTGAGGATCCTCCATACTGTTTTCCATGGTGGCTGTACCAGTTTACAATCCAACCAACAGTGCACAAGTGTTCCCTTTTCTCCACATCCTCTCCAGCATTTATCTCTTGTCTTTTTGATGATGGATCTTCCAACAGGCATGAGATTAAATTTCTGTTCAAGTTTTGGAATTGTTTGAAAAGGGTAGATATTAACTCTTTTTTAAAATGTTAGAATTCACTTCCAAAGCTGTCTAGATTTGGACTTTTGTTTGTTAGAAATATTTTTATCACTAATTTAATTTAATTACTAGTAATACATCTGTTCAGATTTTCTATTTCCTTCTGGTTCAGTCTTCGAAGGTTGAATGATTCTAGGAATTTATTCATACTTTAGGTTTTCGAATTTGTTGGCATATAACTGTGTGTAATAGTATCTTATAATCCTTGGTATTACTGTGGTGTTAGTTTTAACTTTATTTCTGATTTTATATAGGTGAGTATTCTTTCTTGATGATCTGGATAAAGGTTTATTAATTTTATCTTTACAAAGAACCAGCTCTTAGCTGGTTTTTTTTACAGCCTCTATTTCCTTTATTTATGCTCTAATCATTATTATTTCCTTCCTTCTAATAAATTTGGATTTTGTTCTTTCTTCTCTAGTGACTTTAGGTGTAAGGTTAAATTATTTCTTTGGGATTTTTGTTTTTTCTTGAGGTAGGTCTATATTACTATAAACTTTCCTTTTAGAATTATTTATGCTGTGTCCTGTAGGCTTTGAAATGTGTGAAATTTTGAAAATTTTCACTTGTTTCAGCATATTCTTTAGTTCTTTCATTTTTTTGTTGAGCCATTGGATGTTTAATAGAATGTTGCTTAGTCTCCATGTGTTTGTGTCTTTTCCTGTTTTTTTCCCTGTAATTAATTTCTAATTTCATACCTATTTGATGAGAAAACATGCTTGATATGATTTCAGTGTTCTTAAATTTATTGAGATTTTTCTTGCGGTCTAATAACCTAACAGGTGATCTATCCTGGAAATGTTCTATGTGCACTTGAAAAGAATTTATATTCTGCTGTTTAGGGATAGAATGTTCTGTATGTATCTGCTAACTCCATGTAGTCTTGTGCATCCTTCAAAGCCACTGTTTTCTTCTTGATTTTCTGCTTGGATAATCTATCCATTGATGCAAGTGGGGTGTTGGAGTCCCCTACCGTTATTGTATTACTGTCAACTTTTCCTTTTATGTCTGTTAATCTTTGTTTCATATATTTTGATGCTCCTATGTTGGCTGCATAAAAACTTATAATTGTTATATCCTTTTGTTATATTGATACCTTTATTAATATATAATGTGCTTATCTGTCTCTTGTTATAGTCTTTATTTTAAAGTCTATTTGTCTGAAAGAAGTATTGCTACTCTAGTTTTCCTTTTGTTTCCATTTGCATGGAATATATGTATGTAGTCTTGGGTATTGGGCAGACTGTTTCCAGGGTCACTTGTGCAGCCTGCAAAGAAATATTGTTCAGTGACTAAACAAACATTTGTATCAAGATAATTAGTCCTGGACTGATTTATAACATCTCTAGTAGGTTTGAAAGTGTATTCATGGAATCAAACCATAGTGTTTGGTTATAGTATTTTTTGGTATGTTACCTCAGAAGGATTCAGTGACATTTTTATTTTCAATATGAAGAGAAAATTTTCCCTCCAGTAGCCTTATTTGGGTAAAGAATAGATCCTGAGCTTCCAAGAAGGTGTCCCAATACCAAACTGCTCTATCATAGGAGGACATAGTGTGATTCTGTCCCCTTGTTGGTGGATATCATTCCCTTTTTTACATCCATTGTCCAGAATGGGCCCACCAGGTACTTACACTGGCAGGAACAAAAACTACTTCAGGTTCACTTGCGTTATCTAGATGTTGACCTAGCCAGCACTCAGATAGGTTAGTTAAGGTGGCCAGGGTTTGGAAGACCGGTGTGAGTGGGTATTTAGGTTGTGCTGGAATTGTTGAAAAAGCAGTGAGTTTTAGTTAAAATAAGACACAGTTTGAAACAGCCTATAGTGGAGGAACAAAGGAAGAACAAGTCAAGATAAGCAATTTCTTGCCCATCTTTGTGTAAAAAAAAAAAAAAAAGTTTAAATTTCTGGATCAGAGAATTGCCAGGTCAGGGAGAGAGAGAGTAAGTTTTAAGAGAAGATAAATGGAGACAAAGTTCTTGATTTGAGATGTTGGACAAAGCTATCTACTGCATGATGTCATTCACTCCTAGAGCCTGAGTGGGCTCTGAAAGATCCTCAATTTGAAGTCACTCCCAGAGATGGTCTTCTGATTGTCATACGGGTGATGAATTGGATCCAGCTCAGTGTGTCTCATGTCAGTGCAGGAAGATTTTTATTTGATGACAATGTAGACGGTTAGCTGTACTTCCTAAGGCCTTTCCCACTGTGACAGTGCATCTTTTCTTACAAAACCTTTGATGTTTTTTGTACTCCATCTCCTGTACTTAGCTGTAGCTCCACAGAATAAACTCTCCAAGCCTGAGGTTGGTCCTGGATGGGCTCTTGCCATGTGAGGTGACCTATCCCCAAACCTACTACAAAGTAGCTGGTGCTGAGTCCTGAAGAAGAAGAGTGCAAAGTTGTTTCCATGCCTGGGCAAGAACTGTCCTGGTGGTTCCATGCGCCATTTGCGCCTAACGTAGCCAGGGGATGGGTTCAGCTGCCTTTCCACGCCTGGCCTGGGAGTGCTGTCCTTACCCTTCCATTCTGGCTGCCAAAAGTAGAGGAGCTCTGAGCAGGCGAAGTTAAAGGGGGGCATGGGGCAAGCACAGCCCCACCCAGGCTGGCCAGGTACCCACTGCCAGGGGCCTGAGACTCAAACTACACTCCACTTTTTAAATTTTCTCTTAGTTGAAGTTCTCACTATGTTCATTCTTTTCCCAACTTTGGTGAGCATTTTACGACGATTCATTTGAACTCTTTGTCGGGCACATTGCTTACCTCTATTTCATTTACTCCTCTTTCTGAGGTTTTGTTCTATTCCTTCCTTTTTTTTTTTTTTTTAATTTTTTTTTTTCAACGTTTTTTATTTATTTTTGGGACAGAGAGAGACAGAGCATGAACGGGGGAGGGGCAGAGAGAGAGGGAGACACAGAATCGGAAACAGGCTCCAGGCTCCGAGCCATCAGCCCAGAGCCTGACGCGGGGCTCGAACTCACGGACCACGAGATGGTGACCTGGCTGAAGTCGGACGCTTAGCCAACTGCGCCACCCAGGCGCCCCTCTATTCCTTCCTTTTGAAGGAATGTCCCTGTGTCTCCTCATTTTGCCTGAGTCTTTGTGTTTGCTTCTGTGTATCAGGTAGGTCATGTAGGTCTACTAGACCATAAAGAGTTTTCCAGAGGTACAGTCTCTCTGATCATCAAAACCAGGTGCTCCTGGGCTATGCCCTGTGAGGTTGCATATGCCCTGCTCTTGTGTCTGGGCCATGAGTGCTGCATGCAGACTAGTGGAAGGGTGCAGAACCCTGGCCTGACTGGCAGAAATGACTGTCCATGATTGCTGTAAGCAAATGGTGGGAGGTGCTGGCCCTTCATGTGGCTGGATCAGAGGCCCAGCTGCGTATACTGGTGCATGCAGTTGGGTAGAGCTCGTTCCCAGTGTGACTGGATGTTAGGCCCAGCCAGGTAGGTTGTGGCTGTGCTGGTGGGTAGGGGCAGCTTACCTCCATCAGGGAAGGAGCCATTTCGTTGGGGTACCAGTCCTAGTAGAGGCCATCCTCTCAATGTGGTGGGGTGAGAGCCTCTTTGAAGGCCTCTCCAAATCAACCTCTTTGGACAAGCCATTTGGACACGGCAAATCTGCAGGGGGAAACCAGGGCAGGATGACTGTTGGTAGTAGGGTAGACAGAGAGTGTCAGGCACCTGCCAGCATCAGAGCAGCTAGGTAGAAAGAAAGCAAGAAAAATGGCCCCCACCAAGCATTTTTTTCCCTAGAGAAAGTTTCTACAGACTCTGCCCCTCAGGAACCCTCCATAAAATTAGTCAATATGGGGGCGCCTGGGTGGCGCAGTGGGTTAAGCGTCCGACTTCAGCCAGGTCACGATCTCGCGGTCCGTGAGTTTGAGCCCCGCGTCAGGCTCTGGGCTGATGGCTCGGAGCCTGGAGCCTGTTTCCGATTCTGTGTCTCCCTCTCTCTCTGCCCCGCCCCCGTTCATGCTCTGTCTCTCTCTGTCCCAAAAATAAATAAAAAACGTTGAAAAAAAAAATTAAAAAAAAAAAAATTAGTCAATATGTCACCTTCAGGTATGACCCAGATGCTTTTTTTTTTGTTTCATTTTTTTAATTATAGTAAAATGCATGCAACATAAAGTTTAATATTTGAGCTATTTTTAAGTGTATAGTTTAGTGGTTTTAAGTACTTTCATATTGTTCTAACACCGTCACCATCATCCATTTCCAGAACTCCTCATCTTGCAAAACTGAGACTATACCTAGAAAATAACAACTCCTCTGATCCTCTCCTCCCAGCCCCTGGCAACCTCTTTTCTCCTTTCTGTCTATGTGATTTTAAACTTCCACCTTAGTGCTCGATCTTGGGGGCTGTGAGTTTGTATGTGGACCTGTTAAAAACAGTCTCAGTTTCCTATAGCCTTCAGCCCTCCTAGAGTTAAGTCCTGCTGATTGATCTTCAAGGCCAGACATTATGGAGGCACTTCTTCCTGGTGAAGAGCCCAGGCTGGGGATTTCCCCATATGTGGCTTGAATCCCTTTTTTTCTCAGATAGGACATCTGTACCTTGTGATATCCTTCCTATTTGCGGATTTCTTCACTGGTCAGAGTCCCAACCAGATCCGTTCTCTGTCACTTCGATCCTTCTTGATGTGGCTTTTTCTTTATATCTTGAGCTGTAGATAGACTGTGATGGTAGGTTTCACGTTGTTTTCAGAGAGACTTCTATATGTGGGTGAAAGTAAGTGAGCTCAGGATGTTCCTACTCTGCCATTTTGACTGAGCTGCGTTGTTCTTTCTTGTTGTTGTTCTTTTCAAATTTTTATTTAAATTCTAGTCAGTTAGCAGACAGTGTAATATTGGTTTCATTATTCTTAAATGTTTGGTGACATTCACCTTTGAAGACTTATAACAAATATCCTATCTTCCATGTTCCTTATCCTTTCTTCTGTAAGGTTGATTCTTTTGAAGCTCTCTATTGAATTATTTTATGAAGTTACTGTGTTTTTTGGCTGTAGAATTTGTAGAATTTGTTTGATTTCTTGAGGTTTTCTATCTCTTTGTTGAATTGGCATTTTTTCCATGCATTGTATTCTTAATTTTGTGTAGCTATCTGTGTGTTCTTATAGTTCTCTAAACTTCTTTAAGAAAATTATTCTGAATGTTTTGACATTTCATAGACCTCCATACTTCTGGGTCAATTATTAGAGCTTTATTTATTTATTTTTTTAGGTTTCTTTGTTTTGAGAGAGAGTGAGAGAGTGGGGGGTGGGGAGGAGCAGAGAGAGGGAGAGAGAGAATCCCAAGCAGGCTCTGCACTTTCAGCGTGGATCCAGATGTGGGGCTCAAACTCACGAACCCCAAGATCATGTCCTGAGCTGAAATCAAGAACTGGACACTTAGGGGTATCTGGGTGGTGCAGTTGGCTGAGTGTGACTCTTGATTTTGGCTCAGGTCGCGATCTCACAATTTGTGAGATCTGCTGACAGATCAGAGCCTCCTGGGGATTCTCTCTCTTGGTTTCTCTCTGCCCCTATGTGCTCTCTCTCTCTCTCTCTCTCTCTCTCTCTCTCTCTCTCTTTCTCTCTCTCTCTCTCTCTGTGTGTCTTTCTCTCTGTCTCTCAAAATAAATAAACATTAAAAAGAAGTCTGATGCTTAACTGACTGAGCCACCCAGGAGCCCCTATTAGAGCTTTGTTAACTTCCTTTGGTGTTGTCATTTTTTCACGATCAGTTGTTTTTCATATTGGCCTCTATAAATGAGTAGGTGGTATTCCCTGCCAGATGTTGTGGCTTCACCTTAGCACAGACAGTTCCCCAGTCAGCTCATTTTGTGTTTCTGGACACATGTACAGAAACATCCTTGGGTCTGCTGGATCTGCCAGCAGGGTCCACACTGGAGTGAGGCAGCTGTTTGAGTTCTGAGTTAAGGGGTGTGGGGCTATGACCCTGGCTGAGAATAGCTGGATAGGACTGTTTGCTTCATTCCCTGTCCCTGTGAGGCTGTGACAGGCACTTTAGTATTTATGGTTTCGCATCTTTTTTCTTAAAGATGGCAGTGAGAAGTGAATAAACTTCAGGCCCCACAAAACTTAAATTTATGCCTATGTGAGTCTATTTGTAGGATAAATTAATAGAAGTGTGATTTGCTGGGCCAAAGGTAGGCACATTCATGATGTTAAAGACATTATTAAATTACCTTCCAAAAGCTGGAAATGTACATTCCCAATAATGAAATATGAGGGTATCTGTTTTCTACATCTTCACTGGTATATTATGAAGGGTTATCAGATTTTTCAGTCTTCACCATCCTGTTAAGGGAAAATAGGAAACTCCTATTTGTTTTGTGCATTTTTGTATGCTGGAAGCTGAGCCATTTCATAAACGTAAGAGCCACTGAATCTTCCTTTTAGTGTATTGTATCTTCAAATATGTTGACTAGTCTTTCCTTCGGTTTGTAGAAGCTGTAAGTATAGTAAGGGAAATATACCTTTGGTAATATGAGTTTTATATCCCCCAGTGTCTTGCTTTTCTTTTGCCCACGGTGGTTTTTATTTGCTTATTAATTTTTTTCTGCATACTTTTAAATGACTGTCTTTTTATAGTTGATGGTTTTGTGGAATAACTAGAAAGATGTTTCCTATCCCTGAAAAAAAGAAAGAAAACATATCTGTATATGTCCTATTGGTTCTGTTTCTCAGGAGAGACCTAATACAGGTGGTATGTAAAATAGTTTTCGATTATTCATCATCCCTTCCTGAAAGAGAGTAAAATATCCCCACCCCTTGTCAATTTACCTGCCTAGGTATGTATATATGCATGCATAAGGTTGACATGTGTGGTACAATAAAACACATATATGGTCTGTGTCCCCAGTTCCTTGCAGAAAAAAAAAAACTCATAGAGTTAATAGGAGTGTTGTTGTTGTTGTTGTTGTTGTTAGTGAGATATCTCCTACCCTAGATGGAAGGTGTTCACCAGAAAGGCCAACCAGGTGATTGGAGGGTTGGGACTTCAGGAGAGTTCAATCTTTAGGGAGGATTTTGAGTTTAATCATGTGGCCAAAGATTTAATCAGTCATGCCTACATAATGACACCCTAATAAATATTCTGTGTACTGAGGACTGGTTGAGCTTCCTGGTTGCTGAATACATTAATGTGCCAGGAGGGAGATGTACCTTGATTCTCTGGATGGGGAACATGGATACTCTGTTGCATTACAGACCTCATCCTTTTTCATTTGGATGGTTCTGATCTATATCCTCTAGAAGAGACCTGTAATTGTAAGCAAAGCACCTTTTTTAAACTTCTGTGGGTCATTTTAGCAAGGTATCGAATATAAAAAATTTGTCAGAGCCACCCAGATTTGTAGCCAGTTGTTTGCAAGCACAGGTGACCTCAACCCCCACTGAAATATGGCTGGTGTCTGAAGTAAGGGTAGAATTGTTTTGAGCCCTTAACACTCTGGAGTCTGATGTGAACTCTGAGTAGGTAAGGTCAGAAGTGGGTTTCAGTCTACACCATTGGAATTGAAACAATAAATACCATGAGACTCACTTCTATGAGTGAAAAAAAATGCAAGAGGTAGCAGAACAGAGGTTGTAAAAGATAGTATGTTTCTAGTTTTAGTTCTGTTTCTCTGCCCAGATGGAAACTGTTCCTTTAGCCTGGGTCCTGAAGCAAAAAACATGGCATAGAGCTGTAACTGGGTTACACCTTTGGGCATAAGTTGGCTGTGGGGGCGGGGGGGGTGGGGGTGGGGCTGGGGAATACAGTTATAAAAAACTATAATAAAACATTGTTAGTCACTGTTGGGATTTGGGAGTTGTTTGTTGCAAGAGGATAATATAACAGAAGCTGACATATGTATCCCTCCGAATTGTTTCCTTTACTTCCTTATCCATGAAGCCATCAAATGGCATTATATCTACCTAGTCACTCAGCCAGAATCTAGGAGTCACTCTTGAGTCTATTTCCCTTCCTCTACACATTGAGCCCATCTTTTGGAAAATTCTCTCAGTTCTAGCACCAAAACATATCACAAATACACTCAAAATCTTTACTGTGGTTGTCACTTCTTGCCTACATTCCCTAGGTGACTGCCAAACTCTCCTAACTCGTCCCCCGCTTCTGTTTCGTCCCCTTCCCATTCATTCTCTAAAAAGCTGAAAAAGTCATCATAAAAGATGAATTGGGTCATGGAGTTGTTTTTTTTTTTTGTTTTTTTTTTTTGTTTTTTTTTCCCACCTAAAACCCTCCCTGGGGTTTAGCTTTAGCCTGACATCCAACTCTCTTCATTACCTACAAGTGGTGCCTAATCTGTACCTTGCTTGTTTCTAACCTCCCCACATCCCAGTTTCTTGTTTGCTTGTCTCATTCCAGATACAGCAGCCTTCTTTTGTCCTTCAGACCCATTCATCTTTCTCCTACCTTGGGATCTTTGTGTGTGTTATTTCTTCCATCTAGAAAGCTTTTCCTCTTAGTCTGTGAATGACGAATTCTTTCTTTCTGAGCTGAAATGTCCTCTTCTTACAAGGCTTTGCTGACCCCCCTATCTAAAGTAATTCCTCCCTCTGCAGGTCTGATCTCCATTCTTCTTTCTTTTGTTACTTACTGAAACATAGATATTTTAACCTGACTTCCCTGTAAAACCAGTTTACTTTAAGAGAGCAGGGACAGTTGCTGTCTTGTTCACTGTGTTTTTCCCCTGGGGCCTAGCACACAATAGATGCTTAGTAAACATTTGTCAAGTAAATGAATCATTTGATAGTGAGCAGTTGGGATATAGGGCAGGCCACAAAAAGGATTCCACCCCCCTCCCACCGCCTGAGCTCCCCCCCCACTAAGATGAATAGGCCTGTAACTAATGCTAATCTCAGGGATCTCCTTTGTTAGGTGCTTGTCTTGGCTGCTCTTAGGTGAAGGGAAACACTCAGTGTTCCATACTGTAAGGTTTTCCTTTGCCTCAAACGCCGCTTTCCACACAGATAACCCCCACCCACCCTGCTCTAACCAACCACTACTGCTACTGAATCCCAAAGCCAGGATTCTGTTTTTCATTAACAGGTTGGCCAGATGGCTGACAAGCTACTTCCCTGTGGCAAATAACAGATTTTCATTTCATTTCATTTCATTTATTTATTTATTTTGTCCAGAATTGCTCACTTTTTAGGGCAGGCTTAGACAGGTATGTTCTACTATTCAGTCTTCTTCTCCGTGACTTCCTGTTTACCCACCTGGACCCTCTGCCCTTTCTCTCCAGTCTTTTCCTAGATACCCCATGCCAACCCCTTCCACTAACACCATGTTTCCCAAGCTCAGGGGCGTGAGAGGTATTAAAAAAAATCTCTCTCTCTCTCTCTCTCTCTCTCTCTCTCACCCTTCCTTCTCCTACTTATTTTCTCAGGCTCATGGGAAGAGGGGCATTTACTGAGGAATATGTTGGTGATTAGGACTGAGCTGAAGAGAAGCAGTGGGGTTTGCTACCTCCCAAAGAATGACTCTAACTGCAAACAAGACAGTTAAATCAATGTGTTTAGAATAGACGAATACATTGTTTCACATTTCCTCTGCTTGGATACCTGCATATTAAAATTTTCTGTCTTTTTAAAAAATTTTTTTAATGTTTTTTTTTTTTGAGACACACACACACACACACACACACACACACACACACACACACAGCGTGAGCAGGGGAGGGGCAGAGAGAGAGCGGGAGACACAGAATCCGAAGCAGGCTCCAGACTCTGAGCTGTCAGCACAGAGTCCAATGTGGGGCTCGAACTCACAGACCGCAAGATCATGACCTGAGCCAAAGTCGGACGCTTAACTGACTGAGCCACCCAGGTGCCCCAGAATTTTCTTTATACTTGGGATTTTTTCCCATTATGAATACATTGCTTCTTATTAGATTTTGAGCCATGAAAAATGATTTTTACCACACGTGAGGTTTCTGGAGTTATATTTCAAATGAGGAAAATTTTGAGTCTTTGGTGAGACAAGGGTAGGAAATACATTTAGTTCTTCAATGTGAGTGATCTGATATTAAAGTTTTGAGTGATCTGATATTAAGGTTTGAACTATGGAAAATAGCTTCCAATATTTGGATATATTTTGTGTGGGTTTTTTCCTCTAATGTTTAATATGTAAACATTGGGGAAATGTCCTCTCACATTCTATGTGTTTTGTCTATGTGGTGGGCATTTTAACTTTTGTTTATGGTACTATTCTTCACAGGTGTTAAATTTTAATACACTACTTGTTGAAATTTATAGTTTCATTTTTTGCTTTGTGGATTTTTGAATTTTGGTTTAAATTCTGGTTTGTTGACATGTAGTGTAATACTGGTTTCAGGAGTAGAATTTCGGGATTCCTCACTTACACGTAACACCTGGTTCTCATCCCAACAAGTGCCCTCCTTACTGCCCATCACCTGTTGAACCCTTCCCCCACCCACTTCCCCTCTGGTAACTGTCAATTTGTTCTATAGTTAAGAGTCTATTTCTTGGTTTGCCTCTGTTTTTGTTTTCATTTGTTTTGTTTCCTAATTCCACATATGAGTAAAAACATATGATGTGTGTCTTCTCTGACTGACTTGGCATAATACTCTCTAGGAATACATTATTTTTTTATATTGATTTTGTATCCAAATCTTTTTGGAGTTCTTTTATTCACTCTAATAATTTATTGGAAAATATTCCTGGCTTTTTCTGTTTACAGAATTCTATATTTTGCAAGGTAGAACAGCCTTGATCTTCTTCTTCATAATCATTAGATATTTTATATCTTTTGTTTTGCCACTTGGCCAGAACCCCTAATAGTGTTGAATAAGAGCAATGAGAATTAGTATCTTTGTCTCGTTCTTTATTGTTAAAAAAAAAAGTGTCTAATATTCACCATTAACTACATTTGCTGTAGGTCTCAGAAAACATCCATCACATGATAGCCCTAAGAGTTTACATCATTACTAAGTATTGGCTTCATTTTTTAAATTTAGAGATAATCACACATTATTTCCTCCTTTAATTTATCAATGTATCCATATTGCAATTGTTGGATTGGTCATCATGGGTACGCGTAGAGTATATTTTCTTGTACTATATTGTACAATATTACACTACTGAACAAAATTTGCTTTATATTGTCCATTTTTTTGTTAGGGAGGGGCACTAGGAATTTCTTTTTCCTTTCATTTTTTTTTCTTTTTTACATTGTGATAAAACTGATATATTAGTTTCAGGAGGTGTATAACACAATGACTTGATATATGTAAATATTTTGAAAAAAGTGCCCACAATAAGTCTACTTCGCATCTATCATCACACATATTTACCTGTTTATTTTCTTGTGATGAGAACATTTAAGATCTATGCTCTTACCAACTTTTTATCTATTTATTTATTTATTTGCTCTTAGCAACTTTTAAATACACAGTAGAATATTATTACTTATAGTAATAATGATTCTGTATGATTCTGTACCTTATATCCAGGACTTAATTTATAATTGGGATTGGCCACCTTCAACCCTTTAATCACTTTCAACCATTTTGCCAACACCCTACCCCATACCTCTGGCAACCATCACACTATTCTCTGTGTTCCTGAGTTTGAGTGGGTTTGTTTTTTTTTTTTTTTTTGTAAGCAAGATTAAACACTACTTGGCCTTCTCTATGAGACTTATGTCATTTAGAAAAATGCCCTCACGTACGATACATATTTCTACAAATGTCAGAATTTCTTCCTTTTTTATGGCCAAATAATATTCCATTGTGTGTATACAACACATTTCTTTCCCCATTTATTTGTTGATGGATGCCTGGGTTGTTTCCATGTCTGCGTTGCTATAAATAACACTACAATCAACATGAAGGTACAACTACCTTTTTGAGTTAGTATTTTTATTCTCTTCAGATATATAACCAGAAGTAGAATTTCTTAATCATACAGTAGTTCTAATTTTAATTTTTTTGAGGAACGTTCATACTGTTTTCAATGATGGCTCACCAATGTGGATTTCACTAACAGTGCACAAGGCTTCCCTTTTCTCCACATCCTCAGCAGAAATTGTTAGCTCTTGTCATTTTGATAATAGTCATTTTAACAGATGTGAAACAGTACTCCATGTGCATTTCCCTGATGATAAGTGATATCAAGGACCTTTTCATGTGTCTACTGCCCATTTGTATCTCTTCTTTGAGCAAAGATCAGTTCAGATACACTGCCCATTTATTAATCAGATAGTTTGGGCTTTTCTGCAGTTAAGTTGTATGGATTCTTCAGATATTTTGGATATTAATCCCTCAGCAGATAAATGACTTACAAATATTTTCTCTACATTGATAGGTTGCCTTTTCATTTTGCTGTTGGTTTCCTTTTCTTTGCAGCTTTATACTCGAATGTCATCCCTCTTGTTTACTTCTGCTTCTCTTGCCTTTGTTTTTGATGTCAAATTTAAAAAAATCATTGCCAAGGTTGATATCAAGCATCTACTATCTGTTTTTTTCTAGGGCTTTTGTGATTTGGGATCTTATATTTGAGTTTTTAATTCATTGCATATATAATGTAAGATATTGGTTTGATTTCATTTCATTCTTTTACATAGAGCTGTCATTTTTTCCCCAACACCATTTACTGAACAGACTGTCCTTTCCCCATTGAATATTCTTGGCTCTTTGTTGTAAATTAGTTGACCATATACACATAAGTTTACTTCTTAGCTTTGTATTTCATAAATATGTATCTGCGTTTATACCAATACCATACTCTTTTGAATAGCATAGCTTTGTAATATAGTTTGAAATCAGGAAGGATGATGACTCCAGCTCTGTATTTCTTTTTTTTTTTTAAGTTTTATTTATGTAAGTAATCTTTACACCCCACATGGGGCTCAAACTCATGATCCTGAGATGACGAGTTGCATGCCCCTCCAGCTTTGTATTTCTTTCTCAAGATTGTTTTGGCTATTCATGGTTCCATGTAAATTTTAGGATTGGTCTATTTCTGGGAAAAATTCCACTGTAATGTTGATAGGGACTTCACTGAATCTGTAGATTGCTTTGGGTAACACAAACATTTTAACAATTTTAGTTCTTCTAATCCATGAGCACAGATGATCCTTCCATTTATTTGTGTCTTTGATTTCTTTCAGCATTGTCATAGATTTGAGAGTATAGGTCTTTCACCTCTTTGGTTACGTTTATTTCCAGGAATTTTATTCTTTTTGGTTCAACTGTAAATAGGATATTCTTAAATCTTTTTTTTTTTTGATCATCGGTTATTACTATATAGAAACGCAAGTGGTTTTTGTATATTGATTTTTGTATTCTGAAACTGCTGGATGCCTTTATTCTCAGAGTTTTTTGGCAGAGTTTTTAGAATTTTCCATATATAATATCATCTCATCTGCAAACAGTGACTGTTAAATTTCTTCCTTTCCAGTTAGGATGGCTTTTATTTCCTCTTCTTACCTAATTGCTCTGGTGAGGCTTTCCAACACTATGTTAAATAAAAGTGGCTAGAGTTGGCATTCTTATCTTGTTCCAGGTTTTTGAGAAAAATTTTTGAGCTTTTGAGTATTGAGTATAATGTTAGCTGTGGGATTGTCATATATGGTCTTTATTAATTTGAAGTGTGATCCTTCCATATTCATTGTTGAGAGTTTTTACCATGAGCTAATGTTGAATTCTTTCACATGATTTATTTGCATCTATTGAGATGATCATATTTTATCCTTCATTTCGTTAATGTCGTGTATCACATTGATTTATTTGCAGATGTTGTAACCCTGGAATAAATTCTACTCTTGGATTTATATTCTTGGATCCTCTGCACATTTATTGGCCATATATGCATAAGTTTATTTCTGGGCCTTCTATTCTGTTCCATTGATCTAGGAATCTGTTTTTTAATTTTTTGCCAATATAATACTATTTTGACTAATAATAGCTATGTGATATGGTTTGAAATCGAGGCATGTGATGCCTCTCAGCTTTGTTCTTTGTTCTTCTTTCTCAAGATTGTTTTGGTTGTTCAGCATTTTTGTTTTTGTTTGTTTTTGTTTATCATTCCATACAAACTTTAGGACTGTTCTCTTTCTTTGAAAATGTCTTGGAAATTTTGATAGGAATTACATAGTAGGAACTATATTTGTTTATTGTTTGGGGTAATTTAAACATTTTAACAGTATTAATTCTGCAAAGCCATGAGTAAGGTATATCTTTCCCTTTATTTCCGTCTTCCTCAACACTTTCGTTAATGTCTTTTGGTTGTCAATGTATAGGTATTCCACTTAGTTAAATTTCTTCATGAGTATTTTATTCTTTTTGATGCAATTATAAAAGGGATTACTTTCTTAAACTCTTTCTGATAGTTATTAGTGTATAGAAATGTGGCAGAAGTATAGATTTTGTATACTGAAACTTTACTGAATTTGTTTATTCACTCTAACAGTTATTTGATAGGATCCTTAGAATTTTCTTCAATTTAATAAAAAAACAATTTTACTGTTTATTTATCTCTGAGAGAAAGAGGCAGAGTGAGAGGGAGACACAGAATCCGAAGCAGACTCCAGGCTCTGAGTTGTCAGCACAGAGCCCAAAGTACGGCTAGAGCCCACAAACTGGGAGATCACGACCTGAGCCGAAGTCAGACGCTTAATGGACTGAGCCACCCAGGGACCCCAGGATCCTTAGAATTTTCTGTATATAATGTGATATCCCTGTAATATTGACAGTTTTACTTTTTTTCCAGTTTGGATGACTTTTATTTCTTGGCTAGTTGCTTCAGCTAAGATTCCCGACTATGTCAAATAAAAGTGGTGACAGTGGGCATTCTTGTCTTGTTCCTGATCTTCGAGGGAAAGCTATCAGCTTTTCACCATTGAGGATGATGTTAGCTGTGGCCTTGTCATGTATGGCATTTATTTTACTGAGGTATTTTCCCTCGATACCCACTTTCTATGAGAGCTTTTATCATGATTATTTGAATTTTGTCAAATGCTTTTTCTCCATCTATTGAGATGATCATATGAGTTTTGTTACTTCATTTTGCTAATGTGGAGTATCCTACTGGTTGATGTGCAGATGTTGAATTATTCTTATTTTTCCATCCCTGGAATAAATTGCATTTAATCATGGTGCGTGATTGTTCTAAGTTCTGTTCAGTTTGGTTTACTAATATTTTGTTGATGATCGTTGCTTCTGTGTTCATCATGGATATTGGCCTGTAATTTTTCTTTCTTGTAGTGTCCTTGTCCTTTTGGTATCAGGTAATGCTGGCCTCGTAACATGAGTTTGGAAGCATTCCCTCCTCTTCAATTTTTTGGAACAGTTTGAAAAAGATTTTTATTCTTTCTTAAATGTTTGGTAGAATTCACCAGTGAGGTCATCCGGTCCTTGACTTTTGGTTCTTTGGAGGTTTTTAAATAGTGATTGGATCTCCTATCTAGTAATCATTCTGTTCAGATGTTGTATTTCTTCCTGATTCAGTCCTGGTATGTTGTATGTTTCTAGGAATGTATCCATTTTTCTAGATTTTCAAACGTGTCACCAAATAATTTCTCACATTAGTCTATCGTGACCCTTTGTATTTCTTTGTTATTAGGTGTAACATATCCCCTTTCACGTCTAATTTTTTTCTAATCCTCTCTTTTTTTTCTTGGCAAATCTAGTTCAAGGTTTGTCAATTTTGTTTATTTTTTGAAAAATCAGCTCTACTTTTATTACTTTCATTGACATTTTGTATTGTCTTTTTAGTCCCTCTCTCAGTTATTTATGCTCTAAACTTTCTTTCTTTCCTCTACTAACTTTAGACTTTATTTATTCTTTTTCTAGTTACTTGAGTTGTAGGTTAGGTTGTTTTTGTGATACTTCTTGTTTCTTAATGTAGGCATTTATCACTGTGAACTTCTCTCCTAGAACTACAGTTGATGTATCCCATTAATTTTAACATGTTTTATTTCTTTTTTTTATTCAAGGTATGTTTTAATTTCTCTTTTTTTCCCTCATTGATTCCTCATTGAGGGTCATTCATATTATGTTGTATAATCTCTCCATATTTGTGAATTTTCCAGTTTTCTTATTGTAATTAATTTCTAGTTTTATACCATTGTGGTCATAAAGGATGCTTGATATGGTTTCTTAACGTTTGTTTTGTGGCCTCACATATAATCTATCCTGGAGAATGTGCCATGTGCCTTGAGAAGAATGTATGTTGTTTGTTTTGGCTGGGATGTTCAGTCTATAGGTGATAACTACATTTGGTCTAGTGTTTCATTGAAGACCAATATTTTCATATTTGTTTTCTGTCTGGATGATCTATCCATTGGTGTATGTGGGTTATTAACATCCCTGACTAGTATTGTATAGTATTGTATGTGTTATTCCTTTAGATCTGTTTCATATTTGCTTTATATGTTTATGTCCTTCTATGTTGTGTATATAAGTATTTACAAATATTATGTCTTCTTTTGTATTGTACCTTTTATCAGCATGTAATGACATGTTTTGTTGCCTATTACAGTCTTTGTTTTAAAGTCTATTATAAATATGCATAGCTTTCTCAGCTTTCTTTCAGTTTCCATTTGCATGGAACATCTTTTGTCACCCCTTCACTTCCAGTCTTTGTGTTTTACATCTTAAGTGAGTCTCTTGTGGACAGCATACGTCTTGGTTTTTTTCTTGTTGTTTTGTTTTTTAGCCATTCACCAACTCTATAATTTTTAATTGGAGAATTTACTCCATTTACATTTAAAACAATTATTGTGAAATACATACTGCCATTTTTTAGGTTTATTTATTTATTTTGAGAGAGAGAGTAGGGGAGGAAGAAAGAGAGGGAGGGAAAGAGAGAATCCCAAGCAGGCTCCATGGAGCCTGACATGGGGCTCAAACTAATGAACAGTGAGATCATGACCTGAGCCAAAACCAAGAATCAGACACTTATCAGAGTAAGCCTCACAGGTGCCCCACATACTGCCATTTTAATTGTTTTATGGCTTTTAATAATTCCTCTTTATTCTTTTTTTTTTCTCTTACATTTTTCCTTTGTGACTTGATTACTTTCTTTAGTAGTATGCATAAATAATTTCCTAATTATTATGTGTATCTTTACAATAGGTTTTTGCTTTGAGGTTAACATAAGAATGACATATAACAACTTATGTTTATAAGTTATTTTACATTGATAATAGCATAAGTTTGGATATATTTAAAAGTTCTGCATTTATACCCCCCCCAACACACACACGTGCTTTTGACATTACAGTTCACATCTTTTTAGCTTGTGTATCCATTACTGAATTATTATAGTTATTTTCCTACTTTTAACCTTTTTACTAGCTTTATAAGCGATGAATCCAGTACCTATTTATATCTTTAGTTTACTAATGAGATTTATATATTCATATATTTTCTTTTCACTAATTTTCACTCTTTTTTTCAGCTTAAAAAGGTTCCTTTAACATTTCTTATAAGGCCAAACTACTCCTATTGAACTTTGTAAACTTTGACTTGTCTGGAAAACTATGTTTGCTTCCATTTTGTATGATATTTTGATGGATATAATATATTATTCTTGGCTGGGTATTTTTTTCTTTTAGCACTTTGAGCATATCGTTTCACTCACTTCCAGCCTGCAATGTTGCTGCTGAAAATCTGCTTAAACTCTTAGGTGAGTATCCTTGTAGGTAACAAGTTGTTTTTCTCTTGCTGCTTTTCATATTCTCTCCTTGTATTTAACTTTTGATATTTTAGCTGTAATGTGTCTTTGTGTGGGTCTCCTTGGGTTTCTCTTGTTTGGAACTCACTGGGATACCTGGATCTGAGAGTAGCTACTCTTTTTTCTCAGGTGAGGCAATTTATAGCCATGATTTCTTCAGATAAAATTTTTGACCCCTTTTCTCACCTCTCTGGGCACCTATGTAATGTGGTTATTAATACACTTGATGTCCCATATCTTCACTTGTTTTCATTCTTTTTTCTTTATGTTGCTCTAACTCCACTGCCATGTCTTGAGTAGACTTATTTCTTCCTCTTCATCTAGTCTGTTATTGAACTCCTTTAGTGTATTTTTCATTTCAGTTATTGTATTCTTCTGTGACTTCTATTTGGTACGTTCTTATATATTATATCTCTTTGTTGAATTTCTCACTCTGTTCATCCATTTTTCTCATGACTTCATTGAGCACTTTTAGGACCATTACATCAAACTCTTTATCAGGTAAAAGTCTTATCTCTGTTTCATTAAGAATTTTTTTCTGTGGTTTTATTTTGTTCTGTAATTTGGAAGATGCTCCTTTGTTTCTGTATTATGCTTGACTCTCTGTGTTGGCTTCTGTGCATTAGATGAAACATCTACCTTTCCCAGTCTTAAAGGAGTGGCTTCATATAGGAGATAAATCTTATTATTCAACCCTGCCCCTTTCTTGGTTGTCTCTCAAACAGTTTCTTTTCAGATTTTCTTTTTTAAAAAATTTGTTGTTTTATTTAAGTATAATTAACAGACAATGTTATATGAGTTTCAGGTGTACAATATAACAATTCAACAATTCTATAGATTTCTCAGTGTTTATCAAGATAAGTTGACTCTTAATCTCCTTTATCTATTTTACCCATCCCCCCACCTCCCTTTTAGCAACCACTAGTTTTTTCTCTGCATTTCAGAATAAGTTTTTTTTGCGGGGGGGGGGGGGGGCGGGGAATGTGAGTGGCTAAGTTGGTTAAGCATCCAACTCTTGATTTTGGCTCAGGTAATGATCTCACAGTTCATGAGTTTGAGCCCCGCATTGAGCTGTGCACTGACAGTGTGGAGCCTGCTTTGGATTCTCTCTCTTTCCTGCTCTCTCTGCCCCTTCCCTGTTCTCTCTCTCTCTCTCTCTCTCAAATAAATAAAAATGTTTTTAAAAAAGGATATGTTTTTGATTTGTCTCTCTCTCTTTTTTTTTTTTTTTTTGCCCATTTGTTTTGTTTCTTAAATTTTACACATCATTAAAATCATAGGGTATTGGGGTTTCTGGATGGTTCAGTTGGTTAAGGTGTCTGAATTCAGCTCAGGTCATGATCTCATGGTTCGTGGGTTCAAGCCCCATGTCTGGCTCTCTGCTGACAGCTCAGTGCCTGGAGCCTGCTTTAGATTCTGTGTCTCCCTCTTCTCTCTGCCCCTCCCTAGCTCACACTCTGTCTCTCTCTCAAAAAGTAAATAAACATTAAAATCATATGGTATTTATCTTTCTCTGACATATTTCACTTAGCATGATACCCTCTAAGTCCATCTATGTTATAAATGACAATATTTTATTCTCTTTTGTGGATGAGTTATATACTATTACTTCTTTAACCATTCATCTATCAGTGGGCACTCGAGCTGCTTCCATAATTTAATTATAAATAATGCTGCAATAAACATAGAAGTGCTTATATCATTTCAAATCAGCATTTTTATATCCTTTGGGTAAATAGCCAGTATTGGAACTACTGGAATATATGGTTATTCTATTTTTAATTTTTTGAGGAGCCTTCGTATTGCTTTCCACAGTGTCTGCATTGAATTTACATTCCCACCAACAGTGCGTGAGCTACATGGAAGAGAATGAAACTGGACCAATTTCTTACACCATACACAAAAGCAAACTAAAAATGGATTGACTTAAAGGTGAGACCTGAAACTGTAAGATTCCTAGAAGAAAACATAGGCAGTAATTTCTTTGACATTGGCTATAGAAACATTTTTCTAGATATGTCTCCTCCGACAAGGGAAACAAAAGCAAAATTAAACTACTGGGACTATGCCAAAATAAAAATCTCTTTCACAGTGAAGGAAACCATCAGCAAAACAAAAAGGCAACCTGCTGAATGGGAGAAGATATTTGCAAACGATATATACAGTAAGGTGGTTAATATCCAAAATGTATGAAGAACTTATACAACCAACACCAAAACCCCAAATAATCCAATTTAAAATGGACAGAGGACCTGAATGGACATATTTCCAAAGAAGACAAAAAGATGGCCAATAGACACATGAAAAGATGCTCCACATCACGAATCATCAGGGAAATACAAAATTAAAACCACAATGAGTTATCACTTTACATCTGTCAGACTGGCTGAAATGAAAAACGTAAGAAATAACAATTCTCTCAAATAATTTTGGTTGTCAAAGCGACCTATTTTATTTTTAATAACTCCCAATTATTGAGGTTGTACTGAGATCTGTCAGTATTCCAAAGGGCAGGATCTCAGTCAGCACCTAGCTTCAGGATGACTGGAAACCAGACTCTCAGGCAGCAGTTTTTTAATTATGCAAATATATACAGTCCTGTTGGATCATAAGCATTAGCCCCGCTGGCTTACTCCTCAGGGTGAAGCTCCAGGATAAGCAAATAGGCCTTTTTCCCAAAAAAGATTGGATCTGTATTTCAGTCTACTGTCTGTGCAGCCTGGGGGTGGTAACCTGCCAAGAACTGTGTCTTTCCAATTATCACAGTCCTGTGGGATCCAGGAGTGAGTCCTCCTGGCCACTAGAGCCACGTGATCAAGGGGCACCCCTGGACAGCTGCTTCAGGAACTGGGAAATCAGGCATGTTAAAGAGATCTCTTCTAATATATACTGACATTCTGGAGCACAGCAGAGGAAAGTGAGAAGATAGTGACCAGCCTCTAAGATCTCTTGAAAGGATTATAGTCCTCCCTGAGATACGTGTTTAATTAGAATCCTTCCCCTCAAATTTCAACTTGACGATAAATTAATAGACCTCTTTCACAGAAAGATTGAGCTCTTGGGTCTGTTGCCTTTTCTGTGTCCCAAGTGTGGTAGCTGTTTAAGTATTCTCTGTGTGTTACAGTTCTGTGGGATCTGAGAATGTAATATTCTTGGCCACCAGAGCTAGGTGATAGAGATGTGTCTCCTGGTGGCAGTTGCAACAATTGTGATGCTACACAAAGGTATAAGCTCTTTTCTGGGGGACAACAGGAAGCTGGAATGAGACAGAAGGAGAGCACAGATTGCATCCACCAGCCTCTGTTTCTTGAGAGCAACTCCACGGGCTCATAGATGCCAAACTAAGCGTCTAGCCCTCCGGCCAAAGCTCCTGGACAAGAAAATAGGCTTCTTAGAAAAACTGGTTGTGTGTTTCAGTCTGCTATCTTGGCAGTGCACTGGGGTGGTAGCCTGTCTTTTCAATTGTTACAGTCTCATGGGACCCAGGAACACAAGTTCCTTAGGCCTCCAGGGCCAGGCAATCCAGGGGTGTCCCCTGGGTGGCAGCCCTACAATCTGAGGCATCAGACGTGACTAAAAGTTCCCCTCTGGGACATACTTGCTCTCAGGAGTGTTGCATAGAGAGAGTGAGCAGATGGCTCCTGATACCTTGAGTGAGGAAGATGGAGACCTTAAAGTTGACACCTTCCATAGGGGGAAAAAGGAAAGAAAAGTCCTAGAACGAAAGAAAAATAGCACCCGCTGGCTGGTGTGATGCAGAGGGGGAAATATACAGAGGATATCTGCTGGGGCAGTGCAGATAAAAAGCCTAGGGTACTGGAGAAAAAGGAAAAGAGGATGGAGCCTACCACCTGCAGCAAGACAGAGTGGAACCATAAAGACGACACCCGCTGGAGAGGGGGATAAAGGCCTAGAGTTCTGGGGAAAGGATGATGGCGTGTGAATATGGGGCCCACTAGACTTTGTCCTAGTGAGTAGCCTAGTAGGCCTCTATCTGTTTGTTAAGTGATGTACCTGTGCTTGTGAGGATGTTTAAGATCAGTGAACAGTCCTCTTTCACATAAAGTTTGGGTGTGATTGGCTTCTGTGCTGGGCTGTGGGGCAAATGGGTCTGGGCAAGTGATCTATTTAAGAGCCATTGCTTAAATCCTTATAGCTTTCTGGGTTTTATGGACAGGAACCCCTTTGGTTTTAAACTACATGTTTGGGGGAGGCTCATTCCTTACCAGCAGGTCTTGAATGTTGGAGTGCCTGATGTGGGGTTCAAACCCATTTTCCACATGGAGAAGTGCAGGGTTCTGGGTTCTCTCCCAGTTGTGGATCACCAGACCCAGTGTGGGGTTTATAGAAAGATTGTGTTTCAGCCCTCCCTACTAGCTTCAAAGCAGTATTTTCTCATTTTCCTGATGTGTAGTCATGGTTCAGCTACTTTCTAGGTGTTTTCAGAGTAAATTGTTCCAAACGTAGCTGTCTCTGTGTCCATGGGAGGAGATGAATTCAGAATATCCCCATATCCCCATCTTGAAACAGAAATAGTTTCTTTGGATATTAGATGATGCCATCCAGACCTATGTTTTTATCTGAAAGTCATGTTTCAGTGTCACCAATGTGAGAATCTGGATGCAGACTTGGGTCTGTCTCCCATCTTCAGGTGATGTGATTTTTTAAAATTAGACTTTAAACGTATAAACCATCAAATGCATATTAGCTGCTTTGGAGTTTTCTAACTTGTATCTTTGGTGGCACCAGAATGAGGGAGAAGGTTCTTGAAAGAGCATTGCCTTTACCAACAAAGTGCATTTAGATTGGGTTTTTGGGAAAAATAATTTTTTTGACACTTGGCTTCATGTTGGCTCCCCATTTCAGTACTCGGCAGGTCCCTAATGTTTCTGTCACTGTATCTGACGACACGCATGCTGTCCCCCATGGGGGAGGTAGCCTGGCCTCTGATATCTTGAACCTACCATACCTCGCAGCTGGGCCAGATTACTAGTTTAATACAAAAGATACAACTCATTGGGCCGCCTGGGTGGCTCAGCTGGTTGAGCGTCTGACTTCGCTCAGGTCATGATCTCATCATGGCTTGTGAGTTTGAGTCCCACGTCAGACTCTGCTGACAGCTC
The DNA here is from genome assembly GCF_028018385.1 of Neofelis nebulosa. Classification (NCBI taxonomy): domain Eukaryota; kingdom Metazoa; phylum Chordata; class Mammalia; order Carnivora; family Felidae; genus Neofelis; species Neofelis nebulosa. Next base: position 7,130,792 of record NC_080784.1, on the reverse strand, counting down.
AAAACCTGGAGCCTGTTTCAGATTCTGTGTCTCCCTTGCTCTCTGCCCCTCCCCCACTCAGGCTGTCTGTCTGTCTGTCTCTCTCTCCCTCAAAAATATATATATATAAAAGCTACAACTCGGGAACTACCATATGGAACACATGCACTGGGGCAGGAGTATGTAGCTTGCACATTCTCTCTAGATGTGTCACCCTCTTGGCACTTTAATATGTTCACCAACCAGGAAGCCCCTGTTATTACTCTTTTTAGCATTCTAAAAAACCTTTTATTGAATTTTAATATACATACAGAATCATGCACACATATCATGAATGTATAGTTTAATAAGTTTCCACAAACTAAGCAAATCCATGTAATCAGTACCTGGATAACGAGGCAGAATTACCAGCACACTACCCTTTCATTCACTGTCCCTCTCATGAATTGCAACTATCCTAACTTCTAATAGCATAAATCACCTTGTTATTAATAATTTTTTACTGTATTTAAGAAAAATGTTGACACATTTCTCTCACCCCCTGCCTTTGGCAACTACCATTCTGTTCTCTGTATCTATGAGTTTGGCTTTTTTGTTGTTGTTAACATTTCACATAGAGATCACATAGGATTTGTCCTTCTCTCTTTGATTTTTTTCACTTAGCATAATGCCCTTGAGATCCATCCGTGTTGTTCCAGTGGCATAATTTTATTCTTTTTCATTGCTCAATAATGCATACATTGATGGATACTTAAGTCATTTTCATATCTGGACTGTTGTAGAAAATGTTGCAGTAAACATGGTGGTGCATCTATCCTTTCCAGGTAGTGTGTTCTTTTTCTTCAAAGAAACACCCAGAAGTGGAATTGCTGGGTGATATGGTAGTTCTGTTTTAATTTTACGAGGAACCTCCGTATTGTTTTCCATACTAGCTGCACCAGTTTACATTACTACCAATGGTGGATCAAGGGTTCCCTTTTCTCTACATTTTTTCGCTTGTTATTTCTTTTCTTTCTAATAATAGCCATTCTAACAGGTGTGAGATGATACCTCATTTTGGTTTGCATTCCCCTGATCATTAATGATGTTGAGCATCTTTTTGAGTACTTATTGGCTACCTGTTATGTCATCCTTTAAAAAAAATGTTTATTCAAATCTTCCCATTTTTGAAATAAAATTGTTTGGCTTTTCTTTTTCTTTTCTTTCTTTCTTTTCTTTCGTTTTTTTTTTTTTTTTTTTTTTTTGCTATTTAATTAAATTATTTACATATTTGGACATTAGCCCCTCATCAGAAATATTATTGGCAAATATGTTCTCCCATTAGTAGTTTGCCTTTTCACTTTGTTGATGGTTTCCTTTGCTGTGCAGAAGCTTTTTAATCTGATATAGTCCTACTTACTCATTTTTGCTTTTGTTCCATTGCATTGATGTTAAATCCAAAAAATCATTGCCAAAACTAATGTCCAGAGGTATACACCCTGTGTTTCTTCAGAGTTTTATGCTTCTTAATCTTTAAACCATATTGATTTTATATCCTGCAATTTTACTGAATAAATCCACTTATTTTAATAGTTTTTTGATGAAATCCTTAGGCTTCTCTATAAATAACATTACATCTTCCATAAATAGAAACAGTTGTATTTCTTCCTTTCTGATTTGGATACCTTTTATTTCTTTTTATTGCCCAGTTTCTGTGGCTATGATTACTAATATTTTGTTGGGTAAAAGTTGCAAGAGTGAACATCTTTTTCTTGCTCCTGTTCTTAAAGAAAAAGCTTTTTGCTTTTGTATGATGTTAGCTGTGGGCTCATCATATATAGCTTTTATTATTTCAAAGTATATTTCCTCCACACATACTTTTTTAAGGGTTTTTATTATAAATGAATGTTGATTTTGTCAAATGTGTTTTTTTGCTTCTATTGAGATGATAATATAATTTTCTTCTTTATTTTGTTAATGTGGTATATCACAGTGATTGATTTGCAGGTGTTGAAACTTCCTTCCAGCCACATAAAAAATACCACTTGATCATGTTGTATAAACATTTTAATGTATTATTGAATTTGTTTTTTTAAATATTTTATTGAGAATTTTGCATCCACTTTCTTCCGGTGTATTGGCGTATAATTTTCTTGTATCCTTAAAATGTTTTGGTATCAGGATAATGCTGGCCTTATAAAATGAGTATGTGATGATTCCCTCTGCTATTTTTTGGAAGAGTTTGAAAAGAATGGATGCTAATTCTTTGAATGTTTGATAAAATTTACCAGTGTAGCAGTTTGGTTCTGGAATTTTGTTTTTGGAAGAGATTTTCTATGACTAATTCAATCTTCTTACTCGTAATAGGTATGTTCGGAGTTTCTATTTCTTTTTTTTTTTTTCAATATATGAAGTTTATTGTCAAATTGGTTTCCATACAACACCCAGTGCTCATCCCAAAAGGTGCCCTCCTCAATACCCATCACCCACCCTGCCCTCCCTCCCACCCCCCATCAACCCTCAGTTTGTTCTCAGTTTTTAAGAGTCTCTTATGCTTTGGCTCTCTCCCACTCTACCCTCTTTTTTTTTTCCTTCCCCTCCCCCATGGGTTTCTGTTAAGTTTCTCAGGATCCACATAAGAGTGAAAACATATGGTATCTGTCTTTCTCTGTATGGCTTATTTCACTTAGCATAACACTCTCCAGTTCCATCCATGTTGCTACCAAGGGCCAGATTTCATTCTTTCTCATTGCCACGTAGTACTCTATTGTGTATATAAACCACAATTTCTTTATCCATTCATCAGTTGATGGACATTTAGGCTCTTTCCATAATTTGGCTATTGTTGAGAGTGCTGCTATAAACATTGGGGTACAAGTGCCCCTATGCGTCAGTACTCCTGTATCCCTTGGGTAAATTCCTAGCAGTGCTATTGCTGGGTCATAGGGTAGGTCTATTTTTAATTTTCTGAGGAACCTCCACACTGTTTTCCAGAGTGGCTGCACCAGTTTGCATTCCCACCAACAGTGCAAGAGGGTTCCCGTTTCTCCACATCCTCTCCAGCATCTATAGTCTCCTGATTTGTTCATATTGGCCACTCTGACTGGCGTGAGGTGATATGTGAGTGTGGTTTTGATTTGTATTTCCCTGATGAGGAGCGATGTTGAGCATCTTTTCATGTGCCTGTTGGCCATCCGGATGTCTTCTTTAGAGAAGTGTCTATTCATGTTTTCTGCCCATTTCTTCACTGGGTTATTTGTTTTTCAGGTGTGGAGTTTGGTGAGCTCTTTATAGATTTTGGATACTAGCCCTTTGTCCGATATGTCATTTGCAAATATCTTTTCCCATTCTGTTGGTTGCCTTTTAGTTTTGTTGGTTGTTTCCTTTGCTGTGCAGAAGCTTTTTATCTTCATAAGGTCCCAGTAGTTCATTTTTGCTTTTAATTCCCTCACTTTTTATGTTTCTAATGTTAAATTTTACATCTTTTTATATTGTGTGTTTCTAAACTAATTATTGCAATCATCGTTATTTTTACTACTTATGTCTTTTAACTTTTGTGCTGACTTTAAAAGTGATTAATCTACTGCCTTTATTATATATTTAAGTGTAGATTCATTTCTTATGTGTTCTTAACTAATTATTTCTTTTCTTTTCAGCTTAAAGGAGTCTCTTCAACATTTTTGAAAGGCTGGTTTAGTGGTGATGAACTCCTTTAACTTTTGCTCATCTATAATTTATTCTGTTCTTCAATTCTGAATGATAACTTTGCACAGTGGAGTGTTCTTTTTTTTTGAGGTTCTTTTTTTTTTTTTAACTTAAATCCAAGTTAACATATAGTGTAATAATGATTTTAGGGATAGAATTTAGTGATTCATCACTTACAGATACACAGTAGAGTGTTCTTGATCAATCTTTTTTTCTTTCAGCACTTTCAATATCTCATGTGCTTCATTTCCAGCCTGCAATGTTTCTGCTGAAAGATTTGCTGATAGCCTTATGGGGGTTTCCTGGCACACAACATGTTGTTTTTCTCTTGCTGCTTTTAAGCTTCTCTCTTTGTCTTTAACTTTTGACAGTTCGGTTCTAATGTGTCTTGCTGTGTGTCTCTCTGGATTTATCTTACTTGTAAATCTATGGGCTTCCGTGATCTGGATGTCTGTTTCCTTTCATAGGTTAGGGAAGTTTTCAGACATTATTTCATAAAATAAGATTTCTGCCCCTTTGTCTCTCTTTTCATGGCTTGGTAACTCGTTTCTTTTTAGCACTGAGTAACAATTCAGTGTCTGGATGTAGCATAGTTTGTTTAACCATTCATCTGCTGACAGACATTGTGTTGTTTCTATATTTTGGTATGAATAAAGTTGCTATTAAAATCTGCGTGTACATGAAAAACTGCTCAACATCACTCATCAGCAGGGAAATACAAATCAAAACCACAATGAGATACCACCTCACAGCTGTCAGAATGGCTAAAATTAACAATGCAGGAAACAACAGATATTGGTGGAGGATGCAGAGAAAGGTGACCCCTCATGCACTGCTGGTGGGAATGCAAACTGGGACAGCCACCCTGGAAAACAGTATGGAAGTTCCTCAAAAAATTAAAATTAGAGCTATCCTATGACCCAGCAATCACAGTACTAGGTATTTATCTAAATAATACAAAAATACTGATTCGAAGGGGCACATGCACCCCAATGTTTACACCAGCACTATCAACAATAGCCAAATTATGGAAAGAATTCAAATGTCCATCGGCTGACATATACATATACATGTACGAATACATATACATATACATACACACACATACATATGTATATGTATACATATATATGTGTATACACACACACACAAACACACAATGGAATATTACCGATCAAAAAGAATGAAATCTTTCCATTTGCAACAATGTGGATGGAACTAGAGTGTATTATGCTAAGTGAAATAAGTCAGAGAAAGATAAATATATGATTTCACTTATATGGGGAATGTAAGAAACAAAACAGAACATCAGGGAAGGGAAGGAAAAATAAGATAAAAACAGAGGAGAGGGAGACAAGCCATAAGAGACCGTTAAAAACAGAAAACAAACTGGTTACTGGTGGTGTGTTGGGTGGGGGGGATGGGTTAAATCGGTGACAGGCATTAAGGAGGGCACTTATTGGGATGAGCACTGGGTGTTATATGTCAGTGATGAATAACTAAATTCTCCTGAAATCATTATTCCACTGTATGTTAATTAATTTGGATTTAAATAAAATTTAAAAAGTAAAAAAAGAAAAGAAAAAACTCTGTGTGCAGACTTTTGTGTGGACATAAATTTTCAGCTCCTTTGGATAAATACCAAGGGGTGTGATTTGCTGGATCATGTGATTAGACTGTTTAGTTTTATAAGAAAACACCAAACTGTCTACCAAAGTGACTGTACCATTTGCATTCCCGCCAGTAGTAAAGAGAGTTCCCGTTACTCCACATCTTCATCATTCGATTTGTCCTTGTCTGCATTTTGGTCATTTTAATAAGTGGGTAGTGGTATCTCCCTGTTTTTTAGTTTTTATTTCCCTGATGACATATGATGTGATACATCTGTGTATCTTCTTTGACTAATTGTCTTTTAGTCCCATTTATAAAACATGTTTGTTTTTGTACTGTTGAGTTTTAACAGTTGTGTGTATTTCATTCAGATAACACCCTTTACACATGTGGCTTTTGAAAGTATTTTTTCCTTGTAAGTGGCTTTTGTCTCATTATCTTCATATTGTCTTCCACATTGCAGTTCTGATTTTAATGAAGTCCTGTTTATCAATTCCTTCTTTCATGAATCATGACTTTGGTGTTGAACATAAAATGTCACTGCCATATCTTCGGCCATCTAGGTTTTCTCTTATGTTATTTTCTAGGAGTTTGAAAGCTTTATATTTTACATTTAGGTGGGGACCCTTTTTAAGATCATTTTTGTGAAGAGTATAAGGTCTGTGTCTGGATTTTGTGTTGTTGTTGTATTTCAATGTCCAATTGTTTCAGCACCATTTGTTGAAGAGATGATATTTGCTCCATTGTATTGACTTTGTTCCTTTGTCAAAGATCAGTTGACTATATTTTGAGGGGCTCTATTTCTGGGCTCTCTTTTCTGTTCCATTGATCTATTTGTCTATTCTTATACCAATTACAGACTGTCATGATAATTGTTGCTTTATAGTAAGTCAGATAGAATCAATACTCCAACTTATTTCTTTGCATTAAATATTGTTGGGTATTCTGAATCTTTTGCCTCTCTGTATATATTTAGAATCAGTTGGCTGATATCTACAAAATAATTTGCAAAGTATTTTGAATGTGATTCCACTGAACCTGCAGACCATGTTGGGAAGACCTGACATCTTGACAATATTGAGTCTTCCTCTTCATGAACATGAAGTATCTCTTCATCTACTTAGTTCTTTGATTTCATTCATTGGGGTTTTCCAGTTTTCCTAATTTAGCTCTTAAACATATTTTGTCCAATTTGTACCTAAACACTTAATTTTATGGGGTGTTAATGTAAATAGTATTGTTTTTAACTTTAAATCCTACCTGTTCATTGTTGGTATATGGACAAACAGTTGACTTGTATACTAACATTGTATCCGGAAATCTTCTATAATTTCTTATTAGTTTCAGGAAGGTTTTCATATATATTTCACTTTTCCACATAGAAGATCCTATCATGTGCAAATAAAGGCAGTTTTATATCTTCCTTCTCAATCTGTGTAATTTTTAAATTCATTTTTCTTGTTTTCTTGCATTAGCTAGAACTTTGAACATGATGTTGAAAATGAGTAATAAGAGGGAATATCTAATATCTTGCCTTGTTCCTGATCCTAGTGGGGGAAGATTTGAGCGTTTTTTTTTTTTTTAAATTTGTTTGTTTGTTTGTTTTAACCAATAAATACAATATTAGTTTTAGGTTTCTTTCTAGGTAGTCTTTATAAAGTTAAGAAAGTTCCCCTCTATTTCTAGTTTACTGAGCATGTATAGTTTTACTGTCAGGTACATAAACTCATTGAAAAAAAAAACTACTCAGTGAAAATTATTCTCTAAAATACTCTATGTAAGATCGAAACATTCTGTTCCCTGTTTAGTATGTATGTGCATGTGTGTGAATTTTTAAATTTTAGCTTTATTCAGATATTCTTTTCTTTTTTATCAGTTGTATTGGGTTATTCTTTGACACTCTTTATTCCCTCACTAAGCTGTTCTAACTTAAAGCCAATGGCCAGTGATTGGTAGAGCAATCTAACTATAGAGGGCTGAGCACATGGAAGTCCCAAGTAATACCTGAAGACCTCCTTTTCCTGCACAACCATTTCTCCATGCAACATGGGATGTTTTAGTAGAATAGGCAAGATGATGTGGGTTTGAGCCACATGGTTGTAGAATAGCCTGACCAGCAGGAAAAGTATAAGCATAAAGTACTGTGAACATCTCACAGACACTGGCTTGGTTTTACATATTTGAGCAAAACTACAAACACTTCTCCTCCAACTTTATTTTGACCCTATTCAAGTTTCACCAACATATCTCACTGGAGGTCTCTATTATCTCCTAGGTGCTGCCCACTTGGATACTCAAATCAGTGCTCTTTAATCCCTTGAGAGGCCAGTACATTATTTTATAGGGAGACTTTTGGTGACTGCCACCATCCTATTGAGCTCCTTACCTGTGCAATCTTTCCTTAATGAAAAACACAGACTTTTTTCCCCAAGCTGTAAGCAAACTAAAGTATACTTCCAATTGTGTGAAGGACCTACTGGCTATCTTTTATTTTACTCTACAAATAGTGGCTTTTGTTGAAACTGCTTGTGTTCTAGACTCTAGTTATTGTACTTGATTCTGATCTTTATGTAAGCCTTTTTTTTCTGAATTATGCCTACTTATTTTATTATTATATCAGATCAACTTTTACATTCTTTTATTTTCCATCAAGTGTTTATTGTTAATTTCACATGAGTTATCAAAATATCTCAAAATTAAAAACTTAGAGTCGTAAGAATGTATTTACAAATTTTTAAACATTTCCCTTTTTTAAGTCTACTGGTTTTTTTTAGCTTTCTTCTCTGCACCCTCTCCTTTAGTAAACTTTCAGAAATTTACCTCACAGAATCAGTTTTCTCAAAAAATCATCTTTTGATTAGTATATTCTTTTCATTTCTTTATGTTTTTATTTTCCAGTTTTATTGATATAATTGGCATATATCACTGTACAAGTTTAAGATTTATAGCATAAAGGTTTGAGCTACATATATTGTGAAGTAATGACTGAAGTAAGTTTAGTTAGTATTCATCATCTCATATTGATACAATAAAGAGAAAAAGCAAAAAAAAAATTTTTTTTTTATCATCTCTATACCTGGGGCGCCTGGGTGGCGCAGTCGGTTAAGCGTCCGACTTCAGCCAGGTCACGATCTCACGGTCCGTGAGTTCGAGCCCCGCGTCGGGCTCTGGGCTGATGGCTCAGAGCCTGGAGCCTGTTTCCGATTCTGTGTCTCCCTCTCTCTCTGCCCCTCCCCCGTTCATGCTCTGTCTCTCTCTGTCCCAAAAATATATAATCTCTATACCTAATGTGGGGCTTGAACTCATGACCCTGAGATGACAAGTCTCATGCTTTTCTGACTGAGCCAGCCAGGTACCCACCAAAAAGAAATTTTCATTGTGATAGAAACTTTTAGGTGTTACTCTCTTAACAGCTTCCCTACAGCAATGTTAACTATAGTCCTCATGTTGAAATTATACTCCTGGTACTTGTTTATCTTATAACTGGACGTTTGTACCTTTTGACCATTTTCCTCCAATCTTTCTCACCCCAATCCCTACCTCTAGTAACTACAAATCTGATCTCTTACTATGAGTTGGTTTTTCTTTTTTAGGTTCCACGTATAAGTGAGATTATATAGTAAATGTCTTTCTCTGTCTGACTTATTTCACTTAGCATATTCTCTCAAGGTCCATCCATGTTGTTATAAATGGCATATTTTGTCATTTTTATGGCTGAATAATATTCCATTATGTAAATATATATTTATGAGTCATATATTTCACATAATAAGAAAATTGGATATTCACATGTAAAAGAATAAAATAGACCCTTATATTAATACAAGATTTTTATTTACTCATCCATTAGATAGACTTTTAAGTTGGTTCCATATTCTGAGTGTTGTAAATGATACTTCAGTGAACATAGGGTACAGGTATCTTTTCAAGTTAATGGTTTAATTTCCTTTGGATATATTCCCAGAAGTGGAATTTCTGGATCACATGGTATTTGTTTTTGTTTTTGCTTTTGTTTTTTAGTTTTTTTAATTTCAATATAATTAATATTCAGTGTTATATTAGTTTCAGGTGTACAATACAGTGATTCAACAGTACGTTATTCAGGTCTCATCATGATAAATGTACTCTTAACCCCCTTCACCTATTTCACCCATACACATCTCCCCCATGGTAACCACCAGTTACTTAGTTATATTTAAGATTTTGGGTTTTTTTGTTTGTCTCTTTTTCTTTTGTTATTTTCTTTTATTCCCTAAATTCCACATATATGTGAAATCGTATTTGTCTTTCTGTGAATTATTTCAATTAGCATTTTACCCTCTAATCCATCCATACTGTTGCAAATGGCAAGATTTCATTTTATTGGCTGAGTAATATTCCATTGTGTACACACACACACACACACACACACACACACTACTTCTTTATTCATCTGTCAGTGGACACTTGGGTTGCTTCTATAACATGGCTATTGTAAACAATGCTGCAATAAATGTAAGGTTGCATATATCTTTTTGAATTAATGTTTTTACTTTCTTTTGGTAAATACCCAGCAGTGGTATTACTGGATCATAGGATAATTCTATCTTTAGTTATTTGAGGAACCTCTATAATTATTTCCACAGTAGCTGCATCGGTTTGCATTCCCACCAACGGTGCACAAGCATTCCTTTTTCTCCATATCATTGCCAAAACTTCTTTCTTGTGTTTTTGATTTTAGTCATTCTGACAGGTTGTGAGGTGATATACCTCATGTGGTTTTGATTTTCACCACCCTGATGATGAGTGGTGTTGAGCATTTTTTCATATGACTGTTGACCATTTGTATGTCTTCTTTGGAGAAATGTCTATGCATGTCTTCTGCCCATTTTTAATTGGGATATTTGTGTTTCTTTTTGTATTGAGATGTTTAAATTCTTTATATATCTTCTCCCATTTGGTATGTAGCCTTTTAGTTTTGTTGATTGTTTCCTTTGCTATGAAGAGGGCTTTTATTTTAATGTAGTCCTAGTAGTTAATTTTTGTTTTTGTTTCCCTTGCCTCAGGAGACATATCTAGAAAAATGTTGCTATGGCCAATGCCAGAGAAATTACTACCAGTGCTCTCTTCTAGGATTTTTATGGTTTCAGGTCTAACATTTAGGTCTTTAATCCACTTTGAGTTTACTTTTTTGTGTAGTGTGAGAAAATGATCTAGTTTCTGTCTTTTGCATGTAGCTGCCCAGTTTTCCCAGCACCATCTGTTGAAGAGACTCTTTCCTATTATCTATCGCCTCCTTTGTTGAAGACTAATTGACCATATAATTATGGGTTTGTTTCTGGGTTCTCTATTCTGTTCCATTAAACTATGTGTCTATTTTTATGCCAATACCATACTGTTTTGATTACTACAGCTTTGTAGTATATCTTAAGATCTGGGATTGTGATACCTTCAGTTTTGTTCTTTTTTCATGATTGCTTTGGTTATTGGGGGTCCTTTGTGTTAAGATGGATAATATGACTTCAATTTTTTTTTAATTCATTGAGACTTGTTTTGTGGTCTAACATGTGATGTATTCTGAAGAATAGTTCATGTGTACTTGAAAAGAATGTGTAATACACTGTTTTAGGATGGAATGTTAGATCTGTCTTGTCCAGTGTGTCATTCAAAGCTACTGTTTTCCTTGTTGATTTTCTGTTTGGATGATATATCCATTGATGTAAGTAGGATGTTAAAATCTCCTATTACTATATTACTATTGATTATTTCCTTTAAGTTTGTTAATAGTTGCTCTATGTATTTGGGTGCTTGCATGTTGGGTGCCTAAATATTTAGAGTTGTTATATCTTCTTGTTATATTATTCTCTTTATGATTATATAGTGCCCTTCCTTTTCTCTTGTTACAGTCTTTGTTTTTAGCTATTTTGTCTGATATAAGTATTGCCACCCCAGTTTTCTTTTCACTTCCAGTTGCATGACACATGTTTTTCCACCCCTTCACTTTGAATCTGCATGTGTTTAGGTCTGAAATGACTCGCTTGTAGGCAGTATGTAAATAGCTCTTGATTTTCTATCCATTCAATAACCGTATGTTTTTTTATTGGAACATTTAGTCTATTTTCATTTAAAGTTATTGATAAGTATGTACTTATTGCCATTGTGTTACTTGTTTTAAGGTTGTGTTTGTAGTTCTTTTATGTTGCTTTCTTTTCTTGCTATCTTCTCTCATGATTTGCTGTCTTTCTTTAATGATATATGTTTCTTTCTTTCTTTCTTTCTTTCTTTCTTTCTTTCTTTCTTTCTTTCTTTCTTTCTTTCTTTCTTTCTTCTTTGCAAATCCATTACAGGGTTATGATTTGTGGTTACCATTAGATTCATCTTTAACATCTTATGCATAGAGTAGTCTGTCTGCATTAAGTTGATGGTCATTTAAGTTTGAACCCATTCTACAAGTACTAAATTTTTACTCCCTTTCCCCATACTTTAGGTATATGTTGTCACAGTTTACATTCTTTTATTTTGTTAATATCTTGAGTGATTTATTATAGATATATTGATTTTACTATATTTATGCTTCCTTCTATTCTTACTCCTGCCTATGATCTTTCCTTTCCACTCAAAGAATCCCCTTAACAATTCTTGTAAGACTGGGTTAGTGGTGATGAATTATCTTAACTTTTTCTGTGTGTCTGGGAAACTCTTTATCTCTCTTATTCTGAATGATAGCCTTTCAGGATAGAGTATTCTTGGTTGCAGGCTTTTTCTTTTCAGCACTTTACATATATCATGCCACTCCCTTCTGAACTGCAAAGTTTCTGCTGAAAAATTAGCTGGCAGCCTTATGGGGCTTTCCTTGTATGTAACTGCTTTCTTTTCTCTTTCTGCTTTTAAAATTCTCTCTCACCACTTTGTTGCCATTTTAGTTACTATATGTCTTCATGTGGACTTCCTTGGGTTGATTTTGTTGGGGGCTCTCTGTGACTCCTGGATCTGGATTTCTGTTTCCTTTCCCAGATTTTGGAAGTTTCCAGCCATTATTTCTAAAAATAATTTTTTTTCTGCTCCCTTTTCTTTCTCTCCTCCTTCTGGGATCCCTATAATGCAAATGTTACTATGCTTGATATTATCACTGAGTTGTCTTCATTTATTCTCAGTTTTTATTACTCTTTTCTTTTTTCTTTCTCCTGTTCATCTTGATTGCTTTTTACTTCTCCATTTTCCAGCTGATTGGTCAATTTCTCTAGTCTACTGTTTATTCCCCATAGTGTATTTTTTTATTTTAGAGAGAGTGTATGCAAGTGGGGGAGGGGCTGGGGGGGAGAGAAAGAAAGAGAGAGAGAGGGAGGGAGAGAGTGGACACCTCATGCAGGGTCCATGCTCAGTGCAAAACCCAACACGTGGCTCAATCTTGCAGCCCTGGGATCATGACCTGAGTAGAAATCAAGAGTCCGACATTCAACAAACTGAGCCTCCCAGGTGCCCCATCTCTATAATGTATTTTAAAATTGTTTTTGAGTTCTTCATCTCTGATTTATTCTTTTTTGTATTTTCTGTCTTTTTGTTGAGGGTCTCACTGAGGGCCTCCACTCTTTTCTCAAGTCCTGTGAGTATCTTTATCACCATATTTAAAATTCTCGATCAAGCATATTGCTTATCTCCGTTTTATGCAGCTCTTTTGCTGTGATTTTGTCCTATTCTTTTACTGGGGACATATTCACCTGTCTCCCCATTTTGTCTAACTCTCTCTGTGTGTTTCTATGTGTTAGAAAACTCAGCTATGTCTCCTGATCTTGAAAGTAGTGGCCTCATGAAGAAGAGATCCTGTGGTGCTCTGCAGTGCAATGTCCCCTGTTTACCAGAACCCGATGCTTCAGGGGACTGTCTCCATTGCATGTTGTGTGTACCCTACTGTTGCTGGCTGAACTACATTTGCCTTCAGTCCAGTCATCTGAAATGGCTCTCTTTGCCTGTTGTGGGCAGTGTTTGCTCCCTGTATTGTTAATGAGCCAGTCTGAGACTGCCTTGGGGTTGAGTTGTCAGACCAGGCCTTTTCCAGAGATGCAGTCTCACTGAACTTCAGGGTTCTCTCGTTGTACCGTTCCCTGACAGGCTTTCATTGGTGGGCAGGACCTGTGGTCAGACCAGATGTCTGCCACAAGCCCACTTCTGCGGCCACAGTAAAACTGGTGTGTGTGGCTATCTTCCCTTCGCCTCATGACAGGAGTCACTTTGAAGTAATGCTGGCCACTGTCAGGGCTGTTGCACAATGCCATGCTTTTGGCACAGCTTTGGATGGACTTCTGCTGGGGGCGGGGGATGGAGCAGAACTGCAGGAGAATGCAGAGGGGGCAGGCACTTTTAGCAAACCCCATGGAGAGCGTTCATTTTGTTTCTCACATGTGTGGGGTTATCTAGGCTAGGGATGGGGTGAGAAATCGTGCCTGCCAACTCTTTTGTTCTTGGAGAAATGCTCTACAGATCCCTGCCACTCCAGCACACATTCTGAGTTTAGTAAATAAAGCTCCTTCTTATGTACTGCAGGTGTTTTTCAAACTGCTCTTTCTACGCTGTATCTCAGTGGGGCTATTTGTTATGCTGGCTCCTTAAGGATGAGCACTCATTTTCCTATTACTCTCTGGCTCTCCCAGAGCTGAGCCTGCGGATTTTTAAAGTTCCAGGTGTTGAGCCCCACTGATTGTAAAAACTTATGAAGTTAGGCCCCTGTAGTTTTCAAAGGCAAATGTTATGGGGATTTGTCTTCCCAGTGCTGGTCCCCTATGCTGGAGGTGACTGGTATGGGGTCTGCTCCTCCCCTTTCTCTGTGCCTGCGGTGTCCTTCCCTCCTGCAGACAGTCTTGCGGGTCAGTTTGTTTCCCAACCGTGTCTCTGCTCTTTCTACCATTTTCAATATGACCTCTACTTTACAATCAGCTATGGAAAGTCTTTTCTGCCAGGCTTTGGGTCCTTTTCTGGGTTATTTATACTGCTGTGGGTGTTATGTAGGTATATCTGTGGGTCACAGTGAACTTAGGATCCTCTGCCATTTTCTCCAGAACTGGTATTTCTATTTTTAATTTCTTGACAACCTCCATACTGTTTTCCGTAGTGTCTGTGCCAGTTTACAACCACCCCCACAAAACAGTACCCAAGTGTTTTCTTTTTCCCAAATCCTTCACAGAATTGTCTTTTGTCTTTTTGATGATGGCCATCCTAACAGGTGTGAGGTGGTATTTCGCTGTAGTTTTGATTTGCAATTCTCTGATAACTAGTGGTATTAGCACATTTTCATGTACCTGTTGGTCATTCTTCTTTGGAAAATTGTCTATTCGGCTCATTTACACATTTTAATTGGATTATTTTTTGTTTTGTTTGTTGCTCTTGAGTGCATGGATTCCTTATTTTGGATATTAAATGCTTATCCAGTACATGGTTTGCAAATATTGCCTCCCATTCCATAGGTTGTCTGTTCTTTTCTTTTGGTTGTTTGTTTCTTTTGCTGCACAGAAGCTTTTAAGTTTGAGGTAGTCCTACTTGTGTAGTTTTTATTTTGTTGCCTTCGCTTTGGGTATCCAAACACCACTGCCAAGATCCACGTCTTAGAACTTTTTGTATTTTCTTTCAGGAATTTCATGGTTTTAGGTCTTAGATTTAGGTCTTTAATCTATTTTTATGAGCATGTAAGATAGGAGTCTAGTTTCTTTCTTTTACACGTGAATGTTCCATTTTCCCAGCACCACTTATTGAAGACACGGACTTTTCTCTGTTGAATATTTTAGGCTCCTTTGTCAAATATTAGTTGCCTGTATATTCTTGAGTTTATTTGTGGGCTTTCAATTCTGTTTCATTGATCTCTTGGTCTGTTTTTATGCCAGTACCACATAGTTTTGAGCACTATAGTTTTTTACTTCAACTTAAAATCAGAAAGTGTGATGCCTTCTGCTTTGTTCTTCTTTCACAGAATTACTTTGGTTATTTGGAGTCTTTGGCAGTTTAATATAAATTTTGTAATTATTTTCCTACTTCTGTAAACAAATGTCATTAGCACCTTGATACAGATTCAAAGGGACACATGCACCCCAATGTTGTTTATAGCAGCATTATCAACAATAGCCAAGAAACAAACAGATGAACATATGGGGAAAAATGAGAGACAAACCCTAAAACAGACTCTTAACTATAGAGAAAAACTAAGAGTTGCTGGAGGGGAGGTTGGTAGGGGGATGGGCTAAATAGGTGATGGGTATTAATGAGGGCACTTGTGATGAGCACTGAGTGTTACATGTAAGTGATGAATCACTAAATAATACTCCTGAAACTAATATTATGCTATAGGCTAACTAACAAATTTAAATAGAAACTTGAAGAAAAAAATCAATTCTTTATATGGGTATTTGGTTGTATTGACATTTTAACAGTATTCTTCTAAGATATGAATGTAAGATACTTTTCCATTTTTTGGTGTGTTCTTTGATTTATTTCATCAATATCTTGTAGTTTTCCAAGAGAAGAATTTTAACCTCCTTGCTAAGTTTATTCCTTTGTATTTGTTTTTGATGCTATTAGCAGTGGGATCATTTTATTTATTTCTTTTTTCAGATAACTTGTCATTAGTATATAGAAAAACTGATTCTATAGGTTAATTTTGTGTCTTACAGCTTTACTGAATTCATTGATTAGATTTGGTTGTTGTTGTTGGTGGTGGTGGTGTTTGTGTGTGCATTCTTTAGTATTTTCTCTATATAAAATCATGTTATCTTCAAATAGAGAAATTTTTTCTTCCCAGTTATGTATTTTATGCCTCTTTCTTGTTTGGCTGTTCTGGCGTGGGCTTCTATTATGTAGCATAAGACTAGTATGAGTGGGCACCTTTGTCTTGTTTTTGATCTTAAAGGAAAAGCTTTCAATATTTCACTGCTAAGTATAATGGTAGCTGTGGACTTATCCTACATGGCTTTCATGATGTTGAAATATGTTTCTCCTATAATTTATTAAGATTTTTTTTATCATGAATGTATGGTGAATTTTACCATGTGACTTTCTGTGTCTATTGAGATGAACATGATATTTTTCTTTAATCCTATTAATTTGCTGTATTACATTGATTGATTTGCAGATGTTGCACCATTTTGCATTCAAAGTATAAATCCCACTTGGTCATGGTGACTCATCCTTTGGATGTGGTACTGAAGTCAGTTTGTTAGTATTTTGTTGAGAACTTTGGCATCTATATTTTCCAGAGTTATTGGTCTATAGCTTCTTTTCTGGTAGTGTCCTTATGTGACTTTGGTATCAAGATAATGCTGGCCTCATAAAATGAGTTTAGAGATGTTCCGTGCTCTACAATTTTTTGAAAATATTTGGGAAGAACTGGCATTAATTCTTAAGTGTTTGGTAAAATTCAGCAGTGAAACATCTGGTCCGGGCTTTTCTGTGTTGTGAGAATTTTGATTACTGCTTCAGTCTCATTACTAATAACTATTCAGATTTTCTATTTATTCCTGATTCCATTTTGGTGAGTTCTATGTTTCTCAGAATTTTTCCATTTCTTCTAGATTGTCCAGTTTGTTGGCATATAGTTGTTCATAGCATTCTCTCATGATTCTTTATATTTCAGTAGTATCGGTTTTAATGTCCCCTTTTTTATTTATAATTTTGTTGATTTGGGTCCTCTCTTTTTTCTTTGGTTAGTCTAGGTAAAAGTTTGTCACTTTTGTTTACTTTTGCAAAAAACACTCTTAATTTTGGTTAATCATTACTATTGTTTTCCTGTTATCTATTTCATTTATTTCTGCTCTATATTATTTTCTTTCTTCTATCTTTGGTCTCTGTTATTTTTACTGCATTAAGGTGTAGAGATAGGTTGCATTTGTTTTGTTTTGTTTTGTTTTTTGTTTTATTTTTTTGGTGCAGGGAGGAGGTGTCTTTCTAAGGTAGGCATTTATTGCTATGAACCTCTCTCCTAAAACCATTTTTGCTGGATACCGTAAGTTTTGTTATGTTGTGTTTCCATTTTCACTGATCTCAAGATACTTTATTTCTCCTTTAATTTCCTTTCTGATCCATTGGTTGTTCAGGTGAGTGTTGTTGAATTTATGTGTATTCATAAATTATTCAGTTTTCTTGTTATTGATTTCCAGCTTCATACTACTGTGGCCAGAGAAGATACATGGCATTATTTCACTCTTTTCAAATTATCCAAGACTGCTTTTGTGGCCACACACATGGGCTCTTTTAGAAAAAGTTCTATGTGCACTTGAGAAAAATGTACATCTTGCTCTTGTTGAATAGAGTATTCTGTATCTGCCTGTTAGTCCATTTGGTCTAATTGTTGTTTAAATCTTCTGCTTTCTTATTGATTCTCTGTCTGGATGATCTATCCATTGTTGAGAGTGAGGTATTAAAGTCCTCAACTACTATTGCTGTTTATGACTCCTTTGTTTTTATTAGCTTTTGTTTTGTGTATTTAGATGCTTATATCTTGGCCACATAAATATTTTTATTTTTTATCATTTTTAATATTTTTATTTTATTTTATTTTATTTTATATTTTTTACACATAAATTTTTTAAAAAACCTAATGTTTATTTTTGAGAGAGACAGAGCATGAGTGAGGGAGGGGCAGAGACAGAAGAAGACACAGAATCTGAATCTGAATCTGAGCTGTCAGCACAGAGCCAGACGCAGGGCTTGAACTCAGGAACTGTGAGATCATGATCTGAACCAAAGTCAGACGCTCAGTCAACTGAGCCACCCAAGTGCCCCTACATATAAATATTTTTAATTGTCATATCATCTTGGTGGATTTGCCCCTTTATCATCTTGTGACCTTCTTTGTCTTTTTACACCCTTTTTAAAGTCTGTTTTGTCTTATATAAGCATCGTTACCTGCTTTGTTTTTCTTGTTACCATTTGCTTGAAATGTCTTTTTCCATCCCTTTACTCTCAGTGTATGTGTGTCTTTAAAGCTAAAGTCTCATGTGAGCAGCATATTGTTGGATTTCTTAAATCCTTTTAGCCATTCCATATATTTTGTTGGAGAGTTTAATCCATTTACATTTTAAATAATTGTTGATAAGTAAGGAATTTATTATTGCCATTTGTTCATTGTTTTCTGGTTATTTTGTTCTTTGCTACCTTTTTGTGTATTTTGATGTGTTGTGGTATCAGCATACTTTGAATCCCTTATCATGTTCTTTTGGGTAATTATTATAGGGTTTTTTTTCCTAGTTGGTTATCATTAGGCTTACTAAAATATCTTAAACCTCTAACACCCTATTTCAAACTATTAACTTCTGTAGAATTTCTATGCTTTATAATTTAACTCTCTTCCCACTCACATTTTAGGTTAGTGATGTTTAAATGTATATAATTTTATATCGTGTAACTAATTACAGATTATTATAGCTATGGTTATTTTTTACTACATTTGCTTTTTAATTTCTAAACGAGAGCTGTAAGTCAATTATGCACCAGTCACATGATACTACAGAACCTAATTTTGATTATATATTTAACATTATCAGTGATTTTTATGCTACCTTCTTAGGTCTCTATGATAGTGATTAGCTCGATCAAGCTTTCAGAAATTTACCTATTTTATCAGTGTTTTCGAAGACTCATCTTTTGATTAATTGATTGTTTTGTTTATTTTTATTCTGTTAATTTCTGATGTCAACTGTATTATTCTATTTACTTTATTCAATTCACTGTATTGTTTTTCCCAAATTTTCTTTGAGGGGTATTTAGCTAACTCTTAGTTATCTTTCTATTTACTAACATAAGCAATTAGGCCTATATATTTCCCTCTAAATATTGCTTTAACTGTAGCCTAGGAGATTTTTCTTCAGTTCTAAATGTTATCTCATTTCCATTATGGTTTCTTTTGATGTATCCATTGCTTATAAGTGTGTTTCAAACTTACAAATACAGTCAGTGGACTTTGTTATGCTATTGATTTTATAAATTGTTTTTAGTTCAGAAATATGGCTTGTATGAAAGCAATAATTTTTCTTTCCATGATTGAAACTCTGAGCCAAATAGTCTAGTTTCTTTGTCAAACAGTGAATTTTAGTTTTATTTGGAAGGTCTCACCTCTAATACTACTCACTTTACACAGCCCCAAACCCTCATTCTCTGACCCCATTTGCCTTTGAAAGCCAAGTGCCCTAGTTCCCAAGAGCCCACTCTCTCTGTTTCCAGGTAGCAGGATTTGGCCCTAAGGTCCTAGTCAATTCTTGATTTCTGGCTCCTTCTTGACTTTTTACCCATTAGGGATTTCCTTTATTATTATGAGTTCTGTGATACATTTAAAAAGAAGTTTGTAATTTTTTCAGTATTTCTTGTATGTTCCAGCAGAAAGTGTTTTTAGGTTATTAAGTCTACTTATTCTATTTCTTCCCCAATATTTTTGGAAGTCAAAAACTTGACCATTATCTGTGTCTTTTCATTATCCCTAAATAAAATCTATCCCCCTCAATATGATTTCCCCTAACTAAGGGAAGGGTAAGAAAGCAATGGAAAGAAGAGCCCACAAATCAGTGTTTATAAATTTTTTTTCTACTGTATCTGCAATTAAGTCACCACTTGTTACATGAAATAAAATACCAAACTATTAATGGCTTTAAGCATAAATAGAGATGGAGAAATAAACTTGCTATTTATTTTTACAGTGATATCTTACACAATAGAGAATGGCATTCTATGAGTATAGAATGATATTATAAAATAGAGGTATTTTATGGCATGGCAGATTTTTATACATGTGGTTTAATTTTTATGCTTTGGATCTCATTTTAGTTCTTTGCAATAAGCACCTTTGTTTTCCTTTCCTTCCCAAAGATTAGTGTGGAATGTTGAATTCACCCTCACTGGCCCAGTTGTCATCATATCCGGGAGCCCGAGATATCACTGCATTTCCTATAAGGAGCAGAAATGAAAGTTTTCAAACTTTGGATTTCAACGAGCCATTCCTCCCCAAGGTCCTGATCTAGTCCTTCTGAGGCGGGTTCAGAAATCAGCACTCCCAGTGATCCTGGGCCAGGAGGTTCCAGACAGTGCTCTGAGAAACTCTGCCAATGTCTTAAACTCAAGTATCTCATCAATCTGTCCTGATTTTTAATTTCCTGATGATTAGTGCAAACAAGCTTGTGTGTTGCTAGAACAGGAGTAAGGAAAATGATAGTTTACGTTGTCATAGTGATTGGTGATTTATAAAGACCTTTCATACCTGTATCCCCAATCCTTGTGGGAATCCTTGTATTTGTGTGAGATGTGCAGTGCAGCAACTACCCCAACTGTACACTTAAGAATCCTAGGAGTCAAAGAAGTGAAGTCATCCTAACTGGTTCTATCAAGTGGTAGGTAAAGACTAGAACCAAGTTCTACCAACAGGTTCCATGGTGTTCCATGGCTTCTCTCTGGTCCAATGAACTCTGTGCCTGATGACTTAATCCAGGTGAGAGCTTGGGTCCCCTGGTGAATCATCCTAAGTTGAGGGAGAATGACCAAGTGGGCTTTTCCGCTCTCATCTACTCCATCAATATTTGATCCACCCTGCCGAGTTGCTTAGCCTCCTACATCATCCATCACAATGTGCCACCAAACACCCTTCTTTTAAAGACTTGAAAAGTTTACTTAGTTGTCAGTTCTCCTTGGATTCAGACCCAGATTCAGTAAACATTTAATTACCTACTATATGCCACACGCTGAACGCATTAGTCAAGGGTCTCCAGATGAACAGAACCAACAGGAGTTATTTATTGTAAAGAGTTGGCTCGTGTGACTCTAAAGGCTAAGAATTCTCAAGATCTACAGTTAGCAGGCTATAGGGCCAGGAGAGCTGGTGATGTGGGTTCCAGTCTGAAAGCTGGCAGGCTCAAGATCAAAGTGAAGAGATACTATTTCAGTTTGAGTCCAAAGGCAGAAAACAATGGATGTAAGGTCAAGGCAGTTGGGAAGGAGTTCCCCTCTACTCAAGGAGGTTCAGCCTTTTAGTCTCTCCAGACCTTCAACTGATTGGATAAGTAGGCGGACAGTAGGCTTTACTCAGTCCATGGATTCAAATATTAATCTCATTCAGAAACATCCTCACAGACACACCCAGAATAATATTTGACCAAATATCCAGGTACCAGCTGATCTGGGCCCTTGAACACATCAGCATCACACTGGGCTAGGGCATTTCACGTTATCTTTGCCCTTTCAAGGAGTGAATTCTTAAAGTGTGGCACATCCATGCCTTGGAATGCTGCTCAACAATAAAAATGAAAGTTTTTCTGGAATTGTTCCCGGAGAATTATGCTGAGTGATAAAAGCCAATGTCAAAAGGTTACATACTGTACAATTCCATTTACATAAAAATCTTGAAATAACCCAATTATAAAAATGGAAAACAGATTAGTGGTTGCCAGGAGTTGAGGAAGTGGAGGAAGCTGGTAGGGAAGCAGGTGTGGTTTTAAAGGGCAATGTCAGCGATCACTGAGATGGGAACGTTAACTGCCTTCACTGCGTAGGGGATACACAAACCTCACAGGTGATGAAATTGCATAAAACTAATAGAAAAACACACATCCCAAGTATATGGATGCCCCGACAAGTTAAATGAGAATCCCTGCGATGCTGTCTGAAGTTTGTAGATTTTTAATCTCCTCGGGTGATTCTAATGTTACATCAGAGATAAAAGTCATTGACCTAGGCATTTTTCAAAGAAGTGACTTGATAAGAAATTTACAACGTAATTGCAATACACTGCTAGAAACAGTTCAGTTTAAAAAGACATTAAAATCCCCATGTTGTTAATTCCTGTTTAGATGTAAATGGTATGTAAATCTATAATGGGCCTCCAAGGATTCCAAATCCTTCCTACTCAAACAGCTTCCAGGACGTCATCTGGGAACTTTTTGAAGATGCAGAATTTCTGGCCCCATCCCAGATCTACTGAATCAGAATTTACCTTTTATCAATATCCCCAGATGATTCAAATTCATATTAAAGTTTGAGAAGCACTCCTGTAAATCCTTAAATGCATCCACTCAGAATTTTGTCATACACTTTTCAAATACCATTGTCAGAGGACATCATTGTAAATAACTAATTTATTGTAATAATAATTTCTATGAGGAAATTAAATCTCTTAAGCCCCTAAGTGTCATTCTAAAAACACAAGATATTGGTAACATTTAATATAACATTTTTGGAAAATGTTCTATCCAAAAATGTGGCAGTGTGTATACCAAATAATGGGAGTGCCTTTCGTAACACAAAGAAGCTTTGACTGCATCATATGAAATCTCATTTGTGATTTCTGCTGTGTTGTGTTTGACTTTATCTTTTATGTATAGACAATTTGGGTTTGAGTTGTCTTGGATGCAAAGGGAGAAAACATTGTGAGTAAGGAGTCCTGATGTTTTATTTTCATAGAATTACTGCTCACTAGTTGAGTGGCTTTGTTTCTTTGTTCACAAAGGACTGGCCTAGGCGGGGCCATCTCATTAAGTGCTTATAGAGGCATAGGGGAGATCATCCCTGTGGGGATGAAGGACAGGGTCCTTGGGTGAGGATCTGTAACCTTCCCACTTCCCCTCCCAATTTTTAATCAGAGAAGTTTAATCAGTGACCTGTTTTACCTATCACAACTTTCATGCAACCTCACATGAATAAAGAGTTGTGCTATTTTAAAAAGGCTGAAAAACATTGCTAGTTAGGGTTTCTCGGAAATACTTTGATTTCAAGTGTAAGGACCACGAGATGACGAGGTCAACATACACAGCGTTTAGAATAGTGACCTGCATGTGGTGGACACTAAGTAAATATTTTAGAATTGATTCTTACCCATCCACCGGACATTCTCGGGGTTGTACTGTTGAGCCCGAGTAAGCCAGCAGCACCGTGTGGGGACATTCAAAGTCCGGTTTTTCCATAAACTGGTTTATGTGAGTCTGTGCAAGTTATGTAATTTCCAAAAAGCAGAGGGTCTCGTGGTTCCTTAACCAGAACCCCGAAGTCCAAAAGGTCTGAAAAATAGAAGGTTTTGTAAGTGAATCAGAGGCAAATCTAATCTGAATATAGACAAGCTTGTGTTACTAGTTTTACGTATCCCACTTAATGTGAGGTGTGTCACTGAAGAAATACTAAGTTACGGCTGCTGCCCCAGGGTTTTGTTGGATGGGTCCACCAGGTAGCCAACACTGACATAAGTTAGGAGAGCTAGAGTCTTACTGGGGATAGGTCCTGTGGGAAGTACAGCAGGGAGGAAGCAGGATCCCATAAGGAAAGCCTGTAGGACATGTTGCAGACTCTTGTATTAGCAGGATTAGCCAGTTCTTGGCTGGGGACTGACTGTCCAGATGGAGCAAGGCCTTGGCTTGAAAGGGTGAGGCAGAGGTCCTAAAGGCTGGAGGCTGGAGGCTGGAGGCTGGAGGCTGACTGTGCTCATTACAGCTGAACAGAAGGTTCTGTCTCAAGTGAGATCCGAAAGGTACAATGCCACAGTTGCCACACAGCTTTCTCTTTTCTTTTAAACAGCTTTCAACTTCTGCACCATAAAATTTACCATTCGATACGTGCCGTTCCGTGATTTTAGTAGATGTGTCTGGTTGTACAACCAAAATCATGGTCCAGTTTCAAAGTGTTTTCATCGCACCAAAATGTTTGCTGTCTATTCCCGCTCCTACTCCTGTCACAGAAATGTTCTTCTGTGTTTGGCCTTTATACTGCTGCCTTCTCTAGCATTTTTTTCTAAATGGAATCATACAACATGTAATCTTTTGAGTCTGGTTTCTTTGACTTATCACGTGTCTTTGGGGGTGATTTGTGTTGCTGCACGCTATTAGTATTCTTTTGTGTTGCTCGGTAGCTGTCCATGACGTGGATATATGCCATTTCTCAGTTGATGGATTGCTTCCAGTTTGGGGTGGTTGTGAATAAAGTTGCTAGGAACATTGGTGTACAGGTCCAGGTGTAGGGGCTCTTGGGTGGCTCAGTCACTTAAGCGTTGGACTCTTGGTTTCTCAGGTCATGATCTCGTGGTTTGTAGGTTTAAGCCCTGCATCAGGCTCTTTGCTGATGGTGCAGAGCCTGCTTGGGATTCTCTCTTTCTCCCTCTTTCTCTGCCCCTCCCCTGCTCGCTCTCTCTCTCTCTCTCTCTCTCTCTCTGCCTCTCAAAACACATAAATACACTTAAAAAGAAAAAAAAGTCCTAGTATAGTCACCTGTTTTCATTTCTGTAGGAGTGGAGTTGCTGGGTCATATGGTAAGTGTCTGCTTAATTTTTTTATGTTTAATTTTCAAAAGAAACTGTGAAATAGGTTTCAAAGTCTATCATTTTGCAGTCACACCAGCAGTGTATGAGAGTTCCAGTTTGTCCACATACTGGTCAGCGTCTTCGGGTATAGCTATTCCAGAGGGTGAGTGTGGTGTCTCATGCTTTTAACTTGTATTTCTCTAATGACCAATAACGTTGAGCATCTTTTCATGTGTTTATTAATCATTTATATATGTTCTTTTTAAATATATATATAATTTTTGTTTATTTTTTAATGTTTATTCATTTTTGAGAGAGAGAGACAGTGTGAGTGGGGTAGGGTAGACAGAGAGGAAGACACAGAATCTGAAACAGGCTCCAGGCTCTGAGCTGTCAGCACAGAGCCCAATGCAGGGCTTGAACCCATGAATTGTGAGATCATGACCTGAGCTGAAGTCGGACACTTAACTGACTGAGCCACCCCGGCGCCCTATATATATTTTTCTTTTATTTATTTTTGAGAGACAGAGTGTGAGCGGGGAAGGGGCAGAGAGAGAGGAAGACAGAATCTGAAGCAGTCTCCAGGCTCTGAGCTGTCAGCCCAGAGCCCAACGCAGGGTTTTAAGTCAAAAACCAAGAGATCATGACCTGAGCCAAAGTCAGACACTTAACCGACTGAGACACCCAGGTGCCCCCCATTTGTATATGTTCTTATGTGAAATGTCTTTTGCCCATTGTTTATCTTCTTAATGAATAGAAGTTCTTTACACAGTCTAGATACAATTGCTTTATCAGAGTTTTGGTTTGCAAACCTTTTCTCCTAGCCTGTGGCTTGTCTTTGCATTTTCTTTTTTTTAAATTTTTTTTTTCAACGTTTTTTATTTATTTTTGGGACAGAGAGAGACAGAGCATGAACGGGGGAGGGGCAGAGAGAGAGGGAGACACAGAATCGGAAACAGGCTCCAGGCTCCGAGCCATCAGCCCAGAGCCTGACGCGGGGCTCGAACTCACGGACCGCGAGATTGTGACCTGGCTGAAGTCGGACGCTTAACTGACTGCGCCACCCAGGCGCCCCTGTCTTTGCATTTTCTTAATGGTTTCTTTTGAAGAGCAAACAAATTTGTAACTTTGAGGTCCAGTTTATCTGTGAATTGTGTCTTTAATGTCTATTTCATGCGCAAGACATCTTTGCCTAACCTAAGGCAAGAAAGATTTCCTGCTATGTTTTCTAAACATTTCATAATTTCAGTTTTCTGTTAGGTCATTGGTTCTTAGCTGGAACAGTTTGGTTCTCCAGGGGACATTTGGGAATACCTGGAGACCTTTGGACAACTGGGTAGGGTGTGCTACTAGCATCTAATAGGTAGAGAACAGTGATGGTGCTACACACACTACAGTGCACAGGACAGCCCCCCCAACAGCAAAGAATTATTTGGTCCAAAATGTCAGTAGTGCTGAGCTTGACAAGCCCTGAGTTAGGTTTCTGCTCCATTTTGAGTTAATTTTTGTGTATGGTGTGAGGTAAGGATCTATACACATTTTCTTTTGTTTTTGCATGTGAAGTAAGGATATAAGTGCATTTTTGTCTTTTCTTTTTCTTCCTTTTTCCATGACCATTTGTTTTAAGAAATATTCTACTGCAGTGAATTGCCTTGGCACCTTTGGTGAAAATCAACCGACTATACATATTGTTCTCCTGATCTATATTCTACCTTTATGCCAGCACCACACATGTTGATTGCTACAAGTTGATAGTTCGTTTTGAAATCTGGCAATGGGAATCCTTCAACATTTCTTTTTCTAAAAAATTGTTTTGTCTACTAGGGGTTCTTTGCATTTTTGTATCTATTTTAGCATCAGCTTTTCCAACTCTATTAAAAAGATGACCTGGGATATTGATAATTATATTTAATCTATAGATGAAGAGAACAGACAACAATATTGAGTCTTCTAATCCAAAAACTGGGTGTATTTCTCCATTTATTTAGATTTTTATTCTTTCTCAGCAATGACAGGTTTCAGTGTATAGGTCTTATATTTCCTGAATTTTTTTTTCTATATACTTTATTTATAGTTGCCTTCATCAATGGAATTGTATTTTTTTTTAAGTTTACTTATTTATTTAAGAAGAGCATGAGCAGGGGAGGACAGAGAGAGAGAGAGAGGGAGAGGGAGGGAGGGAGGGAGGGAGGGCGAGAGAGAGAGAGAGAGAGAGAGAGAGAATGAGAATGTCTCAAGAAGGCTCCACACTGTCAGCACAGAGCCTAACTCAGGACTCAATCTCATGAATCATGAGATCATGACCTGAGCTGAAATCAAGACTTTGATGCTTAACCAGCTGAGCTACACAGGCACCCCTGGAATTGTATTTTTCTTTTTTACTTTTTAATTGTGGTAAAATATATATAACATAAAATTTATAATTTTATCTATTTTCAAGGATATAGTTCAGTGGCATTAAGTACAATCATATCATTGTGTGGTTGTCAGCACTATCAGACTTTAAAAAAAAATGTTTAAGTCCAAGTTAGTTAACATATAGTGTAATAATGATTTCAGGAGTAGAATTTATTGATTTATTTATTGATTTATCACTTACATATAATACCCAGTGCTCATCCCAACAAGTGCCCCCCTTACTGCCTATCACTCATTTAGCCCATCTCCCCACCAGATACCCCTCCTGAAACCCTCAGTTTGTTATCTGTCTTTGCGAGTCTCTTATGGTTTGCCTTCTTCTCGGTTTTTATCGTATTTTTCCTTCCCTTCCCCTATGTTCATCTGTTGTGTTTCAAATTCCACATGAGTGAAATCATGTGATATCTATCATTTTCTGACTTATTTCACTTAGTATAATATATTCTAGTTCCATCTATAAATGGCAAGATTTCATTCTTTTCAATTACTAATATTCCATTGTGTGTGTGTGTGTGTGTGTGTGTATGTGTCTATATACACACACACACACATACATAAATAACCTCTTATCCATTCATCAGTCGGTGGACATTTGGGCTCTTTCCATAATTAGGCTATTGTTGATAGTGCTGCTATAAACATTGGGATGCATGTGCCCCTTTGAATCTTATCCTTTGAATAAATACCTAATAGTGCAATTGCTGGGTAGTAGAGTAGCTCTATTTTAAATTTTTTGAGGAACATCCATACTGGCTGTACCAGTTTGCATTCTTACCATCAGTGCAAAAGTGTTCCCCTTTCTCCTTATCCTTGCCAACATCTGTTATTTCCTGAGTTGCTAATTTTAGCCATTCGGATAGGTGGGAGGTGGTATCTCATTGTGGTTTTGATTTGTATTTCCCTAATGATGAGTGATGTTGAGCATCTTTTCACATGTCTGTTAGCCATCTGGATGTCTTTGGAAAAATATCTGTTCATGTCTTTGCCCATTTCTTCACTGGACTTTTTTTTTGGGGGGGGTGTTGAGTTTGATAAGCTCTTTACAGATTTGGGACACTAACCATTTATCTGATATGTCATTTGCACATATCTTCTCCTATTCTGTCTGTTGGTTTGTAGTTTTGTTGATTGTTTCCTTCATTGTGCAGAAGCTTTTTATCTTCATGCTTGCTTTTGTTTCCCTTGCCTCCGGAGACATGTCTAGTAAGAAGTTGTTACGGCAGAGGTCAAAGAGGTTGTTGCCTATTTTCTCCTCTAGGACTTTGATAATTTCCTTCTTACATTTAGGTCTTTCATCCATTTTGAGTTTATTTTTGCGTATGGTGTAAGAAAGTGATCCCGGTTCATTCTTCTGCGTGCCGCTGTCCAGTTTTCCCAACACGATTTGCTGAAGAGACTTTTTTCCAGTGGGTATTCTTTCCTGCTTTGTTGAAGATTAGCTGGCCATACATTTTTTGGTCCATTTCTGGGTTCTCTATTCTGTTCCATTGATCTGTGTGTCTATTTTTGTGCCAGTGCCATACTGTCTTGATGATTACAGCTTTGTAATACAGCTTGAAATCTGGAATTGTGATGCCTCCAGCTTTGGTTTTCTTTTCCAACATTTCTTTGGCTACTCATGGCCTTTTCTGGCACCATACAAATTTTATGATTTTTTTCTCTATTTCTGTGAAGAATGCTGGTGTTAATTTGATAGGGATTGCATTGAATGTGTAGATTGCTTTAGGTAGTATAGATATTTTAACAATATTTGTTCTGATTCATGAGCATGGAATGTTTTTCCATTTCTTTGTGTCCTCTTCAATTTCTTTTATAAACTTTCTAAAGTTTTCAGCATACATATCTTTTACCTCTTTGGGCAAGTTTATTCCTAAGTATTTTATGGTTTTTGGTGCAATTGTAAATGGGATTGATTCCTTGATTTCTCTTACTGCTTCTTCATTATTGGTGTATAGAAATACATCTGATTTCTGTACGTTGATTAATATTCTGCAAATTCATGTATCAGTTCTAGCAGTTTTTGGGTAGAGTCTTTTGGGTTTTCCACGTAGAATCATGTCATCCATGATGAGTGAAAGTTTGACTTCTTTCTTGCTGATTTGGATGCCTTTTCTTTATATTTTTTGTCTAATTGATGAGGCTAGGACTTCCAACATTATGTTGAACAACAGTGATGAGAGTGGATATCCCCATTGTGCTCCTGACCTTAGGGAGGAAAGCTCTCAGTTTTTCCCCATTGAGGATGATCTTTGCTATGGGTCTTTCGTATATGGTCTTTATGACCTTAAGGTATGTTTTTTCTATCCCTACTTTCTTGAGCGTTTTTATCAAGAAAGGATGCTGTATTTTGTCAAATGTTTATTTGTACACATATTGAGAGGATCATGTGGTTCTTTTTTTTTTATTATTAATGTGATGTTTCATGTTGATTGATTTGTGGATGTTGAACCACCCCTGTAGCCTAGGAATAAATCCTACTTGATTGTGGTCAATAATTCTTTCAATGGATTCAGTTTGCTAGCATCTTGTTGAGAAATGTTGCATTCATGTTCATCAGGGAGACTGGTATGTAATTCTCCTTTTTACTGGGGTCTTTGTCTGGTTTTGGATTCAAGGTAGTGGCTGGTCTCAAAGAATGAGTTTGGAAGTTTTCCTTCCATTCCTATTTTATGGAACCATTCAAAAGAATAGGTATTAACTCTTCTTCAACGTTTGGTAGAATTCTCCTGGGAAGCCATCTAGCTCTGGACTCTTGTTTGTTGTGAGATTTTTTATTACTGATTCAATTTCTTTACTGGATATTGGTCTGTTCAAATTATCTATCTCTTCCTATTTCAGTTTTAGTAGTTTATATGTTTCTAGGAATTTGTCTATTTCTTCTAGACTGCCCAATTTGTTGGCTCATAATATTCTCTTATTATTATTTGTATTTCTGTGGTGGTGTTTGTGATCTTTCCTCTTTCATTTGTGACTTTACTTACTTGGATCCTTCTCTTTTCCCTTTTGATAAATCTGGCTAAGGGGTTTTCAGTTTTGTTAATTCTTTCAAAGAACCAGCTCTTGATTTTGTTGATCTGTTCTGTTTTTTGTTTGTTTTGTTTTTGTTTTTAAATTTTGATATCATTTTTCATTCTCTCCTCTTTATTTTTCCCTTTTTCAGCTTGTTTTGGTCTTTACCTGCTGTTCTTTTTCCAGATCCTTTAGGTGTAAGGTTAGGTTGTTATTTTTGACATTTCTTCCTTCTTTAGGAAGGCCTGGATTACTATATACTTCCCTCTTGTGACTGCCTTTTCTGCATCCCGGAGGTTTTGGACTGTTTTCATTTTCATTGGCTTCCATGTACTTTTTAATTTCTCCTTTAATTTCATGGTTAACCCGTGCATTCTTCAGTAGGATATTCTTTTTTTCTTAATTTTTTTTTACATTTACTTATTTTTGATAGAGACAGAGTACAAGTGGGGGAGGGGCAGAGAGAGAAGGAGACACAGAATCCAAAGCAGGCTCCAGGCTCCGAGCTGTTAGCACAGAGCCCAACACGGGGCTCAAACTCACAAACTGCGAGATGATGACCTGAGCCGAAGCTGGACGCCCAATTGACTAAGCCACTCAGGCGCCCAAGTAGGGTATTCTTTAATCTCCAAGTATTCATGGTCTTCCCAAATTTTTTTGTGGTTGATTTCAAGTTTCATAGCATTGTGATCTGAAAATATGCATAGTATGATATCGATCTTTTTGTACCTGTTGAGGGTTGATTTTGTGAACCAGTATGTAATATATTCTGGAGACTGTTCCATGGGAACTCAAGAAGAATGTGTATTCCAATGCTTTAAGATGAAATATTCTGGATATATCTGTTAAGTCCATCTGGTTCAATATGTCATTCAAAGCCATTGTTTCCTTATTTTCTGCTTGGATATCTGTCCATTGCTGTAAGTGGGTGTTAAAGTCCCCTACTATTATGGTATTATGATCAATTGTTTGTTTGTGGTTAATTGATTTATATTTGGGTGCTTTCAAGTTGGGGGTATAAATATTTACAAGTGTTAGATCTTCTTGGTGGATAGTTCCTTAATTATGGTATATTTCTCTTCTTCATCTCTTCTTACAGTCTTTCCTTTAAAATCTACTTTGTCTGATACAAGTATGTCTACTCCAGCTTTCTTTTGACATCCATTAGCATGATAGATGGATCTCCATTCCCTTCCTTTCAATCTGCAGGTATCTTTAGGGATAAAATGAGTCTTTTATATGCAGCATATATATGGCCCTTTTTTTTTTTTTTTATACATTCCAATACCCTTTTGATTGGAGCATTTAGTTCGTTTACATTTAGAGTGATTATTGAAAGATATGAATTTAGTGCCATTGTGTTGCATGTAGAGTTGGTGCTTCTGGTGATGTTCTCTGGTCCTTTCTAGTCTTTGTTGCATTTGGCCTTTCTTGTTTTGTTTTGCTTTTTCTCCAAAGAGTCCTCCTTAAAATTTCCTGCAGGGATGGTTTAGTGGTCATGAATTCCTTTAGTATTTTTTTTTTTTTTTTTTTTTTTTTTGGTCTAGGAAACCCTTTATCTCTCCTATTTTGAATGACAGCCTTGCTGGATAAGGAATTCTTGACTGCATATTTTTCTTTTTCAGCACGTTGAATATATCCTACCATTCCTTTCTACCCTGCTGAGTTGCTGTGGATAGGTCTGCTGCAAGGACTTTTTTTCCTATTGTTGCTTTCAAGATTCTTTCCTTGTCTGTGTATTTTTGTGAATTTGACTATGATATGGTTGGTGACGGCCAGTTTTTGTGGAATCTAATGATGCGAGTTCTCTGTGCTTCTTGGATTTTGATGTCTGTGTCTTCCCCGGATTAGGAGAGTTTTGTACTATAATTTGCTCACATAAACTTTCTGTCCCCTTTTCTCTTTTTTCTTCTTCTGGGACTCCTATGATTTGAATACTATTCCTTTTTAATAAGTCACTGAGTTCTCTAAGTCTTGTATTGTTATCTTTGGACTTTCTTTCTTTTTTTCTGCTTATTTTCCATAATTTTGTCTTCTATCTATTTCAGTGATTCACTGCTCTGCTTTGTCCATCCTTGCCATCACAACATCCATTCAAGATTGCATCTCAGTTATAGCATTTTTTTATTTTGGCCTGATTAGATTTTTCTTCTTTCATCTCCGCAGAAAGGGATTTGCCAATGTCTTCTATACTTTTTTCAATCCCAGGTAGTATTCTTATAATCATGGTTTCAAATTCTAGTGAGACATCTTACTCACATCTGTGTTGGTGAAATCTCTGGCTGTCATTTGGGGTGAATTCTTCCATCTTGTCCTTTTGGAAGAAGAAAAAGATGAATAAAAGAAAAAAGAAAAATTAAAAAATAAAAAACAAAACAAAAAATCAAATAAAGGAAGTTAGAGCCTTAGGTGTGTTTCAGTCTGTTTGTTGAGGGAAGCTTGAAAGACTAGACAAAAAAGAGAAAGGAAAAAAGAAGTTAAACAATATTTAAAAATTAAAGAAAAATTTAAAGAAAATAGAAGAAAAAATAGAAAAAATAAAGGAAAAAATAAAAAAAGAATTTGCCCTTTCTGTATCCAAGAAAAAGAAAAACAACATCAAAAACAGAAGCAAAATAAACAAACAGACCAGCAAACAGAATGAAACTCAAATGAAGTTATATCCAGTTTCCCCTAGAACTGAAACTGTGAGGCCCTCTATAATGCATACAGTAAGCAGATGGAGAACTTATCCTGGTCTTCTGGGGGATGTGTCTGGAGGGTGCAGGTGGGTGGGGCTTGGTGTAACAGCTCCGTTCTCCACAAGGTGGTGCTGCTTAGCTTACTGGGGTGGATCAGTGTGGTGCACGTGTGTGTGTGTGTATGTATGTGTGCACATGTGCTTGTGCAGGAGAGGTGGAAATGGCTTCACTCAGCAACCTAGTCTCTGGCACAGGAACTTTGTGCTCTCACTGACCCGGGATCAAGCACCCTTCCTTTGTCTGAGGCCTCCATCTATTCCCCACCTCTACCCTGTCTGTGTCCAAGCTGACCGCCTGTCAGGCAGCACCTCCCTCCAGAGTTTTATCTCAGATGGGGCTGTGTTTCAACACCCCTAACTTCAGGGACCCCCGTGGCTTGGACTCTTGCCAACTCTCTGGGGGAGGGTCTCACTGAGCAATGGCTGGGTACCAGCTTGCCCCAGAAAACATTCATGCGATTGCACAGAAGCAGAGGTTCAGAGATTATGGCAAATCACAACACACAGCTGGCGCCGGGATTCACCACACTCTGACATCTTTGTTCCAGTACCAGCAAATGTGACTGCTCTCTGGAGTCTCCTGGGATCTTTGTGGGGAGGCCGTATGGCCTCTACCACATGCCCTCCAATCAGGGGAACCGCTTCTCCTCCCCATGTGGCACATGGCCCCTCAGACTCTGCTGCCTGTTCCTGGGGATTCGCCCTGCTTCCTCACCAGAGCACCACCAGGCACTGAGTTGTGGAAGTTCAGACTCTCCTCCACTGTTTATAGAATCCTGTGGTATTGAAACCCTCTCCTTTCTTCCCGTCAATGGTTTTGGGTAACAGATTTCTTGTTCAGTCCCCTGTGAGTGTTTTCACTCTTTCTCTCCAGCTACCTTTTGGGGAAGTGCTTTTCTTGCATGGTACCAATGCGATGGACTCCCCCTTTCTTTTTTTTTCTTTTTTTTCCCCTCTGTCCTCTCTCTGAGAAAAGGACTTCCTACCCTCTGCGGCTTTTCTCTCCCCCAGTTCATCTCTCCACACAGCATACCTGCTGAGTTTTGTGGCTCAAGTTCTGCAGATTATTGTTATTCCTCAATTTCTTAGGTGTTCAAAATGGGGTGGTGCTGATGTAGCTGAGTTTCAGGGACGAGACAAGCTCAGGGTCCCCATACTATTCTGCCATCTTCTCAATAAGCCATTCTCAGTGTTGGAAATGTATTCTTAATTCCATTTGTGAATTGTTTATTGCAGCAAACAGAAATACAATTCAGCTAGTTATGTAAATTTCATACACTGTAACCTTGCTAAACGTGCTCTGTATTTGTTTCCTTATAATTTTCTACATGTAGTATCCTGTGATATGAAAATAGTTTTACTTCTTCATTTCCAGTCTGCATGCCTTCTTTTTTCTTGCTGCCTTCTCTTGGTATACTGAGCAATACAATCTTACATGGAAATGGTGAGAGCCACCTGCCTTTCAAAATTAAAAAAAAAAAAAAGAATTCTGAGATACTCTTGGGGGCACCTGGGTGGCTCAGTCGGTTAAGTGTCCGACTTTGGCTCAGGTCATGATCTCATGACTTATGGGCTTGAGCCCTGTATCAAGCTCTGTGCTGACAGCTCAGAGCCTGGATTGGATTTGTGTCTCCTGCTTTGGATTCTGTGTCTCCCTCTCTCTGCCCCTCCCCTGCTCGTGTTCTCTCTCAAAAATAAATATTAAAAAACTTTTAAATAAAAAAAAGAATTCTGAGATACTCTTAACTCTGTGTGTTTCAGGTAAGGGATTGCAAATCTGTAGCAACTAACTTTTAAGGTTGTTAGGGTTAAATGAGAAACCACATAGAAGATGCTTAGTGTAATTCCTGACACAAATCAGTACCCTCATAAAATGTTGCTGTATAGAAAGAGAATCTTGGCTGACCACTGGCAGGCCAGCATTGGGAATCAGGACTTGACACTGGGGATGGGTGGTTGTCGGTGGCCTATAGCGGTAGGGGATGATCCATAGCAAGCGTCAGCACGGTTTTTGTCAGCCTCTTCAGGAATTTTTGGTGTTGTGAGAGCTCTGCCAAAGTACCTGAGGTTCAAAGTAGCCAAGCCCAGCACTCCCATGGATATAGTGAAACAAGGTTTATAACGTGGAAGGAGTGGAGTTGTACCGAGGAACGACTGTTGTTGGGGCATGAGTAATACGAGGGGATTATTTGGGGCATATATTATATCAAAATTAAGAGAAAACCCTTCATTATTTCCCTGCACATTTCTATCTCCTTCCTTGATGGTTTATTCTAGAAGTTGTTCCACTGAGGGGCTGGAAATTTGTTAAGGTAGGAATAACAGATGAGATGAGGAAGAGATAGCATGGGGAGGGAACAGGATCAGGAGGGAGTCTTAGTGGCACCTTCAGCCTTGTTGGGATGTAGCACTTCTCTCCTATAGAAGGTGACGGGTCCACATGTAATGATTCAGTCCCACTGCCGATTTCCTCTAAGGAAAGCCAAGCATTGTGGCAGCCAGCGAAGGCCACGATCTCTTGTTGGTAATGCTGTCCTCACCAAACACTAACTTGGAGAATTGGAGATCCTCTGGTGGCATTAATTATTGCAAAGCTCCTACACCTGTCTTCATTCATTACTTTGACAAAAATCTAATAAACTGATCAACATCCTTCATAGTTAGTGTATGGTATGCCAATAAAGATGTTAGAGTCCAACCAAGAAACTTTGGGGGCTGTTGGGTCTCACTAATCAAACAATTTAATTCCCAGTCTTTATTTAACACTATGGGTGCTTTAATGACCAAGGTTCTGTGAGCTTTTAATCATGATCGTTATCACAAAATACTAAGATTGGCATTATACAGAAAAGGCCCCTATAGGCTGGCAGTGCTTCTTTAAAACACATTCAGTCATCAGAAAGTCACACAAAGGAGCTTCTTTATGTAAAAACCACAAGGCACACAAGGCAAACAGGTGATGGTGTCAAAAGGCATCGTGTTGTGTCCTTTCCTTCTCGTCAGGGTTTGCTCATTTGAATGTCCAAAGACAACGTTGCGAGCCGGTGGCGGTAGCCATGTGCTGACTGATGGCTCCATCACTGAAGCAACAGGTAGTTTTCAGAGGCACAGACCTGGTGCTGAGTGATGGAATCTAGAGAAAGAGAAAAGCAGTTTAGCATTTATAATGGCCAACCACACGGTAAAATAATAATCTTATATATATGCAAAGTCATATTTTAAAGTCTTAGGCGGTTTAGAGCCGTGTTGTCTATGTGTCCACGTGCCCATATAGCACATGTGACTATTTAAAATAAAGGGGCGCCTGGGTGGCTCAGTCGTCTAAGGCTCCAACCCTTGGTTTCAGCTCATGTCATGATCTCACGGTTTGTGAGTTCAAGCCCCACGTCGGGCTCTGTGCTGATGGTGCAGATCTTGCTTGGGATTCTCTCTCTCTTTGTTCCTCCCATACACACTCTCTCTCAAAATAAATAAACTTTAAAATAAAATGAAAATTGAATTAAAAAAATTCAGTTCATCAGTCATACTAGCCACATTTTAAGTCCTTGATAGGCACATATCCTGCAGATACAGCATATATAGGGTGTTCCCATCATGGCAGAACGTTCTATTAGTCGGGTGGCAAATTTGCCAGTCCATGGCGGGAGAGACCAGGATTGTAATCTCCATTAGCTTACAGAAAATACTCTCCGGCACAAGGCAATTTATATATAAATATATTAGTTTTAGTTACGGTACTAACTACACATTCTAGGCTGTGTATCTACCAATCCACAGCCTGTCTACCTTGCTAGTATACAAAGTTAGTACGCACAGTTTCTAAAATGCAGGTCTTCATATTTAAGTTGAAGAAGCTGGACTAGTCCTGTCAGTTTGAAAGCCTATTATTTTATGAAAATCACAAGAAGTCACCTGGTCCAGGATAAGCTATAGATGCAGAAGAACAGGCCAGCAGGAGACTATACTGCTCTAGGCCCTACTTCTATGAGGACGATAGAGGAATCCAATGGGTTGGCAGCACTGGTTGAATTACAAATTAAATTACAGTTAATGTAGTTTTTAGAATTTATTTTTATTTCTTGAGCAAGAGAGTGGGGGAGGGACAGAGAGAGTGGGGGAGGGACAGAGAGAGTGAGGGAATCCCAAGCAGACTCCATACTCAGTGAGTAGCCTGACATGACCCTGGGATCATGACCTGAGCCAAAGTCGGATGCTTAACCGACTGAGCCACCCGGGTGCCCCTACAGTTCACTTATTGATTACAACTATTATCCACAGGGAGAGAGAAATGATTCTGAAGGACCTTAAGACATCACGATGATGAACAATAGCAGACGGAAAGTCAAAACATAGGTTTGTTCTATGAATAGGGGGAAAAGATGGAAGAAAAAGGGGCACATCTTAGCTGGAGCTCTAGATCGTGTCCCGGAAGTTAGTTGTCATTTGCCCAGTGCAAACGCACTTCCACACAAGAGGTCTGAACTGGTCAGCTTTCAGCGGGGAGGAGCACTACCATTTGTCACATGTATAATATACATTATATATAATTAAAATTAATATATCCAGCAGAATAACAATTCTTATTAGTACTAAGTAAAACCACTTCTCTCCACAACCCAGTGCAGTATTTTAATATCAGACCTTTATTCGTGGATGTGTTGTACATATTTTCTCTGTTATTTGCCTTTTGACTTTCCTGATGCAAAAAAGTGTTTTATTTTGTTTTTGCATTCAGATCATGTAAATCTTTTACTGCAGTTGGACTTTGAACCATAGGTAGAAAGCCTTTCTTTGTACCCAGTTTTAAGCGTATCAGTCATATTTTTTTCCAGGTTGTAAAACCCTGTAGATTCAATTTTTACACTTAGATTTCTGACAGGATGTCATTTTCCAAAGCCAGAAAACATTACAAAAAGGGTGGCGATTTTTAAAATTAATCTAAAATAGAATTTAATGAAAAAAATGCCAAATATTTCTTTTAAAAAAGTGGCATACTTATTCTGACATTTATACCAAAGAAAAAATACATAGAAAGACAATTTTGAAAAAAATGAATGAGAGACAATTTGACATGCTAGATACCGAAACACATTATAAAATTACAATAGTAGTTGGGGCGCCTGGGTGGCTCAGTCGGTTAAGCGTCCGACTTTGGCTCAGGTCATGATCTCACAGTCAAGTCCGTGAGTTCGAGCCCCGTGTCGGGCTCTGTGCTGACAGCTCAGAGCCTGGAGCCTGTTTCAGATTCTGTGTCTCCCTCTCTCTCTGCCCCTCCCCCCGTTCATGCTCTGTCTCTCTCTGTCTCAAAAATAAACGTTAAAAAAAAAATTAAAAAAAAAATTACAATAGTAAAATAGTATGTAATTAGCACACAACAGATAAATAGACCAATGGGAAAGTCTGGAAACATGTCCGCGCACATATAGGAATTTAACAGGTGAGTCACAGGGCATTCCAAATCAGTGCAGAAGGGACAAGGTACTACATAGATGGTATGATCCCTTCACATCACACAATAAATAGGTTACAGACGAATTAACACTGTAAACATTTAAAAAAATGATGGAAGCATTAACAGAGATAAGAGACAGGTTCTGGAGCTCAGGGGGTAGAGATGACCTTCCAAAGTGAAACCCAAATTCAGGTGCCTCAGGAAATAAGGCATTTGAATCCATGAAGAATAATTATTAAATATTAAAACCTTTGTAACCTACAACAATCAATAAACAAAATTAAAAATGAGACAGATTGAGAGAATTTTACACTTAGACCACAGGGCGAGGGTCCATGTTATACACATATTCTGTAGAACAGCATGAAAAGGAAAAATAGCCAGTGATAAGGATAGGCGACCCATGAAATATAGCTCCCTCTCTAATTATTCATACTCATTAGTAATTTAGTAATCAGGGGACGACAAATTGAGTAATGACACCTATTTGTTTAATTCATCAGATCACCAAATATCAAAAATATGGGTAATGTCCAGTACTGGTGAAGATGTGGAGGAAATGGAGATGTCCATATGCTGTAAAAGTATAAAGTGGCACAGCTGTGGGTACCCAAACTTACAAGTACACGTAAGCTGGGGCACAGTGATGTCACTGCTATGAATCTGCTCTATACAAACATGCATGCCTGGGATTCGGCGGGGATAATTACAGCTCAAAATAATCTCTTAAAACTGAATCCAAACCGTTCCAGTTAGAACACACACATAAAGTGTATAATGGCAGAAACGGTGGAAGTCACCCCAAACGTCCAATAATAAGGAGTGCATGGCTTAACTGCATGTCCTCCAATGGTTAGAAAGAACGAAGTAGCTGTATGTGTGTAAAATGGAAGGCTCTCCTAGACAGAGTCAAATAAAAACTCAAGGAACAATATGTAACCCTCCATTTACAGAAGAACCCTCAAGCAATACACAGGTTTATACATACTTATTTCTATTTAAATATGTCTAAAAAAATCTAAAAAACACTCTTCCAGCTTTACTGTAGTATAAGGAAGGGTTGTAAGATCTGGGGACTCTATGTCTGTCTCTATTGCAGTTCTTTGACCGTGAAATCTAGTGTCACCCCACATATCCATGCATGCATGCATGCATCCATGCATCCATCCATCCATCCATTCATTCATTCATTCATTGTGGTGGAGAAAAAGGTTGACTAGAGAAGTTTTAAATTTAGATCAAATAGAACCCTAAGTGTAACCTCACAACAAAGTCTGTGGCTGGCCCCTCACGCTTGGTGTGGTAGGCTCAATTAACCCATGGACTTTCGAGAAATGGTACTTGAGGTACATGTAGTGTTGAGCTTATGCGTATGGTAAGCAAAGCAGGGATTCAGAACGGAAAAGCATTTGACTGCTGAGTGATGGCTGGCAGCCAGGACATCCTTGTCTAGGGAGCCCCTCATGTCTCCAAGTTTCCAAATGTAAACACACACATGAAAAATGACTTCTACCCAAGTTCGTTTGTCATCTAAAGATAGTCACATCCCCTAATTCCAATGTCACATCATACAAATAGCCCTCAAACACCCCGTATAATGTAACCAATGGTACAGATGTTAGAGTAATGCCAGTCTGCCCAGCGGAAAGAGACAGATGGTACATGAGCACCTCCCATTAAATTTGCATTGGAAAAAAAAAAAAGACGTTGTGTTTGTATTTTAACAAGGTTTTTTAGCAGGTCTTGGCACAGGTTTATGCACGAGTTAAAGTTTACTGGCCTTTCTTCTGTGTGGTCTGATGATTAGGATAGTGAAGGAACATGCTGCTAGCTATTTTTTATAGTGTGGTGGTGGGCAAGCCACTTTCTTGAACTAAAACTCTAATTGCCAACAGCCAAATATGGTTAATGGTACTGTGCGCAGAGAGTGCTAGAACCCTCAGAATGCTGTTGGGAGCTTTATCTTAGCTTATCACAATCAGCTGACTATTCTAGGGCTGAAGCATGAGTGGCCATGTGGCCAGACATTCACTCAATCAAGGAATCAGCTCTCCTGTTTAATAGAATGAGGGTCACTCAGCTTCCGGGAACACTCAGGACAGGGTTTTGACACTGAAGGTGCTCTTAGCAGTAGGGATGAGCAGGTTACAAATGACCCTAAAATCCTTTCTCCTAATGAGCCCACAGCTGCCCACTGTGTAATTTTCATCTGTTGATCTCACTTCTCTCTGGAACCACAATGAACAAGACTTCCTCCCCTCTTCTGATGGTAGTCTTGCCAGCTCCTCTTTTGTATGCTGAATAAACCACTATTCCTTCAGTACTTCCTCAAGGATCCCGATCTCTTGAAACCTCAGCATTCTCTCAGATGCTCAAATTCAAGTCTAGAAGTCATCTTTGACTCCTCTTTCCTAATATATCACGTGCAATCTATCAGCAAGGCCAACTGGCTCTAGAATTTTTATTTAAAACCTGGCAGCTTCTCACCACCTTCAGTGATATCATCCTAAATGTAACCACCACCATTTATCACCCAAACCACTGCAAGAGCCTGTAACTGCTCTCTCTGCTTCTATTTAAAGATATGTATTCCCCTACTTAAAATCCTATGGTAACTTCCATTTATTCTTAGAACAAAAAAACTAAACTTCTCACCATGGTCTATGAGGGCCTTGAGTGGTCCAGCCTCTGGCTACTTCTCCAGCATCATTTCCAACAGACACTCCATACTTAATGCCTCTCCTTATCTACCTTGATCCTAGCTCTTCCCTTGGTCTGAAAGGCCAGTGCTTTAGATCTACACGGGCCCACCCTTCTCTTCATCGTTGGGGTCTTACCTCAAATACAGCCCTTCCGCCAGGGGCCAACCTCACTTTCACTATAAATACTCATACCCTGTTTTCTTCATAGCATTGATCACCAACAGGATTAAAAAAAAAATTATCTTCATTAGAATATAGGTCCCAGGGTGCCTGGGTGGCTCAGTTGGTTAAGCATCCAACTCTTCATTTCGGCTCTGGTCATGATCTCATGGTTGTGAGATCAAGCCCCACATCGGGCTCTGTGCTGACAGTAGAGCCTGTTTGGGATTCTCTCTCTCCCTCTCTCCCTCTCTGCCCCTCACCCACACATGGTCTCGTTCTCTCTCTCAAAATAAATAAATAAATAAATATTAAAAAAAAATAGAATATAAGTCCCATAGGGGCAAGTATTGTATCTGCCTAGAATATGTTTAGTGCATGATCGGTGCTCAACAAATATAAACTGAGTGAATGACTTGACATATGGTATATTGGAAGGAAACAGCCTGGTCTAAAAGAATGGAGCAGTTCTCAACATTTTTTTCTGTTCTGATATTAGGCTGCAGATGTTCACATATGGGATACTTTCTTTCCCAGAGTATACCAAGGATGTGGGCTGGGTCATAGACAAGATAGTCTAATAGTTTATTCCTAGTATAACAACTTTTGCTTCCCACCCAAGAAATGTGAGTAAAATGACATTACAGGGCTAGCCTTGAATTCGCTAGTTTTTGTATTCTGTTTTATATTTATTTACTACTGGGCATAGGAATGCTAATGATTTTACTAAGTGGACCTTATAAAGACCAAGGTTGCTGAATCAGTTATAATTGTTTCTTGATTCTCCCAGATTTTTCTATGTAAACAAATGTATCATATGCAAAGAAGAGGACTTGTCTCTTCCTTCACAATTCTTACATTTTCTTTGTATTTCCTTTGTGTGTCTCATCTTATCCCTTTGATTGGGAACTCTGTATCTTTGTTGAAATGAAAGAGTAAGAGCAGACATATGTATCACAACAGTCTTCCTTTTTATGGATGAATAATATTCTATTGTATATATAGACCACATTTTGTTTATCCATTCATCCATTGATGGACACTTGGGTAAGACACATTATGGCTATTGTGAATAATATGGGTATATAGCCAGAAATGAAATTGCTAGATCGCATGATAATTTCATTTAATTTTTTAAGGACTGACCATACTGTCTCTCACAGTGGCTGCACCATTTTACATTCCCACCAACAGTGCACAAGGTTCCAATATCTCCACACCGTCAACAATCCTTGCTGTTTTGTTTTGTTTTGTTTTGATGGTAGTCATTGTAGTGGGTATCCAGTAGCACCTCATTGTGATTCTGATCTGCATTTCCTAATCTGATTAGTGATGATGAACATCTTTTCATGTGCTTCTTGGCCATTTGTATATCTTCTTTGGAGCAGTGTCTAGTCAAGCAAGTACTTGGACCATTTTTTCAATTCGTTTTTTATTGTTGTTGAACTGTAGAATTTCTTCATATTTTTTTAGATATTCATCTCTATTTTTGAAAACATTTTCTCCCATTTCATAGGTTGTATTTTTGTGTGGTTGACTGTGTCCCTTGATGCATGGAAGTATTTTTTTAAACCTATTTTTACATTTGTTGCCTACCTTGTAGCTTTTTAAAGCAGTGTGCACCTTTCTTCCTGCACATGTTCCAAGTCACTGAGACTAAGTGAGCAAGTCAGTCTTTCAGGGATCTCCCAAGCAGACTGGAACAAATAGGGTCTACATTTGAGGAAAGGAAACCAAGACTGTGGGACATGAGTAAGGAGCCATAAAACCTCCCTAATGCCATGAACATGGCTTTGCTTGTTTGGGCTTTCACCCGGTTGCTATAAACGTTTCATTGTTTTCCAGTGCTCCTACAGAATTTGTTCAGACAAAGTCCGTTCTGTTTTGGGTGTTTTGTTTTATTTTGTATTGGTGTTTTTGTGGGGAAGATGGGAGCTTGGATCTTCTTGGTCTGCCATTTTGTGATGTCAGCATCACTCTGTGCAGGTGTCTTTTTTGATGGGTGGTGAGAAGCACACTTTTGATTATTCACTTCTCTAATTTTTAAAAAATGTTTACTTACTCTGAGAAGGTGTGCACACAAGCAGGAGCCCAGCGTGGGGCTTGATCTCATGAACTGTGAAATCATGACCTGAGATGAAATCAAGAGTTGGACGTTCAACCAACTGAACCACACCCAGGTGCCCCTTATTCAGTTTTTTAAATGGTTGAAATTATTCAGATTTTCTGCTTCTTGAGTCAATTCTGGTAATATTTTCTAGAAATTATCCATCTTCCCTATTTTCAAATTTGTTGATATAAATTTATTCAGCAAGCTCTCATCATTTTGAAATATCCTTACAGTATCTGTAGTAGCAGCCGCCCCAGTTTCATTTGTAGAATTGTTCGCTGGACCCTTTTCTCTTCCTTTCTTTCACAACACTGCTAGGATTTGGACTTTTGACTTTCTTCCCGCAAAGAATTCTTTTTTATCTCTTAAAAAACTTACTTTTTTTCTTTGGTTTTATTAATATCTGATATGTTTTTATTATTCATTTCCTCCTACATTCTTGTTGCTATATATTCATTCATCCCCAAGCATCAAAATTTAATAAAAATTGAATAAAAAAATGAGATGATTTAATCCAAGTATTTTTTTCTCTTCCTGAAAAATGGGGAACAGCTTCTTGTTATTTTACTTGGAGGTTGGACCCTTCAGTCACAATCAGTTTCTGTAGCACACAGTTTGAGAATCCCTACTGTTAGTGGTTGCACAAATGAAGAGAGGCTCTGCTTACCAAGAGCAGAATTAAGATCTTTTCACAAAGGAAGCCTCTGAACTGAGAAGAGGGTGACTAGGAACGCTGGATCTTTAATTCACCGTGTGGTTCTGGTGGAGAAACTCAGATCTCTCTGTTTCCTCATGGAGAAAAGAAACAGATTTCTACCATGATCTCAGAACTCATTTCCAGCCGTGTAAACAACAGAAATGCATTATCTCACAGCTCTGGAGGCCAGAAGTCCAGGATCAAGGTACCAGCAGGTCTGGTTTCTCCTGAGGCCTCTCTTGTGGCCTTGACTTGTGGAATAGCTCTTTTCTCTGTCCTCGCATGGCTTTCCCTCTGTGTATGTGCATCCCTGTGGTCTCTCTTCTTCCAAGGATACCAGTCCTGCTGGGTCAGGGCTCCACCCTTAGGATATTATTTAACCTTAAATACCTCTTTAGAGGCCCCATATCCAAACACAGTTCCATTCTAAGGTCCTGGGGTTAGGACTTCCAACATTTTGGGGGACACTATTCAGTCCATAAAAAAAGGTCTACCACTTTAGGTTCTATGATGCTCAATATTAATTGGTTAACATGCAACAATGAAGGAACAGAAGTTCCAAGTTCCACGTGCTCCAGTGTTAACTTACTAGGCCAATATGCAAAGACAGCCAGAACTGCCGGCAACATCCCATTAGGGGGCTGAGCTTTGAAGTTTCTTTTATGGCTTTATCCTCCTGGCCCAGACGCAGGAGTTAACATGGCAGCACTTGCAGAGGGCTCTGCGAATTTGTACATAAGACAGTCTTGTGAACCTGTCGAAACCAAAATGCTTAGTGCTGGCTTGTAAGTGGCCGTCTGGATTCCCCACACTGATGACTGCATTTCTGGTGATGGATATAAAATGTTGCTGTGGTTACACTATTTCCTGTTCCCAGCTGAATATGTAGTTGATTGTCATGTTCTACTTTGTTTTTTTTTTTCCTAAGTGAGGC
Source organism: Neofelis nebulosa (assembly GCF_028018385.1). Taxonomy (NCBI): domain Eukaryota; kingdom Metazoa; phylum Chordata; class Mammalia; order Carnivora; family Felidae; genus Neofelis; species Neofelis nebulosa. The sequence goes on along the minus strand of NC_080784.1, from coordinate 7,086,078 downwards.
TTAAAAACTGTGCCTTGGCTAGTAAGGTGCAGAGAAGGGTCTTTTATTTTCCAGTTTGTCTGCCTGTCTTTAAAATGCTTTTTCACTTTTCTATCACTATTGATGCTCACATCCAGTGACTGGAGGTCAGCTGGCATAAATTTCACAAAGGGGAGCCAAGTGAGACAGGTTAGGAAATTTCAAAGATAACCATCTAGGACCACTAGTTGACCAATGAATGCAATTAAAGGGAAATACACTTTCTGAGCACACTCTTCCCGTATCTTCCCAAGGCTAACACGTACTCTTTCAGCAGCTTGCAATTAATTTTTAAAAAGTCATTATATATATTATATATACATACACACACACTTTTTTTAAAAAAAGCTATATATTTCTTAAAAGCTTATACACACAAGATGTTGAAATTATAAAATTCCACAAATCAGTTTCAGTTTTAGTTCTCATTTATTTCTAGCCTGGTAGATGTCATCCATTTGAGAACAACTCAAAACAAAAATAATGTGTCTTATTGTCTGAGATTGTGTCTTAAAAGTGTACTGCCACTTTCTGCATGGTTGCTGAACTCCTGGGGGTGGAAGCCAAGGTATGAGAGTGGTATCAGGTCATGTTCTGAGGAGGGGGCAGGCTGGGGACAGACCGGCCCCCGGGTCTTTCCTTTCTCTTCTTCTTTCCATCCTCAGCAAATGGCTTCACCTCCATCTGACTGGTTCCTTATCTATGCAGTAAAAATGTGGACTACCAGGGACCTGAAGACTCCTGATATTATCTGTTTAACCATGCACCCTAAGGGCTGAGCCTCCCGAGTGACCTCCGTTTAACAAAATGCCATGTTTAAGAGCATGCATTTTCCTGGGCCTAGTTCTGTGGTCAGCCATCTAGGGAAACAATGATCTATGCTAGCCTGCAAAGGCCCACATGCTATCAGAGATCTTTTTCCTGAAAACAATGACATGCGGAGGCATTCAAATCAAATGCTTTTTATAAGTTATAAGGAAATCATGCTGAGGCTAATTTTTTTCCCCCTTCGGCACTGCTGTTGAGCATAGTACACTATGTTCCCACAATAGCATAAAATGTATGTCTTATCACTTGAACATAGCCCAGACAATAAAAGGGCGCCCGAGACTGGAAATATGTCTTCTGAGAAAGGCCAAACCAGCCTTAAGTGATAACACCAACTGGGGATGAAGAGAGTGAAAAGAAATGATTACAGCACAAAAATTCGCAGACTAGTGATGAATGTACTGGGGTCTCAGGGCTCCCAACCCCTGCCGAAGGCCTCACTTAAGACGCCAGCCAAGTTACTTGGGACTTTTGTGTCTTAGTTTCTTGACATGTAAAATGGGAATTCTACTCTATGGGTGTGCTGGGGGAAAGAAAATTACTGGAAAATGCTTCCATTCCAACGTCAGGTAAAGGTAACATTTTGTTTCCTCGTGCCGGGAATTTGGTTTTTGTTTTCCTGTTTATTTTCATACATATTCAAGTGCCCACAAGTATTTTCTCTCTCAAAAATCCCCATTTCTCCTCCTGGTGGAATGATTCATCGAGAATCTTGGCCTAAGTATACTGCTGTTTCAGGGAAAATGGACTCTGGGGAATGAATTGGGAACATAATCATGGCTGTTCAAACAGCCTCGTTATAAGGCAACTCAGAGTGTGTGAGACTCTCCACGGAGCAAATGAGTAAGACATGGGGAGCCCTGTTGGGAGATCTCATAAGTTCACACCGTTCTATGCCAGCAGCCAGGAGGGTAAGCTGGCTGAATGCTCCGTGGTCACCGCTGAGCGGCCGCCTCCAAAGAACAAGCTAGACGTCAGGAGAAAGTCTTATACTGGAATAATCATTTGACACTTTTGTTTGTTTTTAAATAGAAATGTTGGATCAGACAGTGAAGGGATAAGGAGGCTTATCTGCAGGAATCTAGTCCTAGGATGTTGGAGGTCTTAGGCAAAGAGACTTTTTTTTGGTGATGTCCATCTTTCCTTCTATCAAAGAAACAACAAAACAAACCAAACTTCTCAGGGGTTTCTAGTGGCTTAAAAAAAGATAATAATGATGATCTGTCCATCCCTTGTGATTTTATTGTGGCTGCATAAACAAAGATGCCACAAAATATAGGAATAAACATAAAGGTCCTAAAAGACAAAACCTTAGGATCTTTATTTTGGAAAGCAAACTGTAAATCTGAAAGTGGACGCAACAAGTTACTTTTTTTTTTTTTTTTAAGAATTTTTTTCAGACTTTAAGAGCTACCCAATTCAAACTACTCTTTGGCCTCAGGGACTCCACCTTACATGGCAGCGGATCTTCTAGTTGGAACAAATTTAGAGTATTGGTTTTCATCATGTCTCACAAAATAACTTTCAGCTTGGTGCCTTAACATGGGTTTAATTTTAATTTAAAAGGGATTTTAATTGCACAATGTTTTGAGAATAACGTTGCTGTGTCAGTGGATACTGTCACCCAATGACACGGGACAATGCCCAGCATGCATGAGGATAGCCTGCAACTCTCTTGTGTGGTCTCCTTCGCCCATTGAGGGAAGTAAGCAGGGCAGAGGTTATTAGTCTAACAAATGAAGTAAATTAGGTCCGGAGAGCAAAGGTGATTTGCCTCCGGTCAGAGCACAAGCCAGTGGCAGGACCCCCCCGACGTGAAAGGGAATGCACTACTCAGGACCATGTTGCTTGTGGGTCTGTGCACGCGTGTAGAGATGTGCAAATGAAATCTCCTTTATGTGCACAAAGCTGGAGCTACTGTAACTCAAAAAAGAGAAGAACATAAACTCATAAATATTTGAAAAATACACATTCTAATACCCACCTCACCACAGAGGACCGGGTGCAGACCGGGGCAGTGGCCAGAGTCAGGGGGACTCACCTCACGGGTGAGGATTTCACCACGCTGCCGAGAGCCAAGGATTCCAGAACGCACAATACCCGGAAGTTGCCAAGGGCACGCGCAGATGGTGTAATCAATGACAAATCAGAAACAGGACATGAATTATGGGAGAGGAAAGAGGCTCGGGCCCCTAGCTCCAGCTCTGAATCTCGGAGAATTCCACAGGGCCTTGTGAAGGTTAAGCGCTGGGGTCAAGCAGGTAGACCTCTGCCTACTAAAAACCCACGCACGGAGGGGTAGAGGGGCCAAACAACCGGAGGAACTAGCAGGCGGCTGGACCGTGCACGAGGCAACAGGAAGGGGCAACAGAGCTCCCCAGCCTGGAAATACTAATCATGCAGACACAGACGCTGGCCCTGTACACACGGTACACAGCCGATGCTGAAAAGAGTAGTTGTTGATATGGACTGTTGATAGCCATCGTGTGCACAGTTCCGTTAGCTGAACGAGACGGCTGTCTAAAAAGCAAAATTCTGGTTTCCAGTTGGTGTCATTTTGACACACGCACTTTTCTAAAAACAGCAAAACAAGAACCTCTGTTTCAGAACATAGGATGTTTTGAAGGTTATATTCTTGGCATTTAGAAAAGAGTCAACAGCCTCTTGGCTCTTGGACTGTAGCTAAAATCATAGATTTTTTTTTTTTTCTGAAATAAGTTGCCAGGCAAAAGATAAATTACTCTGCATCAGATAGTAAAAAAAAAAAAAAAAAAAAAAAAAAAAAAAAAAAAAAAAAATTACTCGATTGCCATACTTTCAAAATATATCAAAGGATGTCCATCAATCATTTAAAAGATATTCATAAATATCTGTAGTGATCTATGAATAAAATGTGGACACAGTATCTACTTATCTGTTAAGGGATGCTCCCTGGGAGGGGTGAGGAAAGCCAGGAGTTGGGAATTTAGAGATGAGGGGGGCAAACAGGAGGAAGCAGGAGGAAGACAGGGGACAGAATGCACTTCTCAGGTCTCAAGAAGCCAGGTGAGGATCCCGCCTCAAGGTGCTGACACTGAATTGGACCAGTGAGGGCTGAAGAAGGAAAGGTTTCAGGAGAAACCAACTCTGACTTCCGGCCCCCCGGCTGCGAGAGACGAAATCCCTGTTGTTCTAGTGTCCCCCTCTGTAGGACCTGCTCTGAGAGCCCCAGCAAGCCTGTACGTTCATCAAACCCAGAGCAAGAAGGTTTATCCTCAGAGCGGGGCCCCGAGCACCCCAGCACCTCCAGCTCCATCAGCTCACGAGCGCCGCCCGCCCCAGCCTCCCCTGCGCCGACCCCTTGCTGCCGGTGGAGCCCGCCTCCCACTCCTGCTTGGCCTACTTCTCCTGGACACCGCCCCCGCCCCACCAGAGCCAGGGTACCAGACACAGCCCGCCCGTCACCACACCGTCAGCCTCCTGGAAAGAGAGCTTCTCTGCACCTCTTCCCCTTCCGAATGGAGTCACGTGTCCAGCACTGTGAATGCTGCACAGCCAGACGTGCACATTGGCTTCCTGTCTTAGGTTTTGAAATAAAAACTGTAGCTCCTTTTGCACCGCTCTTTGAGCGGGTGAACAAACGAGTGTCAGGAGAAGCGGGTGATGCTCTGGGGGGGGTGGGGGGGGAGCGGGTCCTGGCAGCCGGGTGCTGGCCCACCGCTCTGGGAGCAGAGCAAGACCAGGGCCCGGGGAGCGGCCATCTGAGCTGAGGGTGGACAGGCCTTAAGGTCTGGGGTCGTTGTGGGCAGGCTGGGCCTTTTTCACACTTGCTAGTGAGGTGAGTTAGGTGACTCTCTGTCCTGGTGAAGTCTGCTTTGGCCGACAGTAAAAAGGAGAGTGTCTGGGTTGGCTTGAGACCGACAGTCATTAGCGGATTCTGTGAAAGGCAGATGCTTGGATGCTGAGACGTCCATCCAAAAGCCCCGCGGCTACAGGGAAGGGGAGCGTGGGCATCGGGCTTCCCCCAGAAAAGCCCATTTGTGTGCCTGGGACCACAGACCCCAACAGCTACTGCGCTCAGAAGCACCCGCCCCGCCATGCCCGTGAGCTGATCCCTACCTAAGATCCATGTTTCTGACAGATACTTGACGGTCGCCCTCCTCTTTCCTTGGGAGGGTCCGATGAAGATGCCGGCCTGGCGTGGGATTCTCGTGATCTGACCCCCACAGAGGAGGACCAGTTCCCATAGCTTGGTTCTGGGGGGGTTGCTGGCCGGGGTGATGAACATCACAGGCTGGTTGGCAAACAGGGTTCCCTGGTACTGTCCCGCAGATAAGTAGCGCTCCAGGCGGCAGAGCTGTTGGGCAGAGACAGGGAAGATTACCAAGGCGCTGAATCATGTCATCGCGTAGGGCAGCTCAGCTGCCAAGTTCCCTTCCTTTTTTGGGAGAAGAAAAGACTGAATGGAAAGGTGCGCATTCTCGGCTGAATTCTGAATTCCGAGGATCCAGGGGAGGTAATGACATTTAATGATAGTGACAGATAACGAGCAGATAAAATTGACATTTGCTGAAGCAGCTTGCAAGCAAAACTGTAAACAAATTTATAGCCCTCCTCCCCCCCCCCCAAAAAAAATTTTAGGTTTTGAATTACTACAAATTGTAAACCAAAAGCTTGAAAAGGAATCAACTGTTGAGTGTGGAGAACAGCACCTGCATCCTGTAAATGCTATTCACGTTCTTTGGGAGGGTGTGGAAGGGAAAGCAGGAGCCTCTAGAAGGCCAGCCTGGCTGCCCTGGACCAGCACCAGCCAGCGCAAGGTGCCTCGGGGCTCCTGCAGCACGTGACTCTCACCAGGACCTCCTGGGAGCCCTGCACCCGGCCCTGCAGTGCTGGCAAAGGGGGAAGGAGGCAACACGGAGTGGAGGTCCCAGACAGAGCTAATCCCCAACACATGAAGCTGAGGGGGGTGGGGTGGGAAGCATCTAGAGGCTTATTTCACTGAGTCATTGTGGAAATGGTGATGAGCAGTATCGGAGACAGTGGGAAACATTTTCAGAAACAGGGATGTTAAATTGTTCTCCTTTTGGTCCTGATAAAGTTGTGGTCGGCTGGCTGACCCAAGGGACAGTGGAAGGCCTGCTTATTCTAAACAGACATTTCACTAACTACAGATTAATAAAGACTTCTTTTTAAGTGTAGCTACCCTGTGGGAGATGTTGAGGGTGAACTGTCATCCACATTTTGAGTATTTTAATCAGTCGATTTCCCTGAGGACAGAACTGAACATTTCAGATACGTGGGCTCAGCGAAATTAAGGATTTGGAGCGCAGATATGTGGGAACAGGGATAGAGGGGAGCATCTCAGGGGGACGTAACCTGCGTGGGGCAGTGTGGAGGGAAATGCCTGCCTGTCAGTGGCTGGAGGCTAGCCCCTGAGCACGGAGAGGGGCCGGCTCTGGAGGTGGGAGGGCAGCAGAGGACCCCTTCCTCAGTTTTCATCACTGACCTTCTTCCAGTAGGTTTTCATACTAAGACAAGAAATTTCTTGATGAAAAACGTTGCCCCAACAGTAACACAATCTGCCCAGTACACTTAAATATGGCTGTGGAATCAATTATCTTTACTCATCACCAGTTTTGAATTATGCAATGTAAGACCTGACATATAACTCCTTTCATCTGATTGGGTAAGTGGTGCAGCATCCACACAATGTGTGATGACTTTGTTTAATGCTTTTAGTAATTTCCAACTTCCCTGTGAGATAGGGGGTAGAAAGGGTTTCATTTAATTTTGGAGAAGAAGACATTTAGGTGGAAGCTTGTCAAGCTTTGGCTAAATGGTGAGTCAAGCTGCAAGAAACAAGCCACAATCCCCAAACTTGGTGAGTCACTGGACCGCGTTGCATTGTAACTGCAGATCAAGAAATAATCTTACTAAGGCTTGACATAATCATGCATTAAAAAACCTAATTATAAAAGTAGTTGGTAATTGAAATGATAAAGAAGGGTATAAAGTAGAACGAATTCTCCACACTGCTGTCTGTTAATCAAATTCATCCTTCTCCTGTCCTCCTCAGTGGTTGGGCATGATCTTTTTGGGGGGTGCTAATCTGTGCAGGGCCATGTGTTCAAGACAGGTGCCCCTCCCAGACCAAGGCAGGACTCAGGATTGGTCCAGGCAAATCATGGTGATCTCATCTCCCTTTCAAAGGATTGGGTCTAGCATGGACTAGACTTGATCATGGCCAATGGGATCTGAGAAGAAGTCTGCTGAGGGCAGTCTTTCTTCACTGATATAAACCAATGCATAAGCAAAAATACCTCTCTTATTGGCTGGACTCTGTCATAGTGATAATAGGATATCTGGAATTATTGAAGCCACCTGAGGCCATAAAACATGCTGAAAATAACTAAGTGGGAAGACCTGGATCCTGGATCATGTTTCTAAGTCACTGGATTGACCAAACCCGGAATTATCCTTTTTCCCTCCCTCACACTCCTCTTTTGTTAATCTGTGTTTCCAGAAGCACAAAGCATCCAGATGCTGGTCCTCAGGCCCCTGCCACCTACCAGAGGTAACCCCTGTTAAGTGTTTGCTATGTGTTTTTCTAACCTTTGTACAATGTTCACGCACAAAAACATTCAGGAGATGATTTTTCTTTTTTCTTCTTTTTTTAAAAAATGTTTATTTTTGAGAGAGAGAGAGAGAGAGAGAGAGAGTGAGAGAGAGGGAGACACAGAATCCGAAGAAGGGTCCAGGCTCCGAGCTGTCAGCACAGAGCCCGATGCAGGGCTCGAACCACAAACGGTGAGAACGTGACCCGAGCAGAAGTCGGACGCCTAACCAATTGAGCCACCCAGGTGCCCCAGGAGATGATTTTTCTTAACAACAACAACAAAGCAAGATCAAGTCTCTATCTCGGTATATGGATAAGCAGTAAATCAAACCCATACTGAACCCAATAGAAAAGGACATGTGTAAACCTTTCACATGGTTAGAATGTGACTTGAGTACCTGATTGCTTTGGTTCTTCATTCCCCTCCCACGTTTGTTGAGTGCTTACTCCCTACCAGGCACGTGCAAGATGCTGGGGGAGCGGAGAGGATTAAGACATAGTCCCTGACCTCAGTGTAAAGCACGTAATACAAAAGTCAACATATGAAAAATACTTCCTTTTATTTATTTATTCAGCTTGAAATTAAAGGAGGCAAAGAATTACAAAGATCTTATTCTTTCCTCAAAATAATTGAGGCTACGTGCATGCTGACTTTCTAATCCTAAGTAAAATAATTTCTGGGAAAGCTTAATCAAGATTTAGGTTACTTAAAATTAAAAATTAATTTGGGAATTTATCCTAGGAATACACTCCTCGATGTATATAAGGACACGCATGGACAGGAGTTCATTGCCATAGAAACGGTGATTGGCAAGTTTTATTTATATTATAAATATGATAGGACACGGGGTTCTCCTTGTTATGGAGCTTTCAGCTATACTCATTCTCGAAGCGGAAGGTCTCCAGAATGCGATCCTTCCCCAGTAGCCCCCGAGGACAGACTGCCCTGGCTATTGTCTCCTCAAGTCTGTAGACACAAGTTCCTGGGTAGCCTTATCCTGGAGACCACACTCTGACTCTGAAGGCACAATGGTAAAACTGGTTTACTGCTGTATGTGCTGTTGCCTTAAGAATTCTGACCAGGGCTAGTCAACTTGACTCTCTGGCCCAAAGCACAGTTTTGTCCCCATGGGTACATTCTTGAAAACCAGCTGAGAATTAAAAGGTTACTAGCAGCACAGAAAGCGAAGAGGGCAGCGGAGCATGCCGTAGGTGCCCGAGGACGCCCTCCGACCGCACCACCTTACCCCGAAAGGCTTTCTCTTAGTTCACGGTTGAGGAGAAAAGCCTCAAACGCACAACTTTCAAAGTTAACGTGCTGTGCATTATCCTTACCTTCTCAAGCCCTTTTGCAATAGCCGTTCTTGGCAATTTGTTCTAAATTCTCGTTCCATTTCACACTTTTCAACAAATGTGTGCGACAGATGCTGTCAACTGTACAAACGGGTTGGGGTGGTGTGGGTGCCAAAGGGGAGCTCATTGCAGGGCTGACTGTGGTGAGCCGTTTCTGTTCTTAACTCAGAGAAACCCTCAGAGAGAACCAGGTCTGTCTACATTGACCTAGGAGTTTCCTGCTAAAAGCTGTTAATTTTTTTGGAGAATCATAACTCTCTTACTGGTTCATTTTATCTAACTCCAATGCTGTAATGGTTCCAAGGAGAACTGACACATCCATAGATTGGGTATATGGGGAAGGACCGGCAACTGATGCAAAAAACTGGCTCTTCCATGGGGGTGAGGCGTTCCCTCCGCCGGACAGGATTTAGCTCCTGTCCACAGACAAGATTCATTTGCACCACCAGCCGGTCATTCCGCCTCACAGAGCTGGGAAAGGCTAGGGGCGGTGTGGGCCACGATCAGACAGCCGGAAAAGTGACCACAGTCTAAAAAAGTGCAGTTTTCCAATGAAGCACTCAATTCTCCCTACAAAGCCCAGGGTATCTATTGAAAAATCATGGAAGGAAAGGGGATTAGTGGACTCCTCTAGGCTTAATTAGCCTCCACGATAAAACAGGACGGGTCAGTAGTCAGGGTGCATTTGAATTCGGGGCGGATTTCAGAAGAGCTCCCACTTTCCCCATGGAGTCATAAAATCATTACATAAATTAACATTTACCTTGCATGCGTGTGTGGGTAAAAAGACAGAGAGGGCTGACAGAAGACAGAAAACTTTTTCTGCCACAAGCTCTTCATTTGAACTCTGGGTTGTAAAGGATTAGGGACTACTAGGGAAGGGTCTTAAGTCAGTGAAACAAAAAAGGTATGAACTGTGCTTTGTAAAAGGTTGCCTTTGCATTTGTGTCGTCACCAAAAAAAGCTGTACGGATTTAACAGATTTCGGCTCAGAACCTTCCACTCTATTTACAAGGCAGACCCTACTGTTGACAGAGCTGAGCAATGCCCGTGCCCCAGTGCTTCCAGCTTCCATGACTCCCAGTGATTTACCTCATGGCTGGGAGGGTGTTGACGGCTGACTCCAGACATGGGTGTTAGATTTCAATTAGTAAATCTGCTTCTCCCTCCAGGTAGAGCTCACCTGGGTGATTATTCTGAATCACTGACAGTTTCCATAGGTACCCACAAGCCACGCACAGAGGAGGCACAAGTCCATCATTAGGAAATTCTCACAGCAAAATTCTCTGGTTCTACGTTGGAAGAACCAGAAGCTCAGGGAGGTTGGTTTGTTTTCGGTTCGCCCGATGATGCCCAGGACGTGGTGGCATCAGGTTGGAATAGGCCCCAAAGGCCTGGCCTTTTCCATGACTTCACGGTCTCTGTTCCTCACAGGTAAAAGAGGGATAAAATCCCTAGTCCCACACGGTGTGCAACAAATGAAATAACGCCATACCTCTTGCACTTTCTTACATTTTAGCAACAATAATATATAGGAGGGGTCTTATGATACATGGTGGGTTGTAGTATTAGTTGGCTGTGTAGGCTGTATAATCCCGTAATGTGTTTCAATGCCCCGTGCTTAGGGCGGATATCCAAATCTATATGTGGGCAAGCACAGAACTGTATGCTATGACAACATGTCAAAGAGAAAATAGAAATTTAAAAAATAAACTTTTCCAGTCCTACATTTGCCTATATCCCATTTGTCTTTCAAGGACAATTTATTGAGAGAGAGAGAGGAGAGAGAATCCCAAGCAGGCTCCACACTGTCAGCACAGAGCCCGACATGGGGCTGGATCTCACAAACCATGAGATCGGGACCCGAGCCAAAACCCAGAGTCAGACGCTTAACCAACTGCGCCACCCAGGTGCCCCCATCCCTTCTCATGGTCCCCTGTGGGAGGCTGAGCTCGTCAAAGTGTTCTATCAGGCATGGCAGCCAGACTGGGAAGGGCACTGAAGCCCTGTGTCCGTTTGTCCTCATACTTTGGTACTAACACCAAAGAGGGCAGAACCAAACAACGAGCCAGTGTTCAACTGTGGAACTCGTGGGTGATGGGCGATACAGCACAAAGGCAGAGAACGTCAGCAGTGGGAAGGGTCTGGGAGATCACAGTGACCATGGCTCACACTCTACAGACAAAGAAACCGAGGCTTGAGAGACAACATCCAACATCAGAGACCCTGGCAAAGCTTTCCTGCACTTTGAGACACAAAATCCTCTTACCACTGCCCATCACCAAGCAGCCTGGGGTGGAGGTGCTGAACCCACATCTCCGTCTGTCGCTTCACCTGAGGCTCAGGCTAAGTTCTATAGACATGAAAACGCAAGGACACAGTGTTTGCTTCTCCAGGACTTTCTAGAAAGTACAGTATTAACAATTACAACACAGCATGTCATGTCATGGAGCGAGAGCCTGACTAGACCTCACAGTGGTAGCTTCTGGCTTGGAGAATGAGTACAAAGATGTTTGCTTGCATAAAAACACATGGTGGGGTTGCTTCAGGTCAACAGTGTCCAAAAGATCATGCATGCTTGAACAAATAGTTCAGGATCACTGAGGATAACATGTGAGGGACGAGGGGGTTGGCAGGTGACCACAATAACAAAAACTTAAAAAAAATTTTTTCTTAATGTTTATTTTTGAGAGAGACACATACACATAGAATCCAAAGTAGGCTCCAGGCTCTGAGCTGTCAGCACAGAGCCCAACATGGGCTCATGAACCGTGAGATCATGACCTGAGCCAAAGCTGGGATGCTGAACCGACTGAGCCACCCAGGTGCCTCCAAAAACTTACTTTCTAAAAGCATTTAAATCTGTTCCAAGGTGAGGAGGCTGAATAAGCAGAGGCCAGACTAGTCACGATTATACAGTAGTAGACTATCTAGTTAATGGGGAGCCACGAAATCCACGTGTTAGACCACGCTGCAGACAGTAAGGAGATGTGGAAATCAGAAAAAGGGAGACTCAAAGGAAAGAGCTGCAGTAATTCCAACCAGAAATGAAGCAGGGCAGGACAAGACGAGTGCAAGGGGAAGTGTATTCAGGACGGAGCAAGAAGGCAAATTCAACAGGAATCCTGTTGCGTTGGACGCTTACTATTATAATGGGGGCAGGCTAGCGCCAGAGTCAGTAAGAGAGCCACGCACGGTGCTTGTAGGAAAGCTTCGCCACTGGGGTTTTGAGACTTTCAGTAAATGGTACCTCTCTCTTCTCCCGGTTCAACACCAACTGGGAGACACAAACAGGTGTTGGAGGAGATGAGAATAACTTCCATAGTCCATAAAGCTGATGGAGCATTCGGGCCTTGGACCTACGGTCACCTGGGTTTGCTGGCCCTGCCCTCACGACATCGGATGGACCCACAAAGCAGGCTTGCCACACCCCGAGGGCTTTCCTCAGGAAGGCAGGCACACGAGACACGGGCGCAGAAGGGGCTGGATCAGGACGCCCGTCGGTCTCCCTCTGTGGGGCGCTGGGAGGGAGGGAGGGACAGAGGAGCCCCAGGAACATGAGGCGGCTCCCGGTAAGTCACCTGGGGGTGAAGTCCCCAGGAGCCGCCTCAGAAAACAGATGCTAGCGCCAACCATTTCAGAAGAGGTAGGCCCTAAGGCAACCGGAAACACAAAACACAACGAGACGTTTCACCTTCTAAAAATGTCAATGCCCACACCTGACCATGTTGAATGGCTTGAACACATGAGAGGTAAAATGAACTGGTCGCCATTGGCACTGGAGACAGAAAACAATGTCTATGGTCCTGGGAAATTAAAAAGTGTTGTGTTGTTTAATTGTGATGGGATTTGGGCAAATGTCACAACTGTTAAGAAGACAAGGTCTTCAAACGAGACAACCTAGTGACTCCTGAAATTCTGCACAAACCCCTCGATTGGCAGTGAAAACCTGTCCTTGACCCTCTCTGGGGTTTCCAAACCAGCTTCTCCGTCCCTAACTGGCCCCCAGCTTCGAGTCTTTCCTGCTCAGTTAGCCTGGCCCATCAACCTCCCTGCTATTGCCTTTCCTCTCGCTGCCTGGTGGCTGTCCCAGCTCACTGTCCCTCACATGAGTGGTCCTTGGAACACCCGTCCTCTCAAGTCCCTGGACCCCTCCTTCCTGAGGGGCTTTTCTTCACCCCTGGAACCCGAGTCTCCCCCCTGAGATGCCCTCTCCCCTCCAAAGCTTACAGCCCACGCCCCCCCACCCGACCCCTTCACCCATTAGGCGCCCTGGTCCACCTGCCAAACGGCAGGAAGGGCTGAGGCTGGAGGGGGCCAGCCCTGGCTGCTCCCATGCGCGGCCCCTCACGCAGTCCCTTCCCTGGCACTCTACACCCTGCCCGCCCCACTGCCCTGGACGGACGGCTCTCACCCTGCTCGGGGCTCCAGCGGGTCACCCTCCTTGTGGCCTCCTGTCACTGAGGACGGTCACATCCGGAAAGGACCCTGTGCCAGTTCCCCGAGGTGCAGCTGCACCTGTTACTGCGGACGGCCCGTCCCTCTAAAGCCGTGCGTCCCCCCCGTCACTGGTGGTCTCCTCCTCCGTGCGGAGAACCACGTGCTGCATGCACAATGGCGCACAGTGTGTGGTTGTTCCTCCTCCACACCTCCCGTGCTTCCCACGCCTTCCAGACACCCCTGCTTCCTGTGTCCCTTCCCGGCACAACATCAAAAGGCAGCCCCTGCCCACCTCTCCTGCCCCTCCTCCCTGTCGTCCACGCACCTCCCACCAAGACCTCGCAGGGCCGAGTCCTCTGGCAGGATGAGCAGGATGCTGGGCACACGGCCCCTCCCTCTACCCCATCACCCTCTGTGCTTGGCTGCCAAGACCTGCCTTCCCTAACTCCCTCCCGCCCCGGGATGCCACTGCCGTGGACCTCTTGCCCTTCTTCCTGACCTTGTAATGCTCCAGCGACACGCGACTCAGCATGGCGCCCCTTCCTGCGGGTGACCTCAGCCAGCGTCCGGGCCTCACACAGCCCCCGTGAGCCCACAAAGCCCGCCCGCATTGTCTCCAGCTCAGCCCTCCTTCCAGAATCCCAGGCCAGGTGCTCTCTCGGCCTCCCACCTGGATGTCTGACAGACCTCTGACGCCTGACCCAGCCTTCTCCCCTCAACTCAGCCTCCACCTGCAGCCGTCTCCAGCTCAGCTCCCGGCCGCTGCCTCTTCCCAGGCGCCGGGGCCCAAAACACAAGCTGAGAGCGCCACCCCGCAAATGCACTGTGCTCCAGTCCAAGCCCAGCTCACCCACCTCTTTCCAGGGGTAACGCCTCTCAACTGGTGTCCTACATCTGAATCCGTGCCCCTTACAGACTCTTCTGAGCAGAGAGAACGTAAAAAAACTAAGTCAGATCACATCTCTTCTCTGCTCAGAATGCTGGTGCTGGTTTCATGCAGAAGAGCGGCAGCCCCTGACGAGGCAGCATGACGCTTCTTCCCACTTGCCTCTTAGCACACTCCTCCTAGCTCACTCCGGTTCCCGCCAGGCCCGTCTGCTGTTCCTGAACACACCAGAATAGTCGCGCCTCAGGGCCTTTGCACTGACTTTCCCTTCTGCTTGGGATGTTCCTCCTTCAAGTGTCCACATGGCTAATCCTCTCGCCACATGCAAGTCTTTACTCAGCCATCACCATTTCCATGAGGCCTGCCCCACCTGCCCTACACGAAATCCCAACGTCTTTATTCTACTTTTTCTCTTGCCACCATTTTATCGGCTCCTGACGTAATGTACAATTCATTCCGTTTCTCATGCTAGAATCTACGGGCAGCCATCTTCGTTTTGTTCAATGACACATCCCTGGCACCTAGAGCAGTGCCTGGCGCTGTGGAGCACTGTGTTTGGGAGTCTGATTGCAGGGCAGCTTCTACTCCAGCTAGGGAACCCAGGCTGACTTCCCTCCCCGGGGGCGGAGGGGAGGAATCAGGGCAGCAGGGACAAGGCCAACAAAAGGGGCAGAGACCGGGGAGGGTAGGCACTCTGGGAGGAAGTTCCACAGAGCAGTACGACCCCCGAAGGAGGAAGGGGTGGAAACGCACAGACGAGAGAGGGCAGAGGACAGGCCGGCTGGGGGACCGGGCGGAGGTGACCTCTAGCGAAGCTAGAATGGACCCTGCAGAGGTAGCACTGGGAGGGACTCCTGTGGTGCTGGAACAGCAAGCTGTGGGCAGGGTGTCAAGGAGCAGGCTCGCGGACAGAGCCGAGAAGGGGGGGCGAGTCTAAGGGGGGCCGGGAAGGCGAGAAGATCAGAGCTGCTGGCGGGCAGCACGCAGAGGACTAAGAAGGGGGGGCTTCCGAGGGGCTCTGGCCAGGGTGGCGGGAGCGGTGGTTCCCCAGAGCGCTGGGCTGGCTGCGGGGACAGGGGTGAGGCCGGGGAGGGGCAAGCTGGTTAGTAACCAGACCGATGCTCCTGTCAGTAGCTGGCACAGAGAGGTTAAGAGGACTGTAGCCAGCACTCCCCAGACTCTGACTGATGGCCTCCCGGGCCTCGTGGGGGAGCCCAGAGCGGCCCTTGCACCGAGAGTAACTTTCCTTTCCAGTGCCCTGCAGCCCTTCTATGCACTCACACACCGGCTGGCTTACTACTGATATGTCTTAAATGCCCTATGGGTAAGCAAACATAGGGCAGGAAAGGTCGGGGCGCGCAGCTCAGTGCGAGCAGCCCAGCTGCAGCCACGAAGTCTAGAAGCTGTACATTTAGGATGAAATACTCTGGCAATAAGAGGGATTAGCTGCGTCCAGCTCTTTCCCTTTCCCGAAAAGCGGATCGAGGCCTGGAGAAGTGAGGGGCCTGAGGCCACCCGGTGTAACAAATGATCTGGAAAAGAGGAATCCAGGACCTCTGCTGCGAGTTTCGACCTCACCTTCCCACACACTTAACCGAGAGCGATGCACGGGGCTGGGGTGGCGGGGAGGACAGCAACTGTGATAAAACGTGGACAGTGCCTCGAGGCACATCCCACTCTGCCCCGTCGGGGGCCGCTCTGGGCTGCAGAGCAGCAGGGGCTAGTGGTGACACTGCCCAGGGGCGTGGGGACAGGACAGGAGTGGGCGCGGCCACGCGGTTAAGGCACGGGGAACGGCGCCTGACAGGAGCACCCGCATCCCGCCTCAGTTCTCAGCAGCTTGGGCACCACTGACGACAGCGTCCCCGCCCTCTGAGACGTCTGGTCCCCCCGGCCCTGGGGCATGTCGCCCTGGCTTTCTCCCTCGGCCTGCACCCATCGTCCTCCCCGGCCCCAGGTCCTGAGAGTCCCTCCCTGCCCGCTCTCCTCTACCTCCCCATGCAGCTCGAGTCTTCCTGCCAGCGGACCCCCAACATGCCCCACTTAGCGCTGGTCTTCCCTCCAGCATCTGGGACCCTATAACCGACCGCCTGCCAGCCTCTCTTTCTGGAAGATGAGCATGATTAACAGGCACTGGGCACCCGCCATACCTAAGACTCAACTCATGCTCTTCACTCCCAAGCCAGCTCCCTCTAAGCAGTAGCTAACAGTTGCCAAGTGCCCACCGTGAGCAGACGGGTAAGCAAGGTACGAATGAGCTCATTTAATCCTTGAAGCAAGCACACGAAAGGGACGCTGGCCACTCGCACTTGATACAGGAGAGCGAGGCGGACCAGGCCAGCTGCCATGAGGTCACACAGCTGGGAGGAGGAGGGGCTCGGAGTCCAACCCAGCGAGTCGTGTTCCTGACGATTACATAATACCGCTTGCAGAATCTCCGCAAACGCAACCAGCCCCCTGGTCCCCGCACCCTCTCCACCCAACTCATCACCAAGTCTTGCGGGTCCATCTGCTTATCTGCAGGGGTACAATCACCACCCCAGCCAAGTCGGAGTTATTTCTGTCCTGGGTGATGGAAGTAGCTTACAAACTGGGTCGGGATCCGCCGGGGGTCCGCTCTTGTGCCCTCATACGGCTAAGTGCATCTAGTACACTCCTCTTGAGTTTATGGCCCATATGTACACCTGGGTAACCATAGACACCACCGAGACCCTGCACATTTCCAGCACTCCAGAGGGTCTCCCCTTCCCTTCCGCAGGGATGGCACCTCCGGCCAGAGAGGGCCACTATTTTGAGTGTGGTTGGTCATGGGTGACAGAGCTCTGTTCGACTACTGAACTAGAGAAATGGAGACATGTGGTACGTACCCGTTTGTATCTGGCTTCTTTTGCTTAGCACATAGAACGCATATCCTCCTAAAACCCTCTAATAGTTTCCCATTGCTCGGAGGGAAAAAACAAAACTTAAATGGTCTACAAGACCTTCCATGACCCAGCCCCTCCTGTTATCTGCCGCTGAATCGGGTGTGATCCTCCCCTTCCTCTCTGCTCTACTCAACAGTCTCCTTCCAGCCTCAAATGTCCTTGCTGCTCCATTGTGGCCACAGGGCCTTCAAACACGCTGCTGCCTCTGCCTGGATGGCGGGTCAGTCCCTAGCTCATCAGCTAACTCCTACTCATCATCTGGATTTTGGTTCCGCGTCATCTCTTCAGGGAAGCCCATGTTATTCCCCTGCTAAATCGAATCTCTATCATCCTTTTAATAAACATTTAGCACTTCTTAGGGGCCAGCCACGGTTCTAAGAGTTTGATAAATACTAACTTATTTCATAGTCATAAAAATTCTGCAGGGTAGTTACTATCATTATCCCTGTTTTCCAGAGGAAATAACTTGCCGAAGGTCACAGAGCTGAAGGGTAAGGAGCCAGAGCTGGGAGCAGTCCATGGGCCCTGGGGACCTGTCCTTCCCCTGGGATCACACAGCTTCTGTGTCCTCCCTACATTGGTACCATTTACGCCAGGGACGTGGCCCAGGGGCTGGGGGCTCTCGACAAATGCGTGAGTGAATGGGCGTAGGCCATTATCTTTAGAGGACAGACCTCAGGTACTGTCTACCTAACTGGGGGCTGTACCTATGCATGCGCACAGTAGCCCACCCCGGACCCCCCTACCTACAGGGTTGCTTTCCACAGTTCCGGTTGCCTGGGGTCAACTGCAGTCCCACAGCAGACCACCCTCCTCTCTGTGAATGGCCAGAAGGTCAGTAGTAGACCAACGCCATGTTACGTCTACACCACCCGCCTCACTTCATCTCATCTCTTAGGCTTTTATCATCTCACAGCATCACAAGATGGGTGAGTGATAGGATGCTTTGAGAGAGAAGAAAGACTACATTCAGGTAACTTCTATTACAGCATATTGCTGTGATTGCTTTTATTACTGTTGTTAATCGTGTACTGTGCCTAATACATAAATGAAACGTTATCATAGGTACATATACGTAGGAAAAAACACACTGTACATGGGGTTCCATTCTATCTGTGGTTTGAGGCATCCACAGGGCATTTGGGAATGTGTCCCCACAGATAAAGGGAGACTATGGTATATGTGTATCAATATCTGTTGCAGCAACTATCTTGGTTTGTGTGTGTGTGTGCGTGCATGTGAGAGAGAGAGAAAGAGAGAAAGAGAGAGAAAGAGAGAGAGAGAGAGAGAGAGAGAGAGAGAGAGAGAAACAGAAAGAGATAGTCAACTGGAAGCTGAATCTACAGGACTAGCCATCAGGTGACAGCTTAGTTACTAACTCAGGTCCATGCCACACATCCCAACCTCTGTTGGACAAGTCCAAGGATATCTAACCTAGTGCATCTGCAATATCCATCATCTTCCTTCTTCACCTGACTCCCAGTTTCTGTTTCTCTTACTCTCCCAATCACCTGGTCTTGAAACTTTAGGAACACCTTTGATTTCTCCCTCTACCTGGCCACCCTAAAGCCCCACTAACCAAGTCGTATAACAACCCTTGGGTCACGTCTCCACGGTGCCTGTGCTAGAGGCCAAGGGATACGGTGAAGCCAGAGTGGGCCTCGGCTCCAGGAAGAAGCGGGGTCTAAATCCCAGCTCTGTTGCTTTGGATATGTGTGGCCGGGGACGAGTCCCCGAGCGGCCCAAGTCTCAGCTTCTGCAAGTGGAAATAATCATGATATCTACCTAGCAGAAATGTTGGAAGAGTAAAAATGTATGCCAAACATAATGCCTGGCTTTGAGGGAGTTATTAAATCAATAGCTGCTGGTATGTTATTACCTTTGTCTAGACACTCTCTCCTTTCATGGGGCCAATCTCCATGTCTAAAGTCACCACCCCACCCCCACAAATAAAGTCCCAGAGAGTAGGACTCTGAGGATTTTGGCTTGTATAACTTGATGGCTAGTGGTCCCTTTCATCATGATTAGGAAGGCAGCGGCTATTAGAAATAACAACTAAGATATTAAATAATTGTTAACATTACTGAACATTTCATGCAGCACATTTGCTAAAGTATTCTAGGTACATTCCATGAAGTATCCAATTTTAGTTATCACAAAAATCCTGTGAGGCAGAGACCATTATTATCCATGACTTTCAGCTGATAAAACTGAGGTTCAGAGTAATTTGGCCAAGGCGCCATATTGGTGTGGAGGGCCAAGCATTCCAACCCCATTTGTCTCACACAGAGCCTATGCCCTTTGCTGCGCAAAATACGGCCTTAACATTTATGATCTGCAGGACTCAGGAATGACTAGCAGCCTCTGAATTTCTAAGTGCAAATAGTTTTACATCCATCAGTTCCTTTGACAGTATGTATCTGAAGATAATGAGGTCTTCTAGAGCCACCTTTGTCTTTCAGAGAGGTCTAACTTCATTAGATGTCTCTAGGTCAAATTCAAGCTCGATTTCTTTGCTACCGTGAGCTTCTAAATTTATAAAGACTGCATGTGGAGTCCTGGCTCCTGCAGCCTGTAGCTACACGATCTCGCGCTAGGTAAGACTGTTCGATCTCAGTGTCTCTGGGTGCGAGATGCAGATGGCCCCCCCAGATCTACTGTGGACCACAGCTTTCACCTTGCTGTCCTGTCACCAAATACACACCTCACAACAAAATATCTCAATCTAGATCTAGATACCTTCAAGAATCTTAGACAATGCCCAACGTGATCAGCCAACTGAGGAGAACGGTCTAGATGGTAGGCAGCTGTGGCCCCATGTCTGAGATTTCCCCAGTCAGAGCTCTGGGAACAGGACAGAGTGGCCTCCGTCCCCACCCAGCTCCTACAGATGGGATGAGACCCAAAGGCAACTCAACTCCACACATCTGCATCCATTTAAGGCCAGTGGAAGCATGCGACTTTTAACGGCCTGACAACAGGGAGCCCAGAACATGTTGAAGCAAGAAGACTTTAAAGATCAGTAAAAAATGGTGCAAATGATTTCAAGAATTCTTATGGTCCTTGGCAGAAAAAAGCCTCATGCAAAAACGAATGTTGTCAGACACGGGAGCGTGGTTTCTGTATTCAGCGCTGGTTTAAATTTTTTTTTTTTTTTTTTTTTGGTTTATTTATTTTAAAAGAGACAGAGATGGCACGCATGGGGGAGGGGCAGAGAAAGGTAGAGAGAGAATCCCAAGCAGACTCTGCGATGCCAGCGCAGAGCATGATGTGGGGCTCGAACCCAACAACCGTGAGATCATGACCTGAGCTGAAACCAAGAGTCAGACGCTTAACCGACTGAGCTGCTCAGGCACCCTGGTTTTAGGTTTTTTTTTTTTTTTTAATTTTTTGTAACTTAGTTGACACAGAACTGACATATAAACAGCATTGGCTCTCACACTATAGTTTCAAAGTGTTTGGGAAGTAAAACTGAAGACAGATTCCCAAGAATTTGTCCAAAAAAAAAAAAAAAAAAAAAGGTAAGGGCAGAGGAGGGGGCGGGTGAAGCAAGCATCTGGCAGGCTGCCTGGCAAAGCATGGGTGACATTTCTTCAGTATCGAAACTCCCAGGAGAAATAAAATCCATGTTGTTGTCAAAAGGGATGAAAGGAAAGGCCTGTCCACTGTGAAGCGGTTCCCTCTCCTCAGACATTTTCCTCAGCTTCTCATTTTATGTAAAAAAGCGAAATAATACGCACCGAAGGGGAATCACCGTGGCTTTGCTTCCCCCAAATTTACACGCAGATGAGCCCTGCTATCTGTCCGCCGTAACAAACGATAATTCAGGCGAGGGCAGAAGGCATTTCTCCTCACTTGCACCCAACGCTCCTGGGACGACCACGTTAGGACTCTGTGTGTGCCAAACTCAGATTTTTAAAATTTTTTTTAAAGCATCACTTGAGTTTTAAAGGCAACGTAAGGGATGGGAACATAATCGTCTTGGGAATCCACAAATAACTTTTTTTTCAAAAGTCATAAATCTGCATTTCATGCCTCATAGTTTTCAACAACTGAGAGGAAAAGGTCAAAGCTCGAGCACGGTAGGTTCCCTCCCTCTTCAGGGGTCTGTGCTGGTGGGGCGTCCGCCTGTTCTAGCGAGAACTACATCTGCCCTCCAGCCACACTTGGACCTCAACTGCTTTTAATTCTCATTTTCAAAAATCATGATAAAATACCCAAGTTGAGAAAACTTCTCGGTCTTACAGAACGTTTTATTTGATCCTTTGAGGAATGGTCTGGTAGGTGACAAAAACAAAACAAAACAAAACAAACCCAAAATTGTAAACTTATAAAAAATACTAGAGCAATGCCACGGTGTAAGTTAAAGGTGGGGGGGTTCTAAGCAAAATTTTGGAAAGGGCCACTGGGCAGAGTTGCAGGTATGTGTCCTCAGGACAGGTTCTTGTTCTGGCTGCACAGGAGAACGGCCTGGGAAGCTTTTAAGATGGTGTTGCAAGGGCCCATTAAGTCAGAACTTAAGCCTGTGTGGGGTGGGGGTGGGGGTGGGGGTGGCATGAGGCCTGAGCACCAGTGGTTTCTAAGGCTCCCTAGGTGACTCTAGTGGGAGCCTCTCTCTAGGCTGAGAAAGGACTCTATCAGTGGTTCTCTATCTGGACTGCATACTGCAGCCACTTGGGGAGGTGAAAAAAAATACAGCACTGGGGGCCCCCATCCCAGAAATTCTGACTTAATTAAAGGAGGTGTGGCCCGGGGAACAGGAGTTTGGAAATCTCCCCAGGTGATTCTAAAGAACAAGAAGGGCTGAATTATACTCCAGGAGGCTCTGAATAGAAACCGGTTTCATGGGGACAGGCCTATGTACTGTTCCAACACTGCAAGTTCAGAAGACACGTGTGGTAATAAGTGAGTGGTGTTTGACTTGGACTGATCCGTCTACCAGAGAAGAATGGCACAGTGTCGCAGTCTTCAAAAGCTTGAAAGCAGAAATAAACCACGAAAGGAAATCAGTTTGGCTAATGCAGTTTCGATTCCAAAACAAATGAGCCACCCTGCGAAAACAGGAGCCTTGTGCCTTACAGCGGAGGTTCCCTCATTCTCCGTGCAGTCTCTGTAGGTGGCCCACCGGTCTTTCCTCCCGCTGCCTCCCGCTGCTCACGTTCAGCCCCGGGGCCGCCAGCAGGAACGGCCTGGGGCTGGTCAGGTAGGGAGGGGTCAGGGTAAGGCTCTGAGCTGCCCTCCCACCTCGGCCTGTAGGTCTGCCGTCCTTCCTGGCTTGTTCTCCGCTCCCCACCAGACTTGGGTCCTGCTTGGGCTCCGGCTCATCGTGCCGGGGGTGAGTGCCGGCCACACTCACCTTCTGGGACGGATATCCACCTGCTTGGCCGTCCTCTGCCAAAGCCTGAGTGCCGCCTGCCAGCCTCCCTGCTCCACTGCCAAGTGCATCCTGGCCAGGACCCAGCTTTGCAGTACGGACTCTGAGTTTCCCATGGTTGCAATCTCCTTTGTTTGTTTTCTTTTGGTCTCCGCGTTTTCTCATGGGCATCTTCCTCCCTGTGAAGTGTCTCTGTTCCACACTACTGTTCAGTGCGGAGGAAGAAGAGAGAGACAGGCATTTCCTCTGTGCCCTCCCTTCGGCCGACAGTCACTGGCTCTGGGACTCAGGGAAGGCCCTGGAAGTAGGACGCGGATCTCGTTGCAAGGCAGACGACCAGGACACCTTACGCAGACCGGGCTTTTAAAGAAGCGTTCGTTCAAAGCCATATTCTGGGTCAAGATTTGTAAAAGGACCTATCTTGAGTTTTACTTTTAGGCCACTTCATAATCTACTACTGTGAATTTTCTAGTTTGGGTGGCTTGTATTTGATTACTTACAACTTGCCCCCCGCCCTTCTTTGAGGGTTCCTACATGATTTAGATATTTCAATCTATACAAGTAAATGAAACAACTTTATCATGTCAAGCTTTCAGAGATTTATTTTTCCTTATACTTATAACCACACATATTCTTCAAAGTCTGAGGGGAAAAAAAGGCACTCTCCAGAAACTGATAATACTTCTGGACTTAGCAATTTGTTGGCAGTCTATGGGAGCCACTGAACTAACCAAATGTTTCAAATCTTGTTTATGGATTTTTTCGATTAAAACAAAATTTACCAATCAGAATTTATTATTTTTTTAAAGAGCAAATTATTCCCTTATTCAACAAACACAATTTCTTTAATTCCCAATGCTTAAAAAAGAGATTTGATTTCTTTATATCCTTTGAATGAAGATGCAGACCAGTAGCACCAACCCCCAGCCCTTCCAAGAGACTCATCCCGGAGGCACACAGCTCCGTCCACAAATTAGCACACAGTCTGGCTGCTCGGCGTTAGGATTATTTTAGAGGAAACAACAGTTTGTAGCATGACGTCTCAGTTTAAGGGCATGTCCTTGTTCGTATCTATGATTTATTTGCTGCTGAGTCTGGTCAGAATGGCAACCCCAGCCATAACATTTTCCTGACGATCCGCCTTTGACTGTGGTTTCTGGGAATGCGTCACAGGGAAAGGCCAGGGACTCCCTGCTCTTAAGTTTCACAAAACACTTACCCTTGGGTGAAATACGTTCTTTTTCAATGAATACAGAGTCCCCAGGGAGTAGGCGCACAGGGAGGGAGGAGAAACAGGGCCACTGACAAACTCTTAGGGAGGAGAAAATCTATTTGGATGTCAACATTTGGGAGAAGAGATAAAAACGTTCTAGACTTCAGGGGCCTGGCAAGAAGAGGGCCTGTGTGCCAGGAGGCCTGGGTTCCTTCTGGTTCTGCACTCCCAGCTGGCTGTGAGGTCGTGATCCTGGAGACTTCATCCCACCCTGCACACCTTACAGGGGAGACACAAGGATGAAAAAGGAGGAACAGATTCTCTATGAAGTAACAGAAGGACAGTTGTTAGTGGGACCACTTCTCTACATACAAGTTCTTAGCCTATAAAACAAAGGGACTATGTAACTTCCTAAACTTCTTTCCATGTGGACTTTTTAAATGTTTATTTATTTTTTGAGAGCGAGAGGGAGACACAGAATCTGAAGCAGGCTCCAGGCTCTGAGCTGTCAGCACAGAGCCTGATGAGGGGCTCAAACTCATGAACTGTGAGATCAAGACCTGAGCCGAAGTCAGACGCCCAACTGACTGAGCCACCCAGGAGCCCCAGGCCCCACCCAGGCGCCCCATCTAAACAGATGACCATTTTTGATCTGATGGTCCCTTCTGATCAACTTCTTTGCTCTTACTCCTTTTTACTTAGCAACTCGATCTCCCACCCCTCCCCCCAACCCAGCTAATTTCAAAAGCTTCCATTGTACTTAACTTTATGATTTGAAGAAACTTGGTCCATATTACAAAAATATGCTGGAGAATATAGACATTCACTGGACCATTCTACTGTATTTAACCCATCCAATCAGGTAGTCCTGGAGGTTTATTAAGGAGTGTGTGTGTGTGAGTGTGTGTGTGGCTGTTGTTCTAGGTGAGGTATTTTTAATTCATCATTGGGGTACTGGAGTCCAACACAGAAGCCGGATTTGAAGAGTACAGTTTCTACATTTCTTTCAAAGGCCGGCCCTTCTGTTGGCTGTGGGTGAATACATCCTCCGGCCCTGTGGCAGGACTGCCCATGGGAAGGCGGACTCAGGAGCGATGCAAGGTCTGACAGCCACTCCATCTGCTGCTGTGGTGGCCGGCAGTGAGGACGACTAAGAGGCGCGGGGTCCGAGGACCAGCCTCTCCCAGCCCCTCAACGAGACAAATTTTCCAACAAAGCTTGTTTCCTACCCGCTAGAAATGGTGTGAGCACCAAACGAGACAAATACCTTAGGGCCTCACAAATGAGACATGGCAAATAAGAGAAAAAGTTCCCAAACTTAAAAAAAAAAAAAAAAATCTTAATTGAGTACTAGTTTGTAATCCTGTAAGTGTTCGATATTTCGGCCAAATTATTTTTAAACACTGACATGCAAATCAAGCGTTATCAAAGAGCACATCTGTTTTCATGGACACCAAATACCTCTGTCGACGTACTTTTCACGGTGGCAGAGAATCGCCGCATTGAGAATCCAGACACACCTCCCAAATGCTGCTGGTGTGGTGCCAGATGGCCACAGTGAAGCAAATCTTGCAACAAAGTGAATCACGTGAATTTTCTGCTTTTCTAGTACGTATGAAAGTTATGTTAACACCATACTGTAGTCCATTCCTTGTATGTCTAAAAAAACAAGTATATACCTTAATTAAAAAATAGGGTGGCGCAGTCGGTTAAGCGTCCGACTTCAGCCAGGTCACGATCTCGCGGTCCGTGAGTTCGAGCCCCGCGTCAGGCTCTGGGCTGATGGCTCGGAGCCTGGAGCCTGTTTCCGATTCTGTGTCTCCCTCTCTCTCTGCCCCTCCCCCGTTCATGCTCTGTCTCTGTCTGTCCCAAAAATAAATAAAAAAAAAAATTAAAAAAAAAACTTAAAAAAAAAAAACTTTATTATTAAAAAATGCTAAACATCATCTGAGTTTTCAGCAAGTTGTAATCGTTTGGCTGGTGGAGGGTCTTGCCTCAGTGTTGATGGTTGCTCGCCGAGCAGGGCGGTGTCAGCTGAAGGCCGGGGTGGCTGTGGCAGTTTCTTAAAATAAGACAACAAGGAAGTTTGCCACACGGGTCGACGAGTCCTTGCATGAACGATTTTTCTGTAGCATGTGGTGTGGTTTGATAGCATTTAAGAAGATTTTTATTTTAATTCCAGTGGAGTTGACATACAGTGTTATGTTAGTTTCAGGCATACAATATAGTGATTCAACAACTCCATATAGTACTCCGTGCTCATCATGATAAGTGTACTTTTAATCCCCTTCACCCATTTCAGAATACTACTATAAAGGAATATTATTCAGCCATAAAAAAGAATGCATGGAGGATCTAGAGAGGATTATGCTAAGTTAAATCAGCCAGAGAAAGGTAAATACCACATGGTTTCACTCATATGATAATTTAAGAAACTAAACAGATGACCAGTGATAGCTTTTTGCCCACAGTAGAACTTCTTTCAGCCTTGGAGCCCATCCTCACAAAGCCTGCCGCTGCTTTCTCAACTCAGTTTATATCGTGTTCTAAATCCTTTGTTGTCATTTCAACAATCTTCACATCATTTTCACCAGGACTAGATTCCATCTCAGGAAACCCCTTTCTTTGCTTGTCCACATGAAGCGTCTCCTCATCTGTTCAAGTTTGATCGTGAGACGCGGCCCCTCGTCCGCTTGTGACTCTCGTTCTCTGGCTCCTTCCACCACGTCTGCCTCTACTTCCCCATGAAGTCTTGACTCCCTCAGCGTCATCCATGAGGGTTGGAGTCCACTTGTTCCAGACTCCTATTTATGCTGATATTTTGGCCTCTTCCCCTGAGTCAGGGATGTTCTTAATGGCATCTAGAGTGGTGAGTCCGATCTGGAAGGTCTTCAGGTTACTTTGCCCAGATCCATGAGAGGAATCACCATCTGTGGCATCTATAGCCTTGTGAAATGCATTTCTTCGATAGTAAGATGTGAAAGGTGAAATGATGCCTTGGCCCACGGGCTGCGGAATGGATGCTGTGTTAACGGGCGTGAAAACCGCATCCGTCTCACCGTGTGCCTCCATCAGAGCTCTTGGGTGACCAGGCAGAGCACAGGCAGGTCGAGCGCAGGCGGAGTAGATGTAGCCCAGTTCCGAAGGGCCCGCGGGTTTTCAGAACGGTACGTGGGCATCGGCTTGCACTTAAGGCACCAGCTGCGTTAGCCCCTGACAGGAGCGCCAGTCTTCCTTTGAAGCCCTGAAGCCAGGCATTGACTTCTCTCTGGCGGGGAAAGCTCTGTAGCATCTTGTTCTAACAGAAGGCTGTTTCACCGACTCTGAAAATCTGTTGTTCGGTGTAGCCACCGTCACGAATGATCTCCGCTGGATCTTCTGGAGAACTTGCCGCAGCTTCTGCGTCAGCACTTGCTGCTTCGCCTTGAGCTTTTATGCTACAGAGACGGCTTCTCTCCTTAATCCTCACCGACAAACCTCTGCTGGCCTTGAACTTTTCTTCTGCAGCTGCCTCCCCTCTCTCAACCTTCGTAGCGTTACCGAGAGTTAGGGCTTTGTTCTGGATTAGGCTTTGGCTTAAGGGCATGTTGTGGCTGGTTTGATCTTTTATCCAGACCACTCAGACTTTCTCCATGTTGGCAATAAGGCTGTTTCCCTTTCTTATCATGCATGTGCTCACTGGAGTAGCCCTTTAATTTCCTTCAAGAACTTTTCTTTTGTATTCACAACTTGGTTAACTGTTTGGCACAAGAGACCTAGCTTACAGCCTATCTCAGCTTTTGACATGCTTCCCTCACTAAGCTTAATCATTTCTAGGTTTTGATTTAAAGGGAGAGATGTGTAACTCTTCCCTTCACGTGGCCGTTTAGAGGTCACTGTAGGGTTACTGACTGACGTAATTTCAATACTGTTGTGTCTCAGGGAACAGGGAGGCCTGAGGAGAGGGAGAGAGACAGGGGCACTGCTGGTGGGTGGAGCAGTCAGAACACACACATTTATCAAGTTCACCGCCTTACGTGGGCGTGGTTCGTGGGCCCCCAAAACAATTACAGTAGTGACAGCAAAGATCACTGATCACAGATCACCATAAAAACATGACAATAATGGAAAAAGTGTGAAACATCACGGGAATTACCCAAAATGTGGCACAGAAACATGAAGCGAGCAAATAAATGCTGCTGGAATATGGTGCTGACAGACTTGCCTCCAGCTTGGTTGCCACACACCTGCAATTTGTAAGATGCAGTATTTGTGAGGCGCAATAAGGTGAATGATCCCGAGCAGTGATGGCTTCAGAGTCCGTTACTGAGTAAATCTCAGCTTAGACCTCTTGGAACTTAATGCAGCCTATCGTTCATGCATTTGCTTGGAACCAAGGTCAGCCTTATGAGTGAGGAGTGCCTATGTAATTTACTGAGGGTGGAGACAATGCTTCCCATGCCCAGATTCCCACTCCATACCTCTTGGCTGATGCTGTTAATACTCACTTTATCTGAAAACGCAAATACTGCCGGGGGGGGGGGGGGGGCGGGGGGTGGGCACACACGGGCCAAATTCACATAAATGCATAAACAAGCCATGGTCTCATTTTCTAGAGGTTGGTATGTGCTTATTCTTTTACGTTTAACCTTAAAATCAACTTCACTGAGTTATAATTTATAAACTGTATATGTGCCCATTTTAAAGGTTCAAGGTTAGATGATTGTGGCAACATGCACAACCCATTTACTCACACCTCAATCAAGATTAGAGTATTTAGAGTATTTCCATCTGCCCCCGCCTCCCCCGGAAGGTTCATTCCTGTCTGTTTGCATTGAGTTATGGTCCCTGCCTCTCAACCACTGCCGATCTGCTCTCTGTTACTTTCTGTAGACTGGCTTCACCTGCCCTTGAAGTTCACATAAAGGGAATAATATATCATTACTCTTTCGAATCTGACTTCTTTTGCTCCACGTGATGTGTTTGAGATTCAGCTATGTTGCTGAGTGTATAAGCAGTCTGTTGCTTTTTGCTGTATTTACTGTTGCATTATTGAATGAATAGACCAACTTTTCACCCTTTCACCTGTAGATGGGCATGTGGCTTTGTCCACCCACCAGATATGATGACTCAGTCTGCTATGAACACTTGTGTGTAAGTTCTCTAGTCGACTGATGCTGCCACTTTCCTTGGGTAAATACCTCTACGTGGAATTGTTGGCTCATTTGGTAAGTATACGGTAAACGTTAAAAAGAAATTATCAGACAATTCTCTAGAGTGTCTGTGCCACTTAGACTCCCGTCAGCGAAGGGGGAGTTCTGGTTGCTCTGTGTCCTTGCCCTAACTCAGCATTTTAATTTTGGCATCAATTTGGTCAGAGTGGGTGCACAGCCCTATCTCACTGCAGTTCCAATTTGCATTTCCCTGATGACTCATGATGTTCAGCATCTTTTCTTTTGCATCTGTGCCGTTCACTCACCTCACCCGTTTGGTGACGTTCTGTTCTTATGTCTTGCGCATTTTCAAAGGAGTCCGATTAGGTTGTAAGAATTCTTTACGTATTTTGAAAACGGGTTCCCTTTCAAATACACGGAGGCTGAATATTTTCTCCCCTTTCTAGGGCTTGCCTTTTCATTTTCTTAATGGTATCTTTCAAAAAACATAACTGTTCATTATTATAAAGTCCAACCTACCAATTTCCACTCACTGTCAGTGCTTGTGCATTTGTGACCTGCGCCAAGGTCGTGAAGATTTCTTCCTACAAGTGTTATCAACCAGTATTTTTTGACAGAGGGCAAGGGGGGGAAAGCTCACTAGAGATGAGGCACAAGACGGGCAAGAGGAGGATAAAACGGAAAAGCAAAAGGATGAAAAGTGAGAAAACTGAAGACAAAATAGAAGTGGCCCTTTAGATAACTAAACATAACAACGGAACGGTGAAAACAACCACATTCCTACCCTCTATGACCAGACGGAAATGGATGTGTGCTGAAGGACAACCAGGCACTTTATCACTTTCTGCTTTCTCATCCCTCCTTTCTTCCTTTTTAAATTTTTTTTTTTTCAACATTTTTTATTTATTTTTGGGACAGAGAGAGACAGAGCATGAACGGGGGAGGGGCAGAGAGAGAGGGAGACACAGAATCGGAAACAGGCTCCAGGCTCCGAGCCATCGGCCCAGAGCCTGACGCGGGGCTCGAACTCACGGACCGCGAGATCGTGACCTGGCTGAAGTCGGACGCTTAACCGACTGCGCCACCCAGGCGCCCCTCTTCCTTTTTAAAAAAAGAAAAATTTAGGGTAGATTTATTCCTGGAGAAACTTGAAGAATACAGGCTGCAGACTAATGGCTGGGGAGAACAATGGTGAGAGCAAAGATAGGGGGCTGATGCCTTGGGTTTATAACACACTCACCCATACGATGTACTAGTACATTCACACACGATGTGCTAACACACACAGAAAAAATATGCTAACACATACACACGATATGCTAACACACTCACACACACGATGTGCTAACACACAGAAATACATGATGTGCTAACACACACACACACTATATACTAATACACTCACTATGCACACTCACATACACACATATTATATATTATATATATATATACATATATATATATATATATATATGTATATATATGTACAACATATTACATGTAACATATATAAATAAATAATCTATTTTTTCTATTTCAAGACCATACTTGCCGGGCCATTTTTAGTTTACCACATCTCTTAAAATAATCAAAGCAGAATGAAATCCAAAAATACAAAACAAATATCCTTCAGCAAGTGGCAAGAGGTCAGACCCAGGAGCAGAGTTTAAAAGAGTAAATATGCAGAGTTGGGCCAAGAGGTGACTAAGAGGGAAGGGAGATAAGATCTGTCTACAAATACCTGGAGGCTGTAAACAACAAGGAAAGGGACAAACGAAGCCAGCCCACAACAAAGGCTGACCAGGAGTTTGCTGCATATCAAGGAAAGGAAGTGGACCAGGCAAGGAAGCCTTCCCACTTGGGGTTCTCTGGGAGCAGGAGAGCACAGCCTGGCCACCCTGCCCTACCCTCCCTCCCAGGCCTCCGCTCTGGCTCCAGGTTCTCCTCAGGGTGCCTCAGGCCAGCTTCTTCCCCACCCCACAGGGCTCACCCAGCTCTGCTTGTCCCAATGACACCCTGGCCCCCTCCCACGAGGACCCTGAGACCCAACCTCATCTACCAGCAAACCCTCACAAAACTGGAGACCACATTCCTCTCTGGCTCCAAACCCTGCTGGATAAAGTATAACGACATTAGTTTGGTCTTAAAGGCTCTACCGTCTGGCCCCTGATGGTCTTCTATCCTTCCCAACTCCTGTCAAATCTTTTGCTCAAGGAAACCTCTGTCCACACAGCATTTAGTACCTTGTGCCCTCCTTCCAGTTGGACTCAGTTTTAACTCAAGATATTATTGGGTGTCTTCAGTGTATGATGCAGGGGATTAAAACAAATGAGGACAAAAATGTGGACCTTGCCTTCAAGGAGCCCATAATCTAGCAGAAGATGCATACATAAACAATTAAACTACATTACATCATCGTTTTACATGCTATAGCATTTATGATGGTGATCTAAAAACAATACTGTAGGGGCGCCTGGGTGGCGCAGTCGGTTAAGCGTCCGACTTCAGCCAGGTCACGATCTCGCGGTCCGTGAGTTCGAGCCCCGCGTCAGGCTCTGGGCTGATGGCTCGGAGCCTGGAGCCTGTTTCCGATTCTGTGTCTCCCTCTCTCTCTGCCCCTCCCCCGTTCATGCTCTGTCTCTCTCTGTCCCAAAAATAAATAAAAGACGTTGAAAAAAAAAAAAATTTAAAAACAATACTGTAAAACCATAAAAGAGGGTGAAATGAATTTTTCCTGGAAGGTCTGCAGAGTATCAGAAACACCTGTGCTTAGAATTAAGAAAATGGTGTGTGTGTGTGTGTGTGTGTGTGTGTGTGTGTGTGTGTTGGGTGTTGGGTGTAATGGAGAGGCAGGGTGAATCTGTGATCACAAGGCTGAGGCCTGGTACAAACACTTGGTTTCAGGCCGATGGGCAGCCTGAGCATGGTCAGCACCAGGGGCCGTGGAGCTGACAGCAGGCTTTGTGAAAGGTTTAATGCCTTGCTGTGGAGTTTGAGCCTGATCTTACAGGCAAAGGGGAGTCACTGGAAATTTCAAGGCAGAATGCAGTGTGAGGAGACCTGTGTTTTCTGACAGTGCAGAGCCTACTTGGGATTCTCTTTCTCTCCCTCTCCCTTCCTCTTTCTCTCTCTGCCCCTCCCCTGTTGGCACCGTCTCTCTCAAAATAAATCAATAAACTTAAATTTTTTTTTTTACAAAAACAAGCAAGCCTGCACTTATACATACTCAAAGAGGTTCAATTCTTTGATTCCCTAGCAATATTGTTTTGAACAGTGTTAGTCGATGAGAAAAAGGGAAAACCTAACTACAGAGAAGTATTTCTTTAAAAAAATTTTTTTTTTAACGTTTATTTATTTTGAGACAGAGAGAGACAGAGCATGAACGGGGGACAGTCAGAGAGAGGGAGACACAGAATCTGAAACAGGCTCCTGGCTCTGAGCTGTCAGCACAGAGCCTGATGCGGGACTCGAACTCACGGACAGCAAGATCATGACCTGAGCCGAAGTCGGACGCTTAACCGACTGAGCCACCCAGGCGCCCCACAAAGAAGTATTTCGATATAGAGCTATAAAGTTTTGGCCTTATCACAATTATAGTCTTGAGTGAGTCTGAAAACTAGAGGTATGACATTAGAAGCCTAGACCCTCCTCTTGGAGGGAGGCACGTTGGAGGTCCAGCTCCATGAGAGCGCTGAGTGGGGCATGCTAACTGAGCCCCAGGGGTGATGTCGGCAGAGGGCTGTCCTCCCAATGCTGGGAGGTCACCATGTGGCAGGACGGTAAACTTGGAAAAAGAGGGTCTGCATCGATCACAAAGTGGACCACACACCTTCACTGATGCCTCACCAAGGGGCACAGCTGGCAAAAACAAAACAAAAATCTATGGAAAGACGCTCCCTGCCCGCCTGCATCGTGTGTCATCAGGGAAATGCGAATTAAAACAACGAGATACCACAACACATTTCTTAGGATGAGCGAAATCCAGACACTGGCACCAGTGAATGGTGACAAGGGTGTCGAGGGACAGGAACTTGCCTCCATTGCTGGAGGGCATGCAGACTGGCACAGCCACCTTGGGAAGCAGTTTGACAGTTTCTTATAAAACTCAACAGTCTTACCATATCATCCGGAAATCTGGCTCTTCGGTATTTACCCCAGGGACTTGAAAACTTACATCCACGTAACTCATCTACACAGATGCTTACAGCAGCTTCATTCACCATTGCTAAAGCTCGAAAGCCACAAAGATGCCCTGCAGCTCGAGAATGGATGTGGTTCGTCCACACAATGGGATAGTATTGCGCACTGAAAAGGGATGATCTATCGAGCCATGAGAAGATATGGAGGAACCTTAAACGTATTTACTCCTAAGTGCAAGAAGCCAGTCTGAAGAGGCTACATGCTGGATGATTCTGGAAAAGGCAAAAATGTGGAGATAGTGAAAAATCGGTGGCCTCCAGGGGGAGGATGGGGGAGGAGGAACAGGCGGAGCACGGAGGATTTTCAGAGCAGAGAGACTACTGTGCGTGATACTGCAGGGTGGAAACAGGACGTTATACGTTTGTCCAAGCCCACAGAATGGACAACACAAAGAGTGAGCCCCAACGTGAACGGAGGACTCTGGGTGATGATGACGTTGTAATCGATGTCTCACTCTGGTGGGGGATGCGGGCAGTGGGGGAGGCTGTGCCCGTGCGGGAGCAAAGGATATATGGGGATTCTCTGTACCCATCCCCCAGTTGTGCGCTGTACCTAAAACTGCTTTAAAAAAAAAAAAAAAGTATTGACGTAGAAAACAGAAAGCAAGAGGACCTGCTGCTTCTTGTAGAAACACCACTTGGTTAACATCTGCCCCTTTTCTTTTTTTTTTTTTTTCAACGTTTTTTAATTTATTTTTGGGACAGAGAGAGACAGAGCATGAACGGGGGAGTGGCAGAGAGAGAGGGAGACACAGAATCGGAAACAGGCTCCAGGCTCCGAGCCATCGGCCCAGAGCCTGACGCGGGGCTCGAACTCACGGACCGCGAGATCGTGACCTGGCTGAAGTCGGACGCTTAACCGACTGCGCCACCCAGGCACCCCATATCTGCCCCTTTTCAAAGCCTCCTGTCACACTGTCTCCCAGCATCTTTCTGACGTGCCTTTCAATGGACAGGGCATGTGCAACCACGCTGACTTACTGGAGGGGGTGAGACTGCCAGACCAGGGTCCCCCAAGAGAGAGAAGGATTGGGGATCACTGGCGGGGACCCTGATTCCCCAAGCACTCTCCCGAGGCCCTTTCCTAGCTCCTTACTAAGCTCTATGAGAAGTGGCACCTGGCCTGTTAGTGTACCTGGTGAGTTTTCAAAATAGTGAACTCTTGGGGTGCCCGGGCGGCTCAGTCAGTTAAGCATCCGACTCTTGGTTTTGGCTCAGGTCGTGAGTTCGAGCCCTGTGTCGGGCTCTGTGCTGTCAGTACACGGAGCCTGCCTGGGACTCCTTTCTCCCTCTCTCTCTGCCCCTCCCCAGCTTGCTTCCCTCCCCCCCTCAAAAAATAAACATTAAAAAAGATATTTAAAAAATGTTTATAAACACTGAACTCCTGACATGGTGGCTGCAGTTTGCGCATATTTGAAAAGAGCACCCTGGCCCAACCTTCCATAAAGGGATGGGAAATCCAAACCTAGAGGTTTCTTCAGTAGACCAGCTCAGCTCGTCACTCCCATCAGGTGTTGGTCCACGTGCACCTGAGATATTGCACGTTTGGTTCCAGAGCACTGCAGTAAGTGACTATCACAATAAAGCAGGTTAAACTAACCTTTTGGTTTCCCGGTACCTATAAAAGTTGTGCTTATATTATAGTGTAGTCTAGTAAGTGTGCAATAGCATCATGTCTAAAACAATGTATATGCCTTAATTAAAAAATACTGTTGCTAAAAAATGCTAACCACCATCTGAGCTTTCAGCGAGTCGTAATCACTGATCACACAACACCCGAACAAATACCATAATGATGACAAAGTTTGAAATATGGCAAAAGTTACCAAAACGTGAGACGGAAATATTAAGTGAGCAAATGCTTTTGGGAAAAATGGTGCCAACAGAGCAGTTTGACGCAGAATTGCCACAAAGCTTGAATTTGTAAAAAAAAAAAAAAAAAATTAAAAAAAAATATCTGTAAAGAGCAATAAAATCCGTTATGTCTACAGCAGGAATCAAAGTGTTACCTAGCTTCTGCTGTGAAACATTTACTTTATCGGACACTTAGCAGCAAACAGAACATAAATCCACAATGCTTTTCATCTTTATTAATCTCAAATCCATTCCCCTCATGAGTACTTTAGAAAAAGCTGTAGCACTGATGTGAATGATTGTTTCTCTTTGGTTTCTCTTATACAAAAATACACCTGTGTGTGTGTGTGTGGGGGGGGGTATTTATGCACACACACATATGTAAAATGGATAAGGAGCAAATTTCCCCTCTGCTTTAATTAATCCGGGTAGCTGATATATATTTTTTTAAAGTGCACAATCTCTAACTGAATCTCTATGTAACTTCCTACCCCTATCTACCCTCACTGCTTAAAAAAAAAAAAAAAAAAAACAAAGAAAAAAGAAAAGAAAAGAAAAAAAGAAAAGATAAAAAGTAAATCCAGGGGAAAACTACCAGGAGACCATTTCCAACAACACATGACTCAACTAGCACCTGAGAATTTGTTGTACTTGTGTGCACGGAGGTTCTGAACTTCCTGTTTCAATAAAATACCAAACAAGTTGTGTTTCCTTTACAAATAAGCTATTACATCAAGCCCTGTTCCTATAATTTCAGGGTTTTGTCTCCATTCCAACATTTTCTTTGGCAAATGTAGAAACATTCTAATTAAAGTGGACAGGAAAACATGCATCATTCATCACGATAAGAATAATTCACAAAAGAACATCCCCGTTTTTTCATTCTTTCGCTGAGTTGTGCTCTACTTTAAACAGTTTGGGGACTGGCGTCACTCAGTCCCAGACTAATTCCTAGGTAATGACTTAAAGCAAGCCTGAGTCACTTGAAAAAAAAAAAAATTCCACAGGTATCAATAATTCCTGTCACAAGTTTAACATTCTCTTAAAAATATCCTTCCGGGCCGGAGAGGAAGGCATTCCTTTAGGTAATCACGTAACAACATCAAGGTTTCTTTTCAAGATCCTGAGATTAGAAGAGGCGTTCCTATTTCTGACTGTGCAGGCCTGAGTTGAAAGGAATATTCTCACTTCCCAGGAGCTCTCTGAATGTCCACTTTCAGCAAGACTTTTAAAAGCCATATATTCGCTCTCAGAAGTATCATCTAAACAGGTTTAATGCTTTTTAAAGCACATGTTTGAGTCCCAAGTGATCAGGACGTTCGCACCACTTGCTGGCTGCTCCCGGTCACTCGGGGGTGCGTGTGCGTGGGAGAGCTCACCCGTGGATGCGTGTGTGCGTGCACTTTACTGCGGAGTTCCAGTAAGGGCCAAAGCTCCTTTTCTCGTAACTTAAAAGCACTGTATTTTGCAAAGTCAAAGTCTGAAATGCACCCACAGGAATCCTGCCATTCTCGCGTGGCTGCGGTAAGAATTGATCAATTCTGGGAGCTACGAGGCTTCTCCAATCTCATCTCAGGCTGATGAGAATCCTTTTCAGGTTCCCACTAGGAATTTTTTTCAGTTACAACAGGCAGAAGAAACCCCACCTTGAGCATGCCCCTTCTCTAAGGGAGGCACTGCAGCAGCAAAATAGAAGCATGTGTCCTTCCAGCTCCTGTGCTGAAGCCACGTGCAGACCTGCCACTTAAACACGGCACAGGGGAGCCTGCGTGGCTCGGTCAGTGAAGCATCCAACTTGTGTTTTAAAGGTTTATTTAATTTTGAGAAAGAGACAGAGCATGAGTGGGGGCGGGGCAGAGGGAGAGAGAGACACAGACTCTGAAGCAGGCTCCAGGCTCTGAGCTGTCAGCACGGAGCCCGACGCGGGGCTCGAACTCACAAGCTGTGAGATCATGACCTGAGCTGAAGTCGGATGCTCAACCGACTTAGCCACATAGATGCCCCTTTTTTTTTTTTTTTTTAATGTTTATTTATTTTGTAGAGACAGAGCATGCACAGGGGAGGGGCAGAAAGAGAGGGAGACACAAAATCTAAAGCAGGCTCCAGGCTCTGAGCTGTCAGCACAGAGCCTGACAGGGGGCTCGAACCCACGAACCGTGAGATCATGACCTGAGCTAAAGTCAGACTGAGCCACCCAGGCGCCCCACCGACTCTTGATTTCAGCTCAGGTCATGATCTCATGGTTTCGTGAGTTCCAGCCCCCCACGTCGGGCTCAGTGCTGACAGTGCAGAGCCTGCTTGGGATTCTCCCCCTCCCTCTATGTTCCTCCCCCAGTCGCACTGTCTCTCTCGAAATAAATAAACAAACTTAAAACAAAACACGGGCACAGATGCATATGCTTTAGGAGAGAACAGTAGCAGAGACAGGGTCACTGGGGGCAAACAGCAGCAATCACCTTTCAAAGACATTCCTGACAGTTGGGGAAGAAAGCCCTGCTTGAACTCGGTAAGAGAACCAACTTCCGAGTTTCTCTCTTGGGGGCATTTATCCTCCAATTCACTCCCTTCTTTGCTGGGATGCTCTCTGATGCGCAGGTGTTGTGGGGAAGGGGGCCTGGTTAACAGTACCCACCACCGACCTGAGGGCGCCTCAAGGTTGGGGGACTGGCCTCCTTTCCTCTCTCCTTGGGATCTGAGGCTAGGCATCGAGCTCTGTCTCTGGTTCTGGGGGCTTCTGCCGGGTCTCCTACTCTCTGGCCCCTCCATTCCCTTCAAGAACGCCTGCCTGTCAGGGATTCTGAAAGGGTCACTCCTGTGCCACTTCCCAGTCTTGTACAGACACCCTCTCCAGATCCTGACCCCCCAGTCTAGCATGGGAACTGCCACCATCTTCCCGGGAGGACGCCAAGTCTCCAAGAAGGCGCTCTGATCGACGGCTTTTGTATCCCCTCCTTCCTGCCCCTCTGCAAACTCTGTGCCCTTGAGGACATTCTCATTTCGCTGTGGGGGACTTCGGTGCCATTTTCCACTTGCAGATGTGCTAAGCTAATGTTGGCTGGAGAATCACCTGGAAATGTGGCTGTTTATTCAGCAGCATGACAAACATTGACTATGTGTAAAGCTCTGTGCAAAGCTCCAGGGGAAGAACGACCAAAAGGCTCAGAACTTTGCCTCCAAGGAGCTCACATTTCTTCCAAAGAGACAGATGAATGCAGTGGTGGGCACCCACCTTGTGGGGTGGTGATGTGGGTCCACTGAGGGACACTGAAGAAAGCAGTGAGTTCAGAAATAGCAGAGTAGAGTCAGAGGCCAGAAAGGTAGGACTGACTTGAAGGGTATGTTGCCAGAAACAATTCAGGGCAGAGAAAGCGGCCCCTTCTCCTTCACTCCCTCTCACTGGCAGGCGCTGAGCTCTCGGCCGCTGCATTCTCCCGACTGCAGCCCAGCTCCCAGGGAGGGCCTGGCAGAATCCCAGCCGGGCCCTGGAACGTTCGGGCTGGGAGTGAGCTCCGGGCCCCAGGGCTGTTTGTTGGTATTTATCTCTGGTGCTGGCAAAACCAGCTGGCACCTGTTACAAGCGTGCTAAGTCCGTCCTCCACCTCAGATCTGCCCCCACGAACACAGCCCCCAGTCCTTGCTCTAGGGTCTACGTCCCAGACCTGACTCTAAGGAATCTGCTCCTGGACATCCAATGTCCACCTGAGGCACAGGA
Source organism: Neofelis nebulosa (assembly GCF_028018385.1). Taxonomy (NCBI): domain Eukaryota; kingdom Metazoa; phylum Chordata; class Mammalia; order Carnivora; family Felidae; genus Neofelis; species Neofelis nebulosa. Next base: position 7,047,526 of record NC_080784.1, on the reverse strand, counting down.
AGACGACAGTAAGGAGCACTGTGTCTAACCCACCGGAGCTTCTAGGGGCGCCCGGCGCACTGCCCAGGACCAACACTGACACAGCTGTCCACTTGGTTCTCCAGTGGGTAAGAGCGCCGTCCACACCGGGTCAGAGGAGTGACGGAAAGTGCCCAGAGTCACACTCAGGAGCTGAGACTCAGCCTCGCCGGGCTCAGCCCCACGCTCTTGACCATGGTGCACCGTTGCTCTTGTCCTACCCACCAGCCTAGGGGTTTCCTGTGCATGTAACTTACCTGTGGAATCACTAAATGCCAATTTTTAGTTTTTTTTATGGTGTGTATTTTGACACACACACACACACACACACACACACACACTGTGAGTGGGGGAGGGGCAGAGACAGAGGGAGACACAGAATCTGAAGCAGACTCCAGGCTGCGAGCTGTCAGCACAGAGCGCGATGCGGGGCTGGAACTCATGAACCGTGAGATCGTGACCTGAGCTGAAGTCGGGTGCTTAACCGACTGAGCCACCCGGGCACCCCACTAAATGCCAAATCTTAACAGAGATCATCTGCATGCAACATTTCACACTTATCCTTTACTCTGATTCCCCCAGGTATAACTGACTTATAAAAGTTGTGTATAATTTTGTGGTCCAACGTGATGCCTTGATACACTCACACCCTGAGAGAGGATCACCACGGTCAAGCTAATGCACACCCATCCCCTCACCCAGCTACCTTTTCTTCTGCTGGGAGTGAGCACACTTAGGAACCTCCATTTGTTCTTTACTTTCTGTCCCACATTTTCTCAGTCGGGCCTTGGCCATTTCACTGTTGATAATGATTATTATTCTCCACTGCAATGTGTTACCTTTTTATTTTTCTTTTAAAGCTTATTTATTGTGTTAGAGAGAGAGAGAGAGAGAGAGAGAGAAGCAGGCAGAGAGAGAGGGAGAGAGAATCCCAAGCAGGCTCCATGCTGGCAGCACGGAGGCCAACGTGGGGTTAGAACTCACGAACGTTGAGATCATGACCTGAGTCGCAGTGAAGAGTTGGACGCTCAACCAACTGAGCCACCCAGGCGCCCCCACCACGTATTTCCTTTTTAGAAAGGTGTGAATCCCAGCACGGAAGGGAGCACACTGGTGTTGGTCTGGTTGGGGTGCATCAGCTCTCATTTGGTGACAGCTACTCTGTTCCAGGCTCTGTCATGACCACTGGGAAGACAATGTCCAATGCTGCAATCCTGTTTCCTGGAAATCCCCCCTCGTACCCCCCTCATACCCTGCACCCACACCGTCCACAATGGCTCCAGACTTCTGGCTTCCTTGTTTGCACATCCTAAGTCACTGGGTCAACTATTGTTCTGACGCCTCGACTTTCTTGGCTGTCGTGAGCACAGAGACACGGGTACCTAAATTATGAGCAGCGGGGCCGACAGTCCTGAATGGTTAACCATTCATCCTCAGCAGATTAACACCCTCAGTTAATTATCCAGGAGTTAATTATCTCAGTTAATTAACATTAACACCCTCAGTTTCTTCATTGCTTATAACCTGTGCTGATGAGAAAGACAGGGCCACCCTGTGGAGGGATCTGGAAGCTGGCTGAGCTACAGTGTGTCCTTCCCTCCACCTGCCAGCGGAGTCAACTCATACCCAAAGCAACGAAGAACTTGGTAAAAGGCACGGTTCCACTTAGAGGCCACCAAGGTTAAGACTGGAGCCTAACAGAATTGTGAAAGTAACCGCCAGTGTCCTTCTCATTTGGGTGAAGAATGTGTTGCTTGTGGCTTATTCTCTCCAGTGTGACCAACACACAAACCAGCAGTGCTCCATGAATGAGTCCCAAATACATAGGAAAAACTCTGTCCAAAGACTCAGAAAAAACAAACAACCCTCCCCCCCTCAAACTAGCACATATGACTGTTCTTATTTATTTCTTAAATTCTTCATTTGACTTTCTTAGGCTCCTTCTTTGGGAGATGAACCATTTTCCCTTTTGTGAAATGAAAATAACCAAGCCAACCACTTTTATGGGGCTCTGTCACTGGGAGATGATTTTCACCTGCACAATTTTATCTAACTCTTCTCATGATACCACTACTGTCTAGGGTTCGGTTCTCTTGCCCCAACAGCCTCCACCCTGCACAGCACCCACAATGGTTGTTTTGAGACCCAAGCCGGAGCGCGTCCCTCTTTCCTCACACCGACCACACGCCTCGCTCAGAGCGAGAGCCGCGCTTCCCTCTCCGGCCTCACAACCTGCTCTGCTTCCCACCTGGTCAGGCCTCCTTGACCACAGCAGGCAGGGCCCCCCCCTCAGGTGTTTGCTCCGTCTGGGGCCCACTCTCCCCTGCTCCCCACTTGGCATCTTCGCCTCCTACCTCTCCCAACTTCTTCACCTCCTCACCCCACCTCACCTTCCACCCCTGGATCTCGTTCATGGCCCCCTCCCTTGTTTTCTTATGTGGCAGTCAGGCGACTTGTTTGTTCTGTTCGTCCCCCCTGTCTGTCTCCTCTGCGAGAAGGGTATCTCCGTGCAGCAGGTGGTGTGGTCTGAGTGTTTGTGTCCTCCCAAAACTCCTATGTTGATGGCTTTAGGACATGGGGCTTCAGAGGTGATTAGGTCACAAATGTGGGGCCTCACGGGTGGGATTAGCACCCGCACAAAGGAGACTCCCTCACCTCTTCCACCACGTGAGGACACAGTGAGAGAGCGGCTCCCTGTAAACCAGGAAGCAGGCCCCAACTCAACACCCGGTCTGCCAGGCCTTGATCTTGGCCTCTCAGTCTCCACAACCGTGAAAAATAAATGTGTGGTGTTTAAAAGATACTGGACTGTGGTGTCCTGTTAGAGCAGCCTAACTGACTGAGACAGGCAGGGACCCCTGTCTCTTGCGTTCCCTGATGGATTGCAAGTATTCACAGCCATGCCTCGCACACAGTGGGCACTCGATAAAGGCTTCTGAATGAATGAATCATCTGTGTTTTACTGGGAGGGACTACAGATCCGAAAATCTAAGCGGTTTGTCTACAGTCGCTAAGGCAGCGACAGACCTGTCCTCAACTTGTCTGCTCTTAATGATGCTACTATCCTGAGATTTACAAAAGGTTCTTAGGTGATGCATCAGTTAAAGATAGTTTAGAAAAACTTTGCTCTTCAAGCAGTCTAAGACCATTATGGAGCTGCCGAGGGGAGGGAGCTCAGACAGTTTCTGCCCTTCACCAGACTCATTCTGACATCTGAGGCAGAGGGCTACGACTTTACCTCTGATACATCTGTGCCTCCCTGTCCCTGTCTACACAGTCTTGGGGACCCGCAGCGTGGCTGGAGGCCAATGCCTTCCTCCTCTGCAGGCCCCAGCCAGAGCTGCTCGGATTCCTGCTTATTTCTTCTACAAATGCCCTGACGTGCGCTCCTGACAACCTTCTCCAGGGAGCTGGTCTGCCAGCAGCAGGTAACGTGGATGGACGAGATCCTGCACTCACTGTTTCAAACCTGGACGTGATCAGTGGCTCTTGCTTCTTGGTAATGTCCTAGGAGTTCCCACAAAGGGACCACACGTGTGTTTTCCCGAAAGATTTGCTTGATCCATGCGAGTGGTACCCTATCCCCAGGCTGGCCGGCAATGACACCACAGATAAAACTCCATAGTGGGGGCCCCATCATGAGGAGGCGTGCTGGGTAAAACACCCACAAGCCATCGCCGGGCTCACAGCCCTCTGCTGATTTGTTTTGGTCAATTTTCTTATAATCGTCCTACACAATAAACACTCTCCGGATCCTGCACAAAGAATGCCCTGAGCACACGGTGGGGAGGCCGTGGAGGCAGGCCTGGCTCTGGCCCCTCCACATGCACCTCTCCTTGCCCCTCCTGCTGGTGCACAGAAGCCAGCCTTGCCTGCCACAGCACGGACTAGGAGAGAACGTGGGGAAAAGAGGTGGCGGTGAAGCTGTCTGTGGCACATCACCTTTTTTTTCCCCAAAGCCTCTGTTGCCTGCAGATTGACCCGGGGCACCAGCTAGCTAGGATAGCCACATTCACAGAAGAAGACAAAAAACGAACACAGCTTTGCTCTAGTCACATGACTACAAACTTGGCAAGAGGAAAACCCTCACTAGGGAAACATGACCTTTGGTAGAGAAGGTGATGCAACAATTTCACAGGATTACCCAGACTCATAAAAATATGCTGATCGTACCCCCCAAACCTGGGTTTATCAAGGAGATCAACCCTGAGATCACGACCTGAGCCAAAGTCAAGAGTCGGACACTCAACCAACTGAGCCACCCAGGCACCCCCAACGCATTACCTTTTTAGAAAGTTGTGAATCCCAGCATGGAAGGGAGCATGCTGGTGTTCGTCTGGTTGGATTAAGAAAAGCTAAGACAATCTGAGCTAAGACAAAAATCCTCAGTAAGATATAGTATCTGAACCTGAGCCTTGAGGCAGAGATATGACAAGAATCAAACTCTTTGTTTATTTGGAAGGGAAAAAGAGAGAGAAAAACAAGTGTTTAGATCCTTTCAGAACAAGTAAGTACAGCCTAGACATTAGAATGACTTTGATTTTAAAAAGAGAAAAGAGAAAAACAGACTCTTGCAGGGAAACCATTATGTGTTAGAATTAAAATCAAATGAGATTTGTAACACATCTTCACACCCAAGGTAAGGAGTCTGCTCTAAGAAGCAGGTAGGGGGGTTTCTCAGCAGACGTCTTCTTACCTGGTGGGTGGAGGTGCACTGCTGGGGTTCACAGCCCTGAAAAGGAGTCACTGCCCCGGCCTGCAAGGCCACCAGCCAAGGTCTGAGCCCCTTACCCTCTGCAGGGACTCCGGGATGTCCCCAGAAGCACACTGAGGCTCATCCTGTGCAACGTCCCCTGCCTTGCTTTCGAAATGACTTGAAATCTCTACAACTGTGACCCCCTGCCACTCTAGATGCTTATCATCCACCAGGAGCCACGCAAACGCTATCAGGAGTCTCCTTTCAAGCCCACATCAACTCTGTGAGGCGGGATTATCATTCCCACTTACCAGATGGAAGAACCTTACCCATTTTCTAGGAAACACTAATGTCTGCATTCCTACCTGGTGACATTTGACTTCAAATCAGTGCCCTTCCTCACTATGCATGAAACCTTTCTGTTTAAAATATACAAAAATTATGTAAGAAGAGGCAGATTCAAGATTGCTGTTACCTTCAGGGAGGGATAGAAAGGGAGCTTTAACTCTTTGCTTATGGAAAGCAATCAAAACGTGGAAGCGATAATAAAATATGAAGATTTAATAAAGCTGAATGGCAGTTAGACTTGTACTATATAACTTCCTGTTCCCCATATGCTCACAATACTTCATCAAATATGTGTATAAAGGGGAAAACGTGTTAATTTTTAAAAATATTTTCTGGTAGTCCGGCAGAGTGGTTCACACAGATTTCTTTTCTCAGTGTGTTTCACAGAATTTGCCTCCACTTCCGTCCCAGAGCTTCAAAAAATTTAAACGTACAGCAAGGTTGAAAGGATTTTACAGAGGGCACATTGTACCTGCTGCTACCAAGATACATACATGAAGTCACGTGGCGCTTTCTTTTGCATTTTGGTAAATATGGAGCTTGCCGTGGATCAAAATGAGGAACTATACCGGTAACAGACTGAGTTACCCTGAGTGGAATTTGAACGCTCTTTGATGCAGACACAGTGCACAAGCTCGTGTTTTCTTAAAGCCACTTCTAGAAAATTCAACCCTCACATGTCACTGATAACACTGAAGCAGGAGGCATCAAAATGATTTGTTTCTCCAAGGGCCACAGTACCTAGGATACATATACACCTATCGCTTGTTCACCAACTTACAATACAAGCTGGAAAGAAGGCTGAAAAGATGGTCCTAGGGGGCTCTTAAAATACCGCGGAGTGTAAGAACACTCAGTGTTTTTAAAAACCTGGAGAACAGAAGAGAAACATACCTGTTAGCCTGACCATTCATCCCACACAAGGGATGATTTCAATGGGGGAAAGTCTATTATTTAAGCGTGGACTGGCTTCCCGGGCCAGCAGAGGAATCACTGTTTTCAGGGTTTATCATTTGACATCTGATAATCTACAAACATCACGTGAGATCAAGACCTTGATAACCAACATCCCAGAGTTCAACTATGACGTAACCCAGAAAACAGTAAGAGCAGGCACACGGCCCATGAGGATGATTTTAACCCCACTGCACTGAGCGACATGGCCTTGGGGTGGGAAGGCCCGAGCGGAAGCCAGTCTTCACTGGCCCGTGAAGAGGTCACAGTGACCTCACACTACCTCAGTCTCCCCAGCAGCAAAGCACACCTCACCTGATTGCTGCAGGGATGAATCAATTAATGCTTGGGAATAAACTCTGGAAACTCTAAACTGTTCTTGCAAAATTTACATGTTAAAAAATTTATAATTTTGAATATTCTTTTGTCTTAAAAAGCGATTTATTCATCCAAAGAATGAACAGGCAGCCTTTCACAGAAGATCCGTTAATAAGAGACCTTTCCTATCATGAACTTGGAGAGACTATAAACTAGTGGCAGCATCATCACAGGTCTTAGGGACCAAATTCTTCCCCTTCTGCCTCTGAGTTTGTTTCCTTATGTTCCTCTGAGACGTTATTGCTTCTGACAAGGTCCCGATACAGATTAGAATCCAACATGCCACACAGCAAAGATTGGCTTTAGAGCCACATTCCAGATGAAGCCCCTTGTCAGTCGGGACCCGCAAACTACCTCCAGCGGCCGAGGGCCAATTCACCTTGAGTTTGAGGAAAAGCCAACCTCTCCTTCTTCCCACCCTGGATGTCTTACTTTCTGCGTTCACTGCTTCAGCTCTGGTTACACTGGCTTATGACACGTTTCAGAAAACCTAAACCAAATGTTTTCCACTCTCTTCATGCATGAAGTCATTATGGGCTGATAAGTATTTAAGACAGAGTATTGTCTTAATTACTTCTTCATGCTTTGTCCCCTGTCATTTCAGCTTTATTCTAACTTCTTTTTCCTACATAAAATGATTACACAGTGGGGACTTTAATTTTCTCCACTGGAGTTAGGACATACTCTCACGCTATTAAAAACTCTCTGCAAAAATAATTTTTCGACTCTACATAATTTACTCACTTTTTCTCACACTGTATGTCTCTTCCTCAACACCCCTAACCCACACACACTTTTTTTTTTTAATTACTAAGAACTTTCTAATGCAAAATGCTTAAAAATGAAGGTAGCATTTGAAATGCAACACAATGAGACAATTTGTGGGGGGACAGTATGTTGTTTTTGTGCATGTCTTTTAGGTATATTCAAGTAAAGATAGTTACTTATGAATTGAGACTTCTCTTTATTATTTTTACTTTAATAGGCATAGGTATAGATAGAATTATTCAGTATGTGCTGCTGTGTCTTTGCATATTGGCGTTATGACCAATAAGATATAAAAGCATTCGAATGGCTACACACTGATTTAAAAACCAAATGTATCCTTAATACCGTCCACATAATTTATGTAGTTTCAACAGACACTGTAGCAGTGTTTGAAGGATCACTGTGGAAGATGGGGTGCATTTGGAAGGACGGGGTTTTTATTTGTTCCTATTGCAGAGCTTTAGTAAAGCATTACCATGAGACAGAAGACCAAAGTGCCTGGCACACAGTAGGTACACAGTGAAGTTTGGTTTCCTTTTCCTCCCCCAGCAACTTGTCTTCCTGAAAACAAAAGCTTTGTTGTTCAGGATTTCATCATTTCCAGATGCCTGCTCTTCAAATGACATCCAGAGCGATACACACTGATGTCACAAAGCCTGGAATTTCTGGTGGGAAGTCAGCAGTAGATGAACTCACTGGATACTAAGATCCTGTTTTCATGTCAATATCCTTAGTAATAAAATATGAGGAAAGAGAGGAAGTATAACATATAAATAAATATTCCTTACTCACTATCACCGTCTCAATTTATGCTGAAAAAGATTCCCATAAATTGAGGTATCAGTTGTTCTTTAAGAAAGGAAAAAAAAAAAAAAAGACATGCTTAATAAGTGGAAAAGAAATATCATTATATCATTAAAGTCTGAACTCTGTAAAACAGCTTTATTTCTGTGTCACTGCATTGCTCTGATATCTATCACTGCAGAGCAGACAGGAGGAACATGTCCTGGGAAAACTCTTGTTGGTAAATACAGCATCAAGGTATTTTGATGACCTTCTGTTTAAATTTTCATACATCAATTATTTAATGAAAATCTGTTTGTAAAAGCGAAAGTCTATTTTCTCTAATTGCCATTTTACGCTTTTAATGTAATTTGTGCCTGTCTACCCTGTGCATCATTTTTTCCCCCAATGCTGTAGAAGCAACAACTCGACGATAAACTAGGTGAAGTCTCCCATTCAAGCCTTTTCCATTTAGGATTGGGACTCCAATCCGTGTCTCCTGGATAGCAGGTGGTGTATCGCACGACCCTGGAGTGGAAGCCGCTGGGGGGCGGGGGGGCAGAGTCGGGAAAGGTGAGCACAGGGGTCTGACAAGGACTCAGAAGTGTCCTGGATAAGCCAGTAATACAGGAGCATTTCAACCCGCTGCAGACTCCCTAATGGTTTTGTCCAACATCCACCTGGTGGACGGTCAGAGCTGTGGGGCTCAGAGTGTTGCTATCCTCCTAAGCAGTTCAGCGCTGGCCCAGACACATCCCAGTCTGCAAACTGACCAGACTCACTCTCCTTCAGAAGGGAGTCTGACCCTCCCTTGTAATCCTAGCATGACCCTTGGGGAGGGGGGTCTCTCCTACCCCCAAGAGCTTACCAAACTCTTTCTTCCAACCACAGTTTGTTTTTACTAAGGCATATTCTCACGAACACGGTTTTCTTTTCAGATCTTTTATTTTTTAAACTTTTCTCTTTTTTAAAAAATTGTTTTTAATGTTTATTTTTGAGAGAGAGAGAGACAGAGCATGAATGGGGGAGGGACAGAGACAGAGGGAGACACAGAATTCGAGGCAGACTCCAGGCTCCGAGCTGTCAGCACAGAGCCCGATGTGGGGCTTGAACTCAAGGACTGTGAGATCATGACCTGAGCCAAAGTCAGATGCTTGACCAACTGAGCCACCCAGGTGTCCCCTCTTTTTTTTTTTTTTTTTTTTTAAAGCATATTAAGCCAATCTTTAGTTCTTACTCCAAAGAAGTTCAGCACCTGTTATAGACTGACAGCTTCATGGTTTGCCCAAACCTTCTCCTGGCTCCAAAACAGAAAGTTACAGCTGCCCCCTGGGGACAATGCACAGGGTGAGTGCCATCCCTGATTCAAAGTCAGTCTGCTTGCGGACCCAGCAAACAGCTGATGTTGGTGCCCCTCCCTCACTACCATAAATAACTCCTCAGCCTCAGCCCCCTCCCCATATATCCTCCCACGGCAAAGTGAAAATTCTTCCACCTCTGTTTTCCCCAAATGACCAGACTTTGGAGAGCTTAAAGCAAAAGGGCTCAGAGATGCCTCAGACTGAAGCAAGCCTGCATTCCATGGAACTCTGTCCCTGGAAGGGCTTTTTCAGGTGGACTACCCTTCGATCCATCAGTCAGAGGACACTCACTTGCTCAGAGAGCTCAGATTCGTGGAGCACAAATTATATCATCAGCATAGGTGACAAAGAGACATGTCTCCTGCCATATGCTTCTGGGGATTGCTAATTCATGGCCTTTTGATTTAGTCTATGCTTGGGCTCTCTGGATAGGGTCTCCACAAGTATTTGCTTTTTTACCAAAGTTCCTGTGCAGGTAAGTATGCATTCTTATTAAGAAGTACTGGGCTGCAAGCTTATCACTGCAAACTTGAAAGACAATAATAAACCAATCAAGGCCCTAAGACTGCTGTTCTCCTGAAAATTACCAAGGGACATGCAATTATACACAAATATAGGCCAAAAATCGTCATCAGATTCATAATAACCAACAACTAGGAACCATTCAAATGTCCACCAACCACCAAATGAGAGACAAATAATGTTTTGTATCTTTAAAAAAATTTTTTTTTTAATGTTTTTATTTATTTTTGAGACAGAGAGAGACAGAGCATGAGCAGGGGATGGGCAGAGAGAGAGAGGAGACACAGAATCCGAAGCAGGCTCCAGGCTCTGAGCTGTCAGCACAGAGCCCAACGTGGGGCTTGAACTCACAACCCACGAGATCAGGACCTGAGCCGAAGTCAGACGCTTAACTGACTGAGCCACCCAGGCGCCCAATGTTTTGTATCTTAAATGTAGTGGTGATCCTATAATTGTCTACAGTTGCCAAAAGTCATTCAACTATACACAGAAAAGTGATGAATTTCATTGTATGGAGAGCATACCTCAGTAAAGCTGGGAGGAAAAAAAAAATCATGAGCTGAAACAAACAGCAAGCAAAATCTAAACCAGAAGAAGATCTTGTGATAACAAAATCCAGTTGGAATCCAACATGACTGAGTGAGAAGTCAGTTCAGAGGGCTCTACATTTGCCAGACTTCAGTGATTCATTTTTCCTTTCAAATTATTTTAATAAAAGAAAGAGGCACTGTAGAGACTTCTGGGCTACAGAATTCAGACCACCCCCAGAGATGCGCAAGCTGGCTCCTACCAAATCAACACACACCGCTGGCAACAAAAATAACTGGCCATCGCCAACGCCAAGAAGAGAACCTGAAAGCTGCTGTCCCCAGCCCAGTATGAAAAGTGCTGGGTGACCGAGAAAGGAAAACCAGTGGTCCCGGGCCTCCCCGCCGAGAAAGACCGCTCTCATGGCCCTCACTTTGTCAGTGGGAGTATTTCTGTCCGACCCCAATCATCACAAGGGATTTCAAGTCAGGATGCCTCTGTTACAGGAGGTTTGTGTGAGAGACAACGTGCTATGTTGGCCAAAGCCAATCATGGGATTCAGAAGCCATGTTTCCAAATCTCTTATCCCTTCAACACATCCTAAACAGCGCTGCCGGATTAATCTCACTAAAATGTGTACATACAGGTTTGCAAGAGCTCCCCTGCCCACAGACATGGGCAGCTCTGAGGCTGGCGGTTCTGTCCTCCTTTGCCAGATTTATCCCTGTGCTTTGATGCACAGCGGATGCTCATGGTTTCCTAGGCAAACCCTGCACTTTTCTTTTTGCTTGCCTTTATTTTGCTCCCGTTGCCAGAAACCCCCTAATACGTGTATTTCTCAGCCTGGTGACTGGCACAGTGCACATGCTTGGTAACTGTGGAATGAGTGGTGGGCTTGTTCCGTATGAAGATAAATGATGCACAAGGATGGGGTCCTGGGGGTCTTTGCACACAGAGATAATTTACAATGAAGAGCACACAGGCTGGGAGGGTTCCAGCAGGGAGATCCCAGCGGTAATGGGCAGCACCAGGCTTCCACCTTTTAATTAAAGGCAGGCAGAGAGCAGGAGTAGACAAACTCTCTTCTTGGAGTGGCCTGAGAAATTTAGTTGGTCCTGTGTGTATTACTGCCCGTCTGTCTTATCTTATTTTCTAAATTAAAAAAAAATTTTTTTAAACATTTATTTATTTTTGAGAGAGGGGGAGAGACAGAGTGGAAGCAGGGGAGAGGCAGACAGAGAGGGAGACACAGAATCCCAAGCAGGCTCCAGGCTCCGAGCCGTCAGCACAGAGCTCGATGCGGGGCTCGAACCCACGAACGGTGAGATCGTGACCTGAGCCAAGTCGGAGGTTCAAACCACTGAGCCACCCAGGTGCCGCCCAGCCATCTGTTTTAAGGAAAGGATGTCTCCATTGGTTTTAAGGAAGACTTCCAGAATTAAAGCTAAGAGTGAGCTTGTGTTAACATAAAGATGTGCCATAGGAAACCTGAGGCCGTTACCACACTGCTGGACGGCTTTTATGTTATAGATACTGAAGGTACTGTGTTTTCAACCCCCCCCCCCCCCCCCCCGCCGTGATCCCACAACATAATTGGGTATAAAGAATAAACTACAGACCAAGGTTTTTAGCTGCCGGGCTTTGTTTTATAAAAGAGCAGAGAACAGCAGTTAAATGTGATTTCTCTCTTTTTTGCGGCCAATACAGAAGGAGGGATAAGGGAATGCAGGCGACATGAGGTGAAAGTGACGCCCGCTGGCACGGATAGATTTCAACGGAAGAAAACAAAGTTGCAGCGCTCTCTTATTCTGTGGCATCCAGAAAGGCGAACCTGGGGAGGAGGGGCAGGAAATGCCTCCGGAGCGTCCCCGTCATGGGTCTCATTTGCTACAAGTCAAACTGCAGTGGAGACAAGGGCAGTCAGAGCCTCTGGCACTGCAGCGTCCAGGGGAGAGGCGCTGGACAGCTGTGCCTGCGCAGGGTCATACGTCCAGCTGTGGCGGCCACAGTCGGACTCGGCTTCCCGGTAGCGTTCACCCAAACTGTCTCATTTAAACAGGAAACTCACGGGACAATCACAGGACACACTGCTGTGGGGGGACACAGCTCTTGCCCCACATGTTACTCACATCGTAGCCTCCCCGGGTCTGCCCTGGTGAAACCCATACCGCCTGGAGTCCCAGGCACGGAGAAGATCTCTCCTTGCCTTGCCAAGGAGACATTTATTTGCCGTAGGAAAGTTCAGAACCAGGAGAGACACGGCCTGCTTGTCTGAACACATTAGAGAAATTCAGTTCCACCTCCAATGCTCAGAACTGAACTGCTGGAGGACAGTTTACGTTCATAAAACATTACTCCTCTTGAGCTACCAAGAATGCCAGAAATGCGATGGGTAGAAGAGGACTTTTTGTCTATTCATTCACGTGGCCCCATGAAGTCAGAGTTCCCAGTTGGACTCAAAACGTTTCTTAGATTTTATTTGGACTTTTACATTCTTGGGAACTTCTGAAATTGCCTCCATCTTGCTAATTTGGCAATCAAACATGGCGTCATCGTGTAACTGGGGGACACAGTTGACCCAACCTGTTTAGCAGAACTGTGTTTGCAGCAAGGGCCTCCCAAAATGGCTACATCTTGTCAGGATATTACTGAATTTGGAAAATGCCAGCAGGGCAGGAACATTTTACTGTAAAGTCACTTTTTTTTTTTAATTTTAATTTTTTTATTTGTTCATGTTTATTTATTTTTGGGAGACAGAGAGACAGAGTGTGAGCAGGGGAGGGGCAGAGAGAGAGGGAAACACAGAATCTGAAGCAGGCTTCAGGCTCCGAGCTGTCAGTGCAGAGCCGGACGCAGGGCTCGAACTCACGAACTGCGAGACCATGACCTGAGCTGAAGTCGGCTGCTTAACCGACTGAGCCACCAGGCACCTCTGTAAAGTCACTTTCAAAAAAGTCACTACAGGGGTACCTGGGTGGCTCAGTCAATTAAGCATCCGACTCTTGGTTTCAGCTCAGGTCATGATGTCGTGGTTCGTGGGTTCAAGCCCTGCATCACGCTCTACACTGATGGCGTGGAGCCTGCTTGGGATTCTCTCTCCCTCTCTCTTTGCCCCTCCCCAACTCACGCTCTCTCTGTCTCTCTCAAAATAAATTAATTAATTAAAAAAAATCACTATGAACTACTCTGTGTATTGTCAAATTTTGGAAAAGATTAAGTGGGGCTGCAGCCAACACTGACAGATACTTTGTAGGATAACCCCCCGGTATGATGGTCTGAAAGCGTGGGGCCTGGAATGTGCTGTGTCCTGGTGGTAAGTTTTTGGTACACTGGGAATGTATCAGGGCACGCACGCAAAAGGACTGGGATACGGAGAAATTAAAATAAAAAGGGATTAGTCTGGTAAGACTTTCACAATAATCTCCATCTGCTCTGTCTCCTTCTAAATCCATTGAAATATTTTTGTGGGTGATTCTGTTTGCACTAACCTCTAATGTTTTATGGTTTTCTAAACCCTAGACTGTGATAGGAATACAAACAGTAGGGAGAGGAAAAATTCACATCTCAGATGAACTTGAAAGGTCCTTCCTCTCTGACATTCCAATTCTGTGGTATTAGTTTTATAGGGTAGATCGATTCTCAACTCAATTTGTAACTTCTGATTACAAATTCAATGGACACATCTGAAGGCTTCCATCACAGACAAGCCCGGGAATTGGCCACGGTGTCCAAGAAGTAACCGTGGCAGGAATAACAGAGGGTGTGGAAGGGATCAGAGTGCTATAGACAGCGCCTTGCCGAATAACCAACGCACCCATGAGACTGGTGGGAATTTCAAGGTCTAATCAGCTTTATACAGTGAACCTTGAGAGAGCCACCAAAAACAAAGTCCACTCAACCTGGAAGCAGTAAAAACTCAAAATTTAGGACAATGGAAAGCACACGCAAAGTGCCAAAGACGATGATGCTAAAACCAACCAGCCAACCAACTCCAATAATAACCTAGACAAGAAAGGACTCCAAGGCAATGGCGCTGTGTGAAACCACCTCTCTGGGTTCAGGTTAGCCTATGGGCCTTTTCCGTGGAAAAACCCACCTAAGAGAACTCTCAGACTATTCATAAGATGTAGGAGTGATCCCTGCACCCAAAACACTTGATTTCTGACCCTCTTGCTCATTCCCAGCATTCTGCAAGGATGTCCTGCTCCTCCTTCAGGACTTAACAGGATTTTTTCCTAAGAACTCTCCATATACCTTACTCCTGCCCTTTATCTGGGCAACTTTATCTGGGAGACGTGATCCCACTGCATACTTCAGCTCCTACTTTCATCATTTTTTACTCCTTTAGCCGGCTTCATTTTATTTTGAGGACTTATTGTTCTCGACATTTTTATATATATATATATATATATATATATATATATATATATATATACATTTACAAAATTTATACTTACTCATATGTATTCAAATTTATTTATATATTTCTTACTTATTAGGTTCATATATATAATGTGTGTGTATCTCTTCCACTGCACCAACACAACACGCATGTCTCCTGACAGTAGGGGTTTTAGGCTTCACTTGCTGCTACGGAGCCAGTGCCTTGAGGGCGCCTGGAATGTATCCAATAAATATCCGTGTGTGTTTGTGTTTATTCAGAACATCTAAGGCATCTCACACAGGACATGCTGTCGGTTACTTGTATTTCTCCTTGTATCACGCTTACAAAGACCGCTGGGCACCTCATATTCCGCAAGGCGCCGTGCGAGGCAAGGTGGAGTGTGCCAAGGTGAAGAGTGACGTTTCACAGAAGGAGCTTTCCTTTACTACAGAGTACAGTCACTTAGGCCAACGGCTTGACTTCGATTTGACAAACACCTGAATGCCAAGAGGGTAAGTGCAGACCTTCAGAGCAGAAAGACGTCTCTTCAAGGACTGTGGCCCTCAGAAAAGATTTCATGGAAAAGCACTTTATGGGGAAAAAGTAGAACCTTACGGGATGGAGGAGGCTTTGGAAACAGAGAACGTCGCGCGGGCCAGACCCTGGCCGGTAGAAACAGTGGAAAGACCCGTGGAAACAGATGCTACAGACATGAGAAGTGCCACACTTTCTTAGCAACGCAGTGTTTGTGATGGGGACAAAGTAGAGAAGTAAGTGGCTGGAGAGAGCCACACGGGAAGGGCACTGAGGACAAGGGGTCTGGACAAGGGTGTCCTTGGATGGGGGAGGACAGAGGCGAGGTATCAGTGGTATTTACTAAATAAATGTTTTTACAAACAAACAAAAAAACCCAACAATAAAAGAACGCCATGTGTGGAGCAGTAAAGAGGGCATGTTGGGGACTAAGGATTGTGAGTAATCCAATTGTGAGCATCTGAGGCTGAGGAAGTAAATACTTGGATGGATTGGCTGTTTGCTTTGGAGTCAGACTTGAGTTTGGATTCCAGCTCTGCGACATCCACTCATTTCACTGAGCTTCAGTGTCCTCGGCTGTGAAACAGGGCTTCCTACCTGGAAGAGTCATTATTCGGATGGAAAGAGATAGTGGAGGTGATGTAGCCACCACGGTAACAGTGAGCATCTATGGAGCGCGTTATGACCCGCAAGGCACGTGGGTCCAAGTGCTTCACACACACCGTAGTGTACCGCCACCGTACTGACATCAGATGGGATGGTGGAGCCGTCGGAACCCGCACCTCCCAGCCCCCCCCATCAGCCACACATTACACCACACCTTTCCTCCCCACCAATCGCTGAGCCCAGGGCCAGAGGCGACCCACGGTGGGTAGGAATCATGTCATCGGTAGCCAATGCTGACCGGTGTAGAAAAGTTCCGACGTAATTTAAAATTTATTCAAAACTAACAAAAAGCAGGTACTAAACACTGAGCCACACATCACTTGGGGTGCTTTCTTCATATAACTTCCTAACTTTCTTGTAAGAATATAAGAACCATCAGAGGATATTGTTCTGTTTTCATAGGAGATGCTGATGTTTAAGTTACATGCTAATGATCAAAAAGAAAACCAAGGGGAGGACAGGGAATGATTGCTTTTATCCCTAACTTTGCACTCTCCTTGTTGCTTTTCTTGGTTCCGCAGTTACAAATAGCACAGGGGCATCCGATATCAGAATAACACGTACAAACTAGCAGGACATCCATCCCCCACTAAAAAAGAAATAGATGGCTGATGCTTGAACAATGAGGTGGTTAGGGGTGCTGACCCCCTGCACATTCAAAAATCCACATGTAACTTTCGATTCTCCAAAAACTTCGTTAATTGCCTGGAAGCCTTGCTGACAACATGAACAGGTGATCAGCATATATGCTGTATGTTATATGTATTCCGTACTGTACTCTACCACAAAGTAAGCTGGAGAAAAGAAAATGTTACTAAGAAAACCATAAGGCAGAGAAAATACAGTTACAGGGTGGTATTTAAGCGAAAAACATCCACGTATAAGTGGACGTACACCTGCTCAAACCGTGGTTGCTCTGTTCACAGGTCAGCTGCACTTACTGTCAGTCAACACTCAATGTACAAAGCATTACAAGAATACAGTACACATCCATAGGAGTAAGAACCAGAGGGCTGTGTTTCCATAATATGCTAAGTGGCACAGTGGCCCCTGGAAGGTCACCTGGCCTTCCCACACGTGGTTTCCTCATCTGTGAATGAAGGCTCTTTCCGAGTCTCCATCCAACTCTGAGATCCTTTCAGTTCAGTTTAATGTGATGAAGGGCCACAAGCTGAATCAAGAAAGTACTAACACTCCACACCTATTAATGTGTGAGTCGTAGTGTAACTCACCAAGAGAGGGACTGGCAAATGTCACATGACTTCAGTAGGAGAGGGGGGAACCTTTGCCTGTGGTTGGCTGGCCTCTAAGCACCGACACTTGCTGAACGGATCCCTGCCTCATGGATCCTGGTGGGATGCAGAGCCGCCTTCCCTCCACAGAGTCAGAAAATGCCAGATTCTCACTTCCCCAGCTCACAAGGCTGCTGGGGCCCAGGTAATCTAGGAGCTGTAATCTGACACTAACCGTAAGAAGCAGAACGGGCCATGTTGGGCTATGCTGGCTGCAAATCTGACTCCTGCTGGTTTGGGGTAGGAGGGAAGTAACACTTCACCGGGCCAGTTCTGTGTGGGAATTGTGAAAGTGGCTTTGGCTACGTAGCCTCATTATTACTGTTATTTTTTGAACTACCCAATTTCCTTTCAATCAACTCCATTTCTACATACATCAGAAAACATCTGTTTCCCTCACTTATAACTAAGAACCCTGGCAGTGACTGCTGGTGACACCTGCTTTGGGGACATACAGAATTGCCCTTTCCTTATTTGTCTTATTTTTCTAAAACTATCTCATTATCTTATTTTCTTGGGATAATTTGCAAAGTGCGAACAAAATGTCCCAAATTCTACCTGTTAATTAGACGCATAGCACTTTTCAATAAAGAAGCCCAAGAAGAACGCTTTCCTTACTGATGGATGGGGCTTAATCAGAGGGTGACAGGTCAGATCTGACATTGTTAGGACAGATAGTTTTCAGTATTTAAAATTAGATCCAGTGGGGGAATGACTGCTATCACTTATTTCTCCAGGGGATGGATCAAAAATCTTATTCAATGAAGTAATCTAGGGCTCTTTCTTTGATAACTAGTCAAATGGAGAATGGGACCGAGAAATGGCACTAACCCACCCATCAGACGCTGTACCTGGGACATTGCCAGCATCACGGAATTCTCCAGATAACCCAGTCGTGTTGTTCTCATGTAACAGAATCGGAGAGGGCAGGTAGTTAAGGCTGCTCGAAGAGGCAGATGGCGGGTGGGTCTGCAGGAAATGAAAGAGGTCCTCCTATCCTTGGAGACATCCCATCTGGAGCGGTCCCCAGTGTTCTGTGGCATCCTCAGGCCAGCAGAGCCTTGGGATTCCATCTTGGCTTGAAACATCCAGACCCGATGACCTGCCCTCTGTTTGTTCCGGGAGTACCGGCCAACCGCTCGGATCTCTGGGCCATTTCTGCATAAAAACCATGGACTCTGCCCTGTGAAATAGCTCCAGGAATAATCAAGTCTCTGGGCTAGACAAGTCAAACTGTATTCCCAGCATTTAACCTATCTCATAGCAGCTAGAATTAGCACTGCGGGGACCAGCATCCGAGTCTGAACCATACAAGGCATCACCCGTCTCTCCTGCTGATCTGCCCGGCTTCTTCTGAGAAGCCGTGCACCTGCTCGGGCCCTGAACGAGCCCATGTTTGTCACCAGGAAGCTCTCAGATGGGTCTGCTTCCCCTGAACTCTCCTGTGTGGAGGACAGAGCTTTTGAAACTATCGGATTCCATCCCTGGCTTAGAGATGTCCAAAGTACACAACTTGCATGCTGAGTTTTGATTGCTAAGCACTTTACATTCGGGTTCTATGTTCTCTAAACTACTGGTATTTTGTGAGGAATGAAATGGTCTATTCCAATAAAGGAAAAAAAACCCAATTCCACAGTGAGGTTTAGATTATGTTTAGAAAACGGTCAACAAGTATTTTTCTCTTTTAATTGTTAAAACATTTAAAATGTATCCTAAAAAAACAACAGAAAACAAACAGGCCTAGAAAAGTTGGATATTAGCTCTTGTGTTCTGAAAACAGGCCTATTTTGAAGCCCTAAATAAGCACATTATGGAAAGGGGTTTCCCAAAGTTTTAGGCTTCAAGCCTTATTGTTTTCTCACTTTTCTTTTGCCAACTAAAATGTTGTTTAGAATTGATACTGGATAGCAAACAGCTGCAAGTTCTGGCTGAGTGTTTTCCTAGAAATACCAGTTCGGGAAAGAATTTCCACCCGTTCCCCTCTCCCATGAGCCTTCACAGTGGATCAAACTTATTCTTCTCAGAGATCGTGGCCCAAATGTTTATTGGGGCAGCTGAGCATCTGGTAAGCAATGCCAGGGTAGTGTTTTTGGCTGTTGGTGGAAGGAGACCACTTCTAATCCAGCCAGTGGGTGAGTGAGGCAGGAGAAACCCTGTTTCCAATTCAGAGGAGATATTTTGCTGTCTCATGGGAGGGCACACCCCCAGAGGGGAACTGTTCTCCATGACAACCAATCTTGGATTGGTTGGTTTGACCTTTTTTTTTTTTTTTTTTTTTAGAGCTACTTTGGAGGCAGCTGGATTAATTAGGGGCTGGATCACTCAGGTCGAGAGTCCCCACTAGCTCTTTCTAGATGATAGGATTACTGAGGATTCCTTAATTTGCATTTCTTCTACATCTACTTACAGTGTCTTTCATTTGGTGAACTGAAAGCTGAAAGGAAGCCACTGGAAACCAATAGGGTTATAATATTATAGTGCTGTGTTTGGTTACTTAGTAAACCTAACACAACACTGCGGTTTGGGGCATATTGAACATCATTCTGCCCTTAAAGGAGGAAAATGTACTATCATGGAAGACAAGCAAATACAAGTCTTTGGCTTACAGCACTTGTCTGAAAGAAGTTCTGAACATGTTTTGAGTACGAGCAGTAGAGTAAGTGTTGATAGTCCCAACAAATTATCTGGAAGGACACTTTCTTTTAAACGTACTTGCTAGACACTCATTTATGACTTGTACACTCAGAATCTATGAATGTGTTTATCTGGGGACAATGCATTCTGTATCAGGTGTTGTGCATTTGATAACTTAATCGCATCTGGAGCAGGTGACCTATAGATTTAGCAGCTTCATTCAATGCAACAGGTTCCCAAGCAAATGAGGCAAGAAGAGACAGAGGGCCAGTGAAGAAACTCCAGCAGCAACTCGGTTTAAAGAGCAGAAACCTCCAAATGAGAGGACACAGCACAAGCGTTCCACATGGTCTAAGGGAAAGGAGCCCAACTACTTAGAAAAGACTTTATCGGCCCAAGGTCTTGCAACAACTTCTCAGTGTCTTGGGCCACCTCCACCACAACAGGAAACCAAGAGGACGGGGGTGGGGATATCTTGCAACTCGCACAGAGCGTGATCCAAATGGCAGTGCTCTCAGACTCCGTGGAGATGGGAGCCTTGTCACAACAGACAGCTGAGTACATCATCTGCAGAGTGGGGCCCTGCGTGGGCATCCTCTCTAATTTCATTGTTATATGCCACTGTCTTTGAGCAGGTGCTACCAAGATGAACGCACAGAGGTCATTTTAAAACAGACAGTAGCAGCAATCTAATGAGGCATGGCCCCAGATTTTAATGAGTTCACAGTCAGTGGCGATAAGGAGCCATTATCCACCATAATGGAAGAATGGACAGGTGCCAGGGGCCTTTCTGGAGGCCGTCCTGCAGGGAGGCTTCCTGGAGGGAGTGACATTTAAGCTGAGCCTTCATGAAGGAGAACAGAGTGATTCAAGGGCAGCTGCCATTAAAGAGCGTTTGGTTTTAACTTGCAAAATGAAGCCTTGCATGGTTATCACCATTATTGAAATACTTGAGCTGCCTGGATTTTTCCTCCTTAGGTTAAACAGCGAGCACACAACCAAATGGTTAGAGTATTTGCTGGATACTACAAGCCAGCAACGTATTTTAATATCCTTGCCAATACTAATTCTGGGGGAAGCTGTATTAGTTGCTAGGGCAGCTGTAACAAAGGGCCGCACACTGAATGGTTCCAACAACCAAAATGTCTTTGGTCACAGTTCTGGAGGCTGAAAGTCTAAGATCAAAGTGTCTACAGGCTGGAGGGAGAATGTTCCAGGACTCTCTCCCAGCTTCCCGTGGTTCTTGGCTCGTAGAAGCATCAGCCTGATCTCAGCCTTCGTCTGCACGTGGTATCCACCCTGTAGGTGTGCCTCTGTCCAAATTTCCCCTTTTCATAAGGATACCGGTCATACTAGATTAGGACGCACCCTTCTAACAGTGTGGAGTCACCAGTGAAATTTAACTAACATGAACTGTAACTAATTATATGCCCAATGACCCTATTTCCAAATAAGACCTGATTCTGAGGTTCTGGGCGTTAGGGCTTCCTAACTCCCCTTCCAGGGGACACAATTCAAAGGCCCTCAAAGAAATTTATAAAGTTTATAAATTCATAAATTTATAAAGTTAGCTTGTGGGGGGCACCTGGCTGGCTCAGTGGGTTACACATCTAACTCTTGATTCGGGTCAGGTCACGATCTCACTGTTTGTGAGAGCGAGCCCCGTGTCGGGCTCTGCATTGGCAGTGCAGAGGCTGCTTGGGATTCTTCTCTCTCCCTCTCTCTCTGCCCCTTCCCCACTCACTCGCTCTCTCTTTTCTCCAAAATAAGAAACATCTTTAAAAAACTTACCATGCTAATAATTAGATCTTGCAGATTTTATTTTCAACCACTTGCAGCATCTCAGAGACACTATGAAGTAATTTTATCCTGACCAGCCTGGGTCTTCTTAATTTACCATTACTATCTACTTCCTCTAGAGCAGAAATCTAGAGAATAGGACACAAGATATATGCCAGAATCCACAGAACCTGCATCACTGAAATTGTGGCCAAGGGTCAAGGTTGATGAAGGCACTCTGCTGCTTAACTTTATCTAGAAGATCCTGGGTTGTTAAGATTTATGTAATTTACATAGCTGTTGTTTTTCATTACTAGCCTTTGCCATTTATTACAAAGTTAATTAACGAAGCCGGCACTGATCTTGGTCACGAAAATTAGGTCTTGCTCTTTCCCTGCTCAGATCAGTCTCTTGGGCATCAGACCCACACTGTCAATAGGAAAACTCTGCCTGGATGTTTTGTAACCAATGACAGCTGAACATGGATGAAGGTACACCCATCACCTCTCTATTTGCCTTTCTTCCTGGGCTCCCAAGGGTCACCAGCCAGCCAGCTGCTCGGCCAGAAGCCAGAGGGTCTTTTATTCTTGACTCTTCCCTTTTACTCCTTTATTCACTCTTGTTATTACCCTGTTCGTCACTCCGTTTTTTTTTGGAATGTGTACCTTCATCGTTTGAGGGAAATCTGTAAATCTTCCTGCCCTGGTCTCTCTCTTGTTATACTCCTCTTGAAATTCTACCCTTCAGGTCTTCACCTTCTTTCTCAGGGTCCACCTCTTGTCTCTCCACACTGTGCTCTCACACGGCTTCCCTGACTTATCTTTCAACTCAGTGAATCTCTCTTCAGATGCATCTAATCGTTTTGATCTTTGAACTATGAATTTCAGTGATCGTATTTTCTGCTACTTCATTAAGTTTTCTTTATAAATCTACCAGAGTTTTTCTTCTTTAGTGTTAGGATCCTTTAGGTGTTTTCAAAATTTTGTATCTTTAAGCATGTAAATGAAGCATGGTAAGTGTTATGGGTATAACTATGCTCTGCCCCCACAGATGTAAGTCTTAACCTCCAGTACTCCAAAGGCGGTCTTCTTTGGAAGCAGGATGGTTGCAGATGGAACCAGTTAAGCTGAGGTCATCAGGGAGTAGGGTGGGCTCCCAATCCAGTATGACTGGTGCCCTCATAGGAAGAGAGGGACATAAAAATACAGGGACACCCACAGGTGACTGACATATGATGACAAAGGCAGAGAATGGAGCTATGCAGTTACAACCTGAAGAATACCAAAGGTCACCCGCAAACCACCAGAAGCTATGCAGAGGCAAGGAAGCGTTCCCACACGGGTTTCAGAGGGAGCGTGCCAACACCCGCTTTTCACACTTCCAGCTTCCAGTTCTGTGAGACAATACATTTGCTGCTGTTTTAGGCTACCCAGTTTGCAGTACTTTGTTACGGCAGCCTGAAGAAATTAGTACAGTGAGGATGGTTATTTCATAAAGTGTGGCGATGGGTGCCATTTAGAAAGTACGTGCGGGTCTGTTTTGGCCATTTCTTCTTTCCGCTGACTTTTGCTAACAAGACTATGTTTTCTTACGTGTTCACTGATTCTTGTCTGTGAGGTACTCATTTTCCTTGGGAAATTATCCGTAGGAACCTTTTGAGACCTATGATGAAGGTGCATTCTTTTAGAAAGGACTCACATTTGCCACACATGTGGGAAATGGTTGATAGCATTGATATGGTTGAAATGTTTGATAGGTTGATATGGGGAAATGGTTGATAGGTTGATAGGGAAAGGTTGATAGCAGTAGCATGGGACCACTTTAGAAAAATTCAGCGTGACTTGAGTTTTTTTCCCAGCCACCTAATTTGCTCTGTAAAACTAAAATGGGTGATCCTGTGGCTGTGATCCTCAGGGATGCGATTCCCCTTTCAGAGCATTTAACGTCAGGGAGCATGGATAGGTTTATCTCTGCTCCAGGCATTTCGGGCCGAGTCCTCTGGGGCACCACCTCCATGGAGGGGGTGCCTTTCAAACTCTCCGCTGGCTGGCGGGGCCCTTGTCTCCTCACCCCACCTCCTGGCCTTGTAAAGGGAGGCTCAATTTCCCATTTGCCAAATGCTTTGAAGGCAAATCTGTTTACTATTCCACTCGATTCACTTGGTTCCTGCTTCCACTTACATTTGGACCTGATACTGTCTATCATCTTGTCATTTCACTGATGCCTTTCAAATAATTTTTTTTAATGTTTATTTTTGGGAGAGAGAGAGAGAGAGAGAGAGAGAGAGAGCGCGCGCACGCGCAGGGGTGGGGGCAGGGAAAAAAGAGGGAGACACAGAATCCGAAGCAGGCTCCAGGCTCTGAGCTCTCAGCTCAGAGACCAAGGCAGGGCTCAAACCCACGAGCTGTGAGATCATGACCTGAGTCAAAGTCAGCCGCTTAACTGAGCCACCCAGGCGCTCCTCAAATAGTTTTTAAATTATTTTATCCAGCGTTTTTAATCATTTTAAGTGGAATAGTCAACCCCAATACCAAACCAATCCCCTTCCTGGAATCCCCATAGCCTGTCCATCTAGAAGTCCTACTGATTGTCCATGTGAAGTCTCCTCGAGCACCAGGGTGATGTTTAGTTCACGATTCCATGACATCAGACCTGCATGACTCTGCACTTTCTCCTTTGATCCTACTCTCTTCCAACCTCTCCTCCATACAACACTGCAGGGGCCTTTCAGACTAGTCTGCTCCCTCCCTCGACAAAACATTCCCTTCCTTGGCTTCAGGCTCCCTCAGGGTAAATTCCAAATGCCTGAGTCGGACTCCTCGGGAGCTAGAAAGATGGGATCTCCAGGCTCATGCCTTCCCTGCACTCTGCTGGATTACATAATTACTCTTCAGTTGCCCGGTCTCATACTTTAATTACACATGCTTTTTCTTTGCCTGGAATGTAATCCTTCAATTTTGGTCTCTATGTTGGAGGAGGGATGAAAAGGTTCTTTTTTGTTAATTAATTAATTTGAAAGGGAGAGGGAAAGGGAGAGAGGGAGGATGAGCTGGGGGAGGGGTAGACGCAGAGGGAGAGAATCCCAAGCAGGCTCTAGGCCCAGTGCAGAGCCCAACACGGGGATCGATTTCACAACCACGAGATCATGACCTGAGCCAAAATCAAGTCACATGCTTAACCAACAGAGCCACCCGGGTGCCCTGAAGGTCCTTTTTAAATAAGTGAAACATTTGGATCTAGACAGTCATTGAAAGTATTCTTGGCTGTTGACTCAGGCCGCATCTTTATTCTGGAGCCTTCCCGTGTGGTGCTCCTGCTCAGTACCCTCCCAGAACCACCAGGGCGGGGTCACAGCACTGTCCCTGTGTCCTGGAAGGTGGGTTTACCTCGTCAGACTGTAAAAAATTGCTACAACGATCAGGTCTCTAAACTCACCTCGTAACAGAGACAAACACAAAACTCTAGTGTTTTGACTGTTGCAATGGCACAGGCTTAACTCATTTGGGTAGTAACCTGATCACCAGAGGATACTGAAATGGCTCCGGACTCTGTGTGTGGTAAACAAGTGCTTAAAAATGTTTTTTTCACTATGTGCACATACATACAACACACACACACACACACACACACACACACACACGTGTAAGTAGGTGTGCAATTTCTGCATATGGTGTGGTGTTCTCCTGCATTAAAACTATACTGAAAGCATGCTGGGTTGTATACTAGTTGCTAATGATATTTATGCCCTATATCGCATGTCATTCCTATAAATGATCTTAATAAAACATGGATGGTTTTCCCTGTTATCTGTTATGAGGCCAGTAGAGGGAGCAGGTATTACAGGTGGATCTGGTACTTGTATTCTTATACAGACACCATCTCTAACAGGTTCTGTTTTAATTTTTATTGTAGTCAAGCAGGACTTTTTGACCAATAAATAAAAAAGATCACTGAAATATGCATCAGGATTTTGAGGAAAGGTAAACAGTGTTTCTCTTTTGTAAATATTCTACTAGAATATATTTATATAAATATTATATATATATATATATATATATATATATATACACACATACACACATATAATTTTTTTTTCCTTGAGGGAAACAGATGCCAGGAACTAGGCACCTTAACCCTGCTATAAATGTTCTGTTGCTATAGGCTTTGTACAATTTTCTTCCTTTCATTTTTTTCTTTTGTATCAGTCTTTCTTTGAATTTAGACCCTTTCCTTAAAATAAAATATTTTGGGAAGTATAGTTTATTATTAATAGAGCCCCAAAGCAACTGACATAGGGTTTAAGACAAAAAGTGGAGCATATACATATCAGATTTTTTAGGAAAGACTTAAATCATCAGTAGACAACCGTACTTAAATTGACCAAGGAAACAAGAATGGCAATGGAGTATTTTTATATACTTGAATGCAAACATCGCTTCCTTTTATGCATAACTATTTCTTATACTTCTAATGTAATTCTTTAGAAACTATATATAATTCTTCAAAAATGAGTTTTTATACATGTAACTCCATAATCAACCCTAATTTCCCACAGGAAGATTTTTTTATATCAAGTCCGTTAGGCAGACGGGAATACCAAAAGGGGGTCATGTGCTGTTATTTTTTTACTTCTTTGACATAAGCAATTTTATTTATGTTAACCTATAACCGAGAGAGATAATATATCTTCATGTAAATAGCACATATGACATTTTTATCTCTTATTTTAAAAGGTTTCTCATAATTAAGATAAAAATTTTTATAAATTTAGATTAAACAAAGATTAATCAAGATGGCATTAAGCCACTTTCAAAGGAAAATTCATTCTGAGACAAATTTATATACTTCTTTAGTAGAATGGCCATGACAAAGAGACCAGGCACATTTTTCACAAGCACAGAATTTGAATTCTCTAAAACCTTGTTTAAATGAATTTAGGAACATTTAATGCAGAATTATAAGCCCACCTCAAAATCTCTTGTGAACCACTGTGTTAGTCAAAGGAAAGATTTTATTGACTTTATATTGGTCATGGGTTTAACAGTAACCATTGACATCAATCTCCTGAAAGAAAATGTTTAGCATTTTTTTTTTTTTCTGCGGGGAGAAAACAGGACATAGAATTACCGGCAAAAATATTATCAGGCTAATGCACTCATCTATTGTTTTAGAATTTTATCCACTGCCTTTTTAAAGTTATGACTTGGTATCTTGACCTTTTGGGCATTTTTTTTTTGATGGGGAGATAAAATATTCCATAAAAATATTAGAGAATGAAAATATTTTAAAATCAAACAGCATTTGAGATAACTTTATATAACAGGAGAATTACATAAACTAAAATATTCCTAAAAATTCAGGGAATTTATGATGAAATCTTAAAAAAAAATAGTTACTTGGATATTTTCCAAGTTTCTAATAAATAAAAAGCTTTTTCTTTTCGATCTTTAAGGCTACATAGAATAGACAATGTGGCTTTAAAAAAACAAGTATGCTTCAGCAGATGCTGTGCTGGTTCATGGCACTACAAACTATAAAAGAGTCAGAAATCTTTTAAGTTTCCTTAAAAAACAGTCTGTTCTCTCCAAATGTCTTTCAGATGTCATTTCAGAGCAAATTCTCAGATAAGCTAGAATGAATGAGTCTTGGTACCTTTTTAATTGAACTAAGCTGAGTAAGAACGACATCCACCTGAGAAGTCACGTGAAAGGGATTTTTCTCATACGATTAACTCGGATTCTTCCATCAATATAACCCTCTAGCCAAGAGCCCCCATGGCTCTCGGTCAAACAAAAGTGAGGCAGCTGCAAGAAGACAGATAATTGTCACAGATAAGGCTGATGCTATCTAGGCCTCTGCCCTTTGGTCCCCGCACTCATTCCGGCTGCGTCGCGAATGAAAACAGGACTGGTAATGCAGGGGAAATGGCTGTTTCCCAGGAAAGGAAATTGCCTGAAAACACATCTGGCAAAGGGCTTTTTCTCCTCCTCTGGCAGGGAGATCTTTATTTTAACAAAATATACATTCCCTCACCTTCCACAAAGGTGAATTCTACACAGCCTATGCCCCATTCTAAGTGGGTGACATTTAATTTGTTCTCTAAATACAATGGGCCAGCTTTTTTATGTCACATGCTATCTCCATTTAATTGCAACTGGGACAGGAAATTGTGCTAAACTAGGCATCATACTTTATTTCAGAACTGTGTGTGTTCTACAAGGTACATCATTGTCTGCTAGCTTCTTACATTGGATGAAACTAGCGAGCCAAAGACAGGAGAAAAAGGCTGTCAAAGCCAGGAAATTGAGAATGTAGCAAGAATATATATCAAGTTTAACTGATGCAGTTAGATAATCAGTGGGATTTCCAGAGATTCTATCCTCAGCTAGTTAACACAATTTGACTTTAAGTCCAAACCGACGTGCGCACTTCCGAGGCGACTTTCCCTGCTTACGAATACCACAGGTCCTGGATACTGAGGCAGGCACATGGCGGGGATCCACACAGGACCCAACTCAAGATGACCAAAGGCTACAAACGGTCGATGGCAGTGAAACAGAGTCTGTTCACTGGGGATGTGTGTTTGTGCCGCACAGAGGTGACAGCCAGTAGGAAATGGCCCTCCAAAGACGTTCAAGTTTTGTCATGGTAAAATCGAGGTTAAAAACTATTGCTTTAAATTCTCCTTACACTCATCACCATTAACGGAGAAGAAGGGCACAGAGATGCACTGGGCTGGTGCGGTTCTTACCATCTCACTTCAGTGCGCCTTGATTTCTGTATTTGTTGGGGGGACAAGAGTTATCTTCCACGGGTGCACGGTGTGCGCACGTACACTTTTTTTCCCCTTCCTTCTGTCTTTATGGTAACCTGTAAGGGGCCTTTTCTTTGGAACCTTTTTCAAATCTCATGACTGGGAATTATCTTTCACAGCCTGTCAAGTACAAGCTGTAATAGCATGATTAGCAGCTTGAGAGAGAGAGGCATCACCATAGTTTTTGCAAGTGGCTCTAGACTCCAATGGTAGTTCAGGTCCAATACAACATGTATTCAAATTGAGTAGAAATAGAGGTCTTCTGTGACACTTACAAAGAAATCACTCTAGAGGGAGTGTGCTTTTGGAAAGCTGAAATACTAATTTCCTTCCTTCCTTCCTTCCTTCCTCCCTTCCTTCCTTCCTTCCTTCCTCCCTCCCTCCCTCCCTCCCTCCCTCCCTTCCATCCATCCATCCATCCTTTGTTTCTTCTAGCTGTGGCCGCATCTTCAGCCCTCATTCATTACCCTATACAATTTGAAATAAAAGTAGCAAAAATAACTTTCTCTAACAACAATTTTACGTCCAGTGAACTTTCTAATGGTTTTCCCTGTGCACCGAACATTAAATTGTACATAAACATGTGGACTGATTTTATTCAGCCAATTTTTAAAAAGCCAGGGAGAGGAGGGAGATGGACAAGATGTCCCCAGCATGCCAGGCAGGCGCCTGAGTGTCTTGAGTGTGCCTGACTGTCTACAAACGGTCCAAAATCAAAACAGAGTGTCCCAGGTTCATTTCTTAAGGTATTTCAGTACTGAGAGTCCCCCCTGTAGCAACATAACACTTTCCAGTTTCCAGTGAAGGCCACACTGGCCAAGCAGCCCGCCCCCGTCTCCATGCCCGAGGCGGGCAGGCAGCAGGGAGATAAAAGCGGTCTGCTCTGGTGAGGGCGATGGTGACCACAGCAGGCATGAGGTGAGCTCAGGAGGATCCGTGCAGACAGCACGGCAGGAGCCTTGTGCTCAAAGGTTCAACAGATGTGGGACATCCATGTGCCTGTAAGTACCTGAGTACTTTCCAGGTGTTTTCCCATCAGGGATGGGGTTCTCAGAACAGACATTGGCTAGGCACACCTACTGGGATTTTAACAGTTCAGAAAGCAATGCCCATTCTGTGTCCACTTCCAACCCTTGTTCTGTGCAACAATTTTAATTATCCAGAGCTCAATACCGGACCTTAAACAGGCTCCCTGGACAACAGCAGAGGTCACATGGGCTTATCCAAAACTTCTATCTGGCCATCCATGGCTTGGGGGCTGCCCCATTTTGTGCTGATGGAAAGCTAGCATGCTTTTTTTGGTTGTGGGGTTCCTGAGACACCATTCAAAGAGAGCCTAAAGTCTGAGAGGCTCTGAGATGGCTCTGGGTGACCTGGGACCCCTGGAAGACTGTGGTGGGTCAGATTCCAAGATCCAGACAGAAGTCGATCTACAGTTTGCCCGGACCTGCATTTCAGGAGGGGACAGGGAGGCCACCAACAAGGGGAGATTCTCAGGCATTGCCCATACATTAGAGCTTTTGTTCAACAGGCCAAACCAAAGCATCGTCAGAGTTCTTGGTAATGCTGACCTCTGTCTTTGAGGAATAGGTAAGAGTGTTGTTCTTGGTGCTGTGAAACCTGATTTATAAAGCAAAGTGCAAGGAAAACTCGAGACGGCTCTACAGAGAATAAATGGGAGCTTCCAAAACCTCAGCTGATGACATACAGTATGGGGAGAAAACAAACATTATTAAGAAAATAAATAGCACCACGCACAGCTGTTCGGCAGGACTGTTAGGAAAAAAAAGTGGTTGGGCAGGAAGGCAGCGTTTGGGAAGGCTGTAATAATATTTCCCATTTTGTAGCTTCATCTGCCTTTGCTATCCTATCAGCAGGGCACTGAAGAAAACTCAAGATTCTCTTTGAAAATGAACAGTTAACAGTTCTGAGAAGCACTGTCCAGCCTCGTTCGAGCAGAGGGGGGCCTGGGCTGGGCCTGCTGTCCCCCAGGCTGGGGTAGGAGTTGTCACACAGCTATCTGTGGCCCAGTGCAGGAGGGTTAGCTGTTATCGTGCTCCTTCGTGAGGCTCCCCACCCAGATCTGCCTCCTCCCCCTCCTCCCCCCCTCACTCCTCCTCCTCCTCCTCTTCCTCCTCCTCCTCGAAGGAGGCTTACTGGCTCCCCTGTGTTGCCACAGGGGCTTTGCACATGCTCTCGGCATTTGCTCAGTGACCGACTGGGACAATCCATTGTGCAGTTCTGACTCCACGAGCACGTCCCCCGCCCCGGCTCCAACCATGTTCTGCCTCTGCTGTGCTGTGTCGCCTGCACTGGGCCCTGCCTGAGCCTGATGTCTGCTTTCTACCAGAGTCTAGTTTCCAAGCAAGCTGTCCTTGCCTTGTGTTTTAGGTCCAGCTTCAAAGTGGCACTTTCCTTTTGGTCAAATGTTCCTGCCCTTCTCCGAAGTCCCTTTCCCCCATGCCTGGTCTCATGCTTCTCAATTCTTTAGGAAGCCACGCTGTGATCTGAGACATGGGATGGCTGCCTGTTTACACTGGCGACACATTTAGAGTGGCCTCACTTGCCACGGCACGTCGCCCTGGACAGACTCCGCCAGGTTCTAACTCAGGGGCTGGGGAACTACAGCCTGTGGTCTGTATCAAACAGCTAAAGGGAGCTAAGAATGATTTTTACACTTTTATAAATGGCTGAAAACAATTTGGAGAAGAATATCTCAGGACACGTGAAAATTACAAGAAATTCACATTCCGGTGCGCACAAATAAGGCTCTGTCATCTAGGGATGGTCCACGGCAGCTTCCACGCTACCGTGGCAGAGCTGAGAAGTGGTGGCAGAGGCAGGATCGCCCGCAGAGCCTGAACTACTGACTGACCCATTTACACCACTTTTGCCGTCTCCTGGTCTACGTAGAGCTTCCCCACAACTCTCCGGTAATAATTCCCATTTGGGAACCTACCAAGAGCTGCTCAACGCACATTCTGAGCTGGAAGGGGCAGACAAGGAGGGATCCATGCCACCGCCTGTGGGGCCAGTGCCCCTGCAGCAGCCACACCCCCCTTCGGATTGCCGTCCCCATCCCTCCTACCAGGCCCTATTCGTTCATGGGTGTCTACCTCACCCCATTAGCTGTGTCTCTGCAGCTCGGGAGCATTAACATCCACCCCCAGCACCCAGCAGGGGCTCTGACACAAACGAGCAAACGAGAAGTACTTGGGGTATAGCCTCTTCCTGTGGCTACTTTTTTAAACCACCCTACTTGCCTGGGAGACAGATGAGTGAATTTTCGAATGGGGACACGCAGTGTGTGCCTCATGTTTCTGCTTCACGTTGGGAGAATGACACAGCTATAATAGTTAGTGGTGGAACAACTAATTTCCAATGAATAGCAAATACGGAAGTACTAGTCCTAAATAATATTACTAGTCTGTATCGTTTTAATCCTCAAAGGCACTACAGTGAAAGAATCCTTTTGTTTTGTGAAAAAGCGGAGGCCTGGAGAAGTCAGCAGTGGTTAGCTTCAGGTCTGGGAGAATCAGGGTTCTTACACAGGGCTCTTCAGAGACTATCTGCTTCCCCCTACAGTCAGTCGCCTGAATGGGTACATTTTCTTTAATTTCTTCCTTCAGTGGAAACCATGTACCAGAATCGTGGTGGACTCAAACCATCTCTTCTGCTATAAGACCCTCCTGGGGCATGAGTTCTAGCCTTCCCGAGTGACAGAACCCTCTGGGAGGTCTGGGAATCCCTTCTCAGGAAATGACATGTGCTACTTTATTCGGATGTTAAGTAACAAGATCCAGGGATGAGTCTGGTGACAATGTAGTGCTGAGCTGACAGCTTGGGATACTGTAACTAGAACAGCTAAGATTTCTATTGATGAAAAAGCCACAGGTATTGATCACTGTTGCTTAGGACCTATTCACAGTTAAAGGAGAGGCTACTTCAGGTAGAGTTTGGTGAAGAATAAAGACATAGTTTTTGTCTCCGAAGTTCATGGACCCCATTAATTGTGTCCATGGACCTCAGGTGAAGAACCGCAGCTCTAGAAGTAATGTGGGGGGAGCCAGCCAGTGCGTAGGAGGGCTGTTTTTAAAGGTCTATTTAGGTCTCTTGAAAACACACATTCCAGGAAAACAGAATTCACCATACAAATTTCACAAGCACCCAAGAATTAAAAACGTAATTCTGGAATGCTCTGAAAGCGGATCGTGCACGATACAGATGGAAACAGACTTTTGTGGGTAGACGGGTCCATCAGGTCGCTGTGCCGATAGGCTGCCACTGAACGGGGAGAACAAATCCTGTGCACAAATCCTGAGATAGAAACAGACCGTGGGCAAAGATTCCGAGTTTTTTCCCTATGTGCACTCTGGCTGGTTAGCATAGCATTAATCCCTAAAGTATTAAGTTTATGTTATTAAAGGAAGTCACCCCGGGGACTGAAAGAGCCATAGACTTGAAATAGAAAAATCCTGGGAGCTAATGCAACCCTTGAATTTTACACACAAGGACAGGAGAGCTCAATTAAAAAGGAGAGGTGATTTGCCTGAGTCCAATATGGAGTGGGGCTGAGTGAACCGGTCTTGGAAAAAAAACATGACAAAATAATGGGATTTGAACAAAACCTGATCTAAAACAGGAAAAGTCTGTGTTCCTCTCTCACCAGCATCTTAACTGAAATTCTGATTTCTGTCTGTATTGTAATCTGATGGACCATTAATCTGTCTAGTATGTTTTAGTTTGAATACTGAAGTGGATATTTTGTTTAAAAGATTCAGTGTCAGAGCTCAGAAACTGAATTCCCCAACACAAGCCAATAAAGCGAGATCTTCTCATCCAACCGTTTTCAAATGAAAATTCTGTACATGTAGCTAAGAGTTCAAAAATCAAGTAAGACCAACGAAACTATTTTCCCTATGGAAAGGCAAAGCGTTTACAAGAGCGAGACTTCTTCTTCCTCTTTGTTTGTAATAACAAAAATAAACCAAAGTCCTGACATATTTGTAGTATTTTTATTCCTAAAGGAAAAAACAGGAACTTTCATTGTGCTTTAAAGTTATTACCCTAGATATTTTACCAGCTTAGCACTGTGAAATCAGTTTCAGACATGAGAGACCCACTTCTCTCTCTAGGAAATACTCAATTAGGGTGGTGCCTCTGAAAATACCCAGGGGTCCTGTGGCTGATCCGTGCTTCCCAGAGGGTTTCTGCAGCATATAGCCCTGGTTGGACAGCACACACATGCTCGGATTTTTCCTGTTGCCTGGCTAGTGACCCCCCTACAGGAAGATAACAAGCAAGCCAGGAGGGCGGAGCAGCTCGCGACACATGTCTGCCCGCTCTTATCAACTTATCTTATAAGGAAAGTGATTGATGCAGATCCTGACACCCAGAACCTGAGGGAAGAGAAACAAGGAAGCATTAACTCTGATCTGTAAGGGGAAGACAGCCCTCAGGAGTGAGCAGGGTTATTCTTTCTACTGCGATCTGACAGTTCACTGCAGGACGGGAGGGAAGACCAGCGTGAACAATCACGTTCCTGCTAGGAAAGGAGGGAAGAGACTCCCACTGATGGACCTTACACCATGGCAGCGGAGCCCTGCCTCTGAGAGGGCAGCTTAGGAGTGGGATTCCTATGTGCCTTCCAGTTTGCTGAACTGCTGCTTTACTCCCGAAAGAAAGAAAGAATGTGGCAGCTTGTTTTCTTTACTTTGAGCTGTGATCTTGTCCTAGCCGCAGCCTATAACAACTTTCGGAGAGGCATGGACAGCATGGGGAAAAGGCAGTATCAGGTTCAGCAGGGGTCCTGCAGCTACACTTTCCTCCTGCCGGAGACAGACAACTGTCGCTCGACTAGCTCCTACGCGTCCAGCGCTGTGCAGAGGGACTCACCACTAGATTATGACGACTCCGTGCAGAGGCTACAAGTGCTGGAGAACATCATGGAAAACAACACTCAGTGGCTAATGAAGGTAGGAAAACAAAAATCATTTTTATTTGGTGAATGGTGGAAGCTAATTAAGATCAGCTCAGTTTCCACGGCCAAAAAAAAAAAAGAAAAGAAAAAGAAAAAGAAAAAAAAATCATAAAACCGAAAAAGAGACAAACAACAAACCCCAGGCAACTGATTAGCGCAGGGGAGAGACGGTGACTCCTACCTTTGAATGAATTATCGTTTCTTTTATTCTGTCCCAGGGTGTAAAGTAGTCGTGGGTGAAAAGCGAAAAGGATTATCTGAGAAGAATGCCAGAATCAACAGAGCACAATCTCTGAGTTAGGAATCTCTATTTAATAAAGGAGAGGAAGTGTACCTCTCTGCAAAACGTGTAGGCTGTGTTGTTTGTGTAAGTGGTTTAAACTCAGTAACACCCATTGCCAGGGATGTTATAAACTGGTTGCAGGCATGGGAGGGAAGCCGTAAGCGACTGCAGCCCGGGAGCCAGGAAAAACGTGACAATCATGTTAATTACTGATCCATAACGGATGGAGTAAAGTGCTTTACCAATTTCCTGAATTTATTTACTAAAATAGATTGTTACTCTTGGTAAATGAGAGGAAATTAAATAAAGCAGACTTCAATGTTTCTCAGAATCTGAGGGCTTGACTCTGAAGGGTTTGCCATTAGGTGAATGGGGTAGGCATAATCTCAGGCATCTGGGGTTCTTCAGCACCCAGCCCCTTAGCTCCAGCAGCAGGCTGTGAAGGACCACCCCACGTGGGACGGGCGCGCAGGGCATTTTGCTGCAGCAAATGCCATGACGAGATGGTCATGTTCTCAGGGCTATGATGCTATATAGTTTCACAGACTTTTCATAGAGGGTTGAACCAAAACAGGATATTGCAAACTCACTTTTTCTTTCCCAAGTGATCATTTTCCGAAGTAAATGTGGGCACCGTTTATACAAAACCCAAAATCACCCTGAGATTTTTCTTGATATGGACCATACATATATAGTCTAAAGGAGGCTTAAACAAGTTGTATAAATAGGTTACTCGTTACATATTACAATGACATTACGTCACAACGCTTACACGGTAGAGAAGGTACTATTTAATGAGCTGATTTCACCTGGTTCGAGACCTTGCCCCAGAAAGAATTCTCGATCTTTCATTTCACCATCAGCTTTCTGTTAGGATACTTTACCTTAATCTTAGAATAGATCTTGGCTCCAGATCTGTGTTTCTCATTAGCTGTCCTACCTTCAGAGAGGAAACGACTCAAGTTATTACTTGAGTCTAAGCCGCAATGAATGAGTGCTCTCAGCTCTGAGTTCACTGCAACCAGAGAGTCGCTTGAATCCAGAAACAGAGAACAACAAACACTCATCAGAAAGGCCTGCTGTATAATACACAACTCATAACTAATTGTCTTTGAAGGCACTGGCCCTTCTGGGCTAATTCTCCCATAGGTTTCCCTCTTTTCCTAACGAGGGTCCTGTGGTATGCTCTTTTCAAATGCTCAGTAATTCATAGATGTGCATAAAATAAGCTGTCCATTCACTGATGCACTTTTAAAAAAAAAAAGTACACGGCAGCACAGGTTCAAATGCTTGGAAGACAGACTATATCCTAAGTATCTTCTCACTCTGACTTCCCATTTCTTCTCAAACTGTCATGTCCTTGCTGAACATCCACAACATCCGCCGCGGTTACGCCAGGGCGAAGAGCCACGGTGAGGGATGAAACATACATCATACATAGTAAACATTCTAATCTGCCCAGCTGGTAAATCATCTCTTAAAATAAACAGTCAAGAAACATAAAAGAATGTTTTGCCAAATGCAAGATTCCTAAATTGCATTTGCTTAATGAAGCCCACAGTAAGTATACCTGGAAAACTCCATAGTCAAAGCTCATATTTCTTTCTAAGATAAACAACTGCCTTCTTAGACCTTTGAAACACTGTTTAAAGAAAGAAAGGGACAAGAAATTCTACATGAAGACAGCAACATTTTTTTCCTTTCCAGGTTCAAGTAGTAAATATTTGAACAGTAGCACAATGGCATTGCTGAATTCTTTCCCTAGCTAGCTAGCTAAATATCACCGAGGATGACTTAATGTTTATCTTTTCATCAGCTCGGCACCTGCTCACCTGTCCTATCTCGGGGATGTGCACCTGAGAAAGACAGCTTGTGCCCACCCACTCTGTTCACAGGCTTCTGGTGTGGGAATGAAAGCAAAGAAAGCAAATATGAAACCTGTTTAGAGTGGTTGAATGTAACCTCTCTGCTTGTTTTTTATTTCTGTGTTTTGTCACCTGTGATAATAATCACTGCTTTTCTCATAAGGGAGAAAATAATATATAATGGGATGATAGATAAAGCCACAGGATTAAAGGTTTAACATCACAGTCTATAACATGTATTCCTAGATTATCCTGGAGAGAAAAAGCACATTCCTCTGTTTTTCATTGTTTTGCATGGTTCCTTTCCTTTAGGGCTGTTTGTGTGTGTGTGTTTTTAATGTTTTCATATTTCCTTTTTCTCCCTGATCAACACTAAAAAGTAGAGGGTATGTGGCGGGGGTGGGGGTGGGGGATGGGGAAACTTTAAGATTTTAAGAAAAGTTGTTAAGAATGAAAATAATACCAAGTTTCTGGTTAATTTCGGGACCGATGACTAGCAGCTCATCTCCTCAGTGGTTAGCTTTGCCTCAGGAGCGTGGACTAGGAAAGCTGTTTTGCACATTATCAAAAGATGCCACACTGCCCCTTTAATGTGCCAGGCAAAGGAAGTGTGAGACTTCTGAATGAGTGCGGAGTAATATGAATGGAACAATACAGGGAGGGCTCACTTTCTGCTCAGTGGTTAAACAAGCATAAGATAGTTTACCAAATGCAACCCAATGACCTAAAAAAACATTATATGTCATATTCCCTTGCTAATCCTGCGACTATCGTAAACCTCTGCCCCAGTGATATTAAACTCACTTTATAAAAACTGACAAATAACTTAGCAAAGTGGATTTTATCTTGCCTGGAGACCGAATGTATTTTTTTTTCCGATAAGAGGAAATAGGGAAAGGAAATAAACAATTATTTCACACTGATGAATACTTCAAATTTATAAACAACTGCAAAGTCTATTGTGCTTTAAAACACAATGTTTTGAAAAATAAAGCTAATGCCTATTAAATCGATGTAAACATTTCCTCTGTCATTTTTTTTTTCTTTTTTTAAGAAGAGAAGTACAGGCTGAGCACTGTACACGTGAACTGAGGGCCTTTTCTTTCTCTAAAGCCAATAGTGATAGATCCTTTCAATAAGGAATGAGAATCGTTGCGCTTCAGGGGCTGCATAGGAAACGATGCACTTTAGCTCCTAAAACACAAAGTTGCTGTCCCTGGGAAGAGCTGTTGGTGACCAGCCTGTCCCCATCCCTGAGGGGGAGAGTGTGTGTGTGTGTGTGTGTGTGTGTGTGTGTGTGTGTTTTATCACATGTGGTTGCTAAACACTCCTTAGCTGTGTATTCAAACAAACAGACAGACAAACAAACCAGAGCTTGATTCACCAAAGAAAAAAACCAATCCTACCATACCCATAGCCAGCAGTGTCCTGCCCTACCAGAGCAGGACCACCATTCCTGGGCTGTCATCTGTTGTATTTTCAATCACGAAACAGGACTGTGTTCAGTAGGAGAGGTAAATTTTGTGCATGTGGGTAACCTGAAGGAAGCCTCTATTTAAGAAGGCAGGGAAATGATTACTGTTATTTAATTATATATTAACATCATTATAGTAAGGGAGGAAGAGATGATTAAAGTTTCACTCTGGTAGGAGAAATACAATATATTTAACTTTGGGAAATGCAGGCATAATATAATGTGTATTATGTATTATGTAAGATATACAGTATGATACGTGGTCACTTTGTATAGTATATAAATATACTAAATTTTTACTATATATGTTATATATATATATATATATATATATATATATATATATATATATATAGCATTTGCTTTCCATGGTCAAGTAGTCTATGCTTGTATTTTTAAAAATATTTTTTAATGTTTATTTTGGAGAGAGAGAGAGAGAGAGAGAGAGAGAGAAAGCGAGCATGAGCAGGGGAGGGGCAGAGAGAGCAGGAGACACAGAATCCTTACCAGGCTCCAGGCTTCGAGCTGTCAGTACAGAGCCTGATGCAGGACTTGAGCTCACCAACTGTGAGATCATGACCTGAGCCAAAGTCGGACACTCAACAGACTTGAGCCACCCAGGCACCCCAAGTAGTCTCTGCTTATTAAACGAGGCTTCTGACATGCTGCATGAACTATGTAGGTACCACTCTATGGGCAGAAGATTATTTGCCTATAGAGTCTAGAAGTGGGAAATGGACTTGTGTACACAACTTCCATAATATCCTACTTCCTGTTCAGACACCAAATAATCCAGAAGGTCTCCATGTTAAAATTTGAAAACTGGTTTATTTTAACAGCATAGTTCTTTACAGTTTATAAACAGATTGTGATCCAACAGTTTATCTATAAGTCAGTTACTGTATAGGAACCTGAAAAAAAATAATGACCTTATCAATGGTGCTCATTTGCTCAGGCTGGCCTAGAGTGCCGATTTTAATCTATAACTGAACTTTTATATATTTATAATTGAAAAAAAAACAGTTTCAATCAACCCTACCACCATATGGATAACTTAAGAAAATATGAAAGTACTATATGGGCAATGTAAAATAAACAAGTCAAACCATTAAAACAGTAGAAAATAGGAAGTAAATTCTCCTTTTCCCTGTGCTTCAGCCCTTTCTCCAGATGAGCACTTAAGAGATTTACACCAGCCCTTTATTGTAACAAATTTAATATGAAAAGGCAGGAATTTCCTTCTTCTTAAAATATGTACAGTGGCATACCACTGTGGCATGATCCAAAACCTTTTTTGGCTCACAAATGACATGATAAGAGGTTAAAAGAAAGAGATTTTATTTAGGGAAAAAGAGCAAAATTTGGAAGACTGAGGTAAAGGAGAAAAGGAGAATATGAAGTAAAGGTGTGTGTGTGTGTGTGTGTGTGTGTGTGTGTGTGTGTGTGAGAGAGAGAGAGAGAGAGAGAGAGAGAGAGAGAGAGAGAGAGAGGGAGGGAGGGAGGGAGGGAGGGAGGGAGGGAGGGAGGGAGGGAGGGAGGGAGGGAGGGAGGGAGGTGGGAGCAGACAGAAGCCAGGGGGAGAGACTACCCTTGAGGGCTCAATCAAGATAAGGAAAAGGGAGGTATTATGGTATGACCATTTTGAAAGAAAGAAGATAGTTAATACTGCTCCATATTCTGGCCTCCAAGTGACACCGGGGCCGGCAAAGCTTTGTGGATTTCCTGAACTGAGATCAAGAGGGTATATGCAATGAATCATGGACATCATTTTTCAAATCAGGTGCTCAGAACTTGCAGAATATCTGTATTACTTAATGATAGTAACAACTCTGCAAACCATTGTCTCTCTTATCATAAATATATACATATGTATGCTTATTATATACATCTATTCCTATAAAATATAATTTATTTTTTATTAAACATAAAATAAGAAGTTATATATGTACTCTCTTTCCACTACATCCTTCTGTGACTTAAATGAACTCGACAATAAGATTTTTCTCCTAAATTATTCTAGAATTCTTCTGATACAAAGAGAGCCACTCAACTTTCCAGTCACACTTTCATCACTAAAGCAGCAGTAGTAATATTAACAGGGGACTGCTACCAGGGAGCACCGAGTCACGTTAAGGCACTTTCTGCACCTTACCCCATTTTGTCCCAAGACTATCTCTAGAACACAGGCATGGTAGATAGAATCCTATTTTTTTTAATCACTTATAAACATGGCTTAAGATAATATCAATGTGCTCTGCAGTTTGGAAGTCTCGTGCAGATTACCTAGAGAGGAAAACAAACATGGAAAAGCACGCACATCCCCTCCTTGGACAAAACCCAGTATTTTCCATGGGGCTGGAAACTGTTGAGAGAGGTGGGAATGAATATGAATATAGTTCACCTCTTCGTTCACTAATGTAACTGAGTGAATGCCACTCTGCCCCCCGCCACCCCTGCTGGGCAGGAGTCATTAACGGGCATTTGTTTGCTCCGCAAATATTTACTGGAAGCCTACGTGTGTCCAGGCAGCATTCTGGGTGCTTGGAGTAAATCAGTGAAGCAAAGTCCGTGACTAAGGGTCTCGCCCTGGTGGGGATGGGCTACGTTAGCCAGCGGCGTTCCTGGCAGAATGTGTGCCAGAAGGTGGTGAAGCGCGCACACGCAACCAGGGAATGGGAAGAGAAGGAACCCGTTGAGGAGAGGAGTGCCCGAGCACAGAGGCACCGCGTTCACAGTTCGGTCATTCCACTGAAACCTGTTTCATAGGAGGAAAATCAATTCAAACTACTTCTAGTTGGTCCTTTTCCTTGTCGCCAAGGTGATACATGGTTATTACAGAAAACAGAGTACGCCAAGAGTTTCCATCATTCTGAAATGACCATCCTTAATATTTAGCTAAGCATACAGATGCTTAGATATGTATGATTATTTTTAAAAGTGCTGTATATATTGTAGTATTATATAAACTTATACCTACTTGATAATTTGTGGGTTTTTTTTAATGACAAATAAAAAAGAAAGTAGGTCTGAAAGGTTAAATAACTTGGTTGATACCCTAAGTCGGCAATGCAATCAGTTCCCCCCACCTAGAAGTCCCGTCTCAGGCAGGCACAGAGCATGCTTTAGCCTTGTAACAACAGGGCACTTCAGCAGGCTTGGCACATGATGGCTACTGAGTGGACAGCCTCATTATCAAATGTTTACAGGTAAGAGATGTAACTGTTTCTATATAAGAATACTGTCAAAGCTAGTAAGGGGGGAAAGAAAAAGCGATTGGGAATATCTTGTGTGTAAAGTAATTTCCCCAAATTCCACTTCGTAGATAAGAAACGTAAACACAAATTATATGATAACCAAGAGAAAGTATCGTGTGGAATCTGACATACCGTACATAAGGTAACAACCCTTTTCTAGAAGTTGCCTGAAGGCGACTTCCTGAATTTCACAGTACCACTTGGAAGTTCAGACAAATATAAAATTCAGTCTCAGGAAAGTAATGTGTGAGCTTCTCTGTCCTCTGTTTGATTTTAAAATCACCTGGTATTCTACAGATAGGTATAACCAAAAATACTTTGATGTTGGCATGGTATTGATGCTTAAAATGAGAAAATAATATAAAGCTCAATGATTTGATGTAATCAAAACAGTAAAAAATCATTTTCACAGGTAGTGTTCTAGAGTAAAAGTTTCAACATTTACTGGAATGAAAATGACTGTTTTAATGTACGGTTGAAAAAAAAAAAAAAAGGGACAAACTCTCCTCCACCACCTGAACTCTGAGGCAGGTATACCAGCTGTCTTCAAATTAATATTTTAATCAGATATTGCCCCATGAAACCACCTTTCTTTCTTATCCTAATCTTGGCACGCACCAGTTGATGGAAGATGTGAAACCCTATTAAAATCCCCTGAGGAGTGGGTCTAATCCTTTTACCATCCTGCCTCCTTCAATGAGCCACAACCATTATCTTCGTTATTGAACTAGAACCCAATTAAAACCTCTGTGGGACCAGCCCTGGGGGGAGCATGGGCCGGTAATTACTTTTGCTCCAAAATCAGCTTCAATCGTCCCTTTGAGGAACTTTTCCCAGTCTGTGAATTGCTTGCGGAATCTTCACGTTAACCTGACAACTTAACACCACAAAGTATTCGTATTCAATATTTAATCTTTAAAAAACCATCAATCAAGAAAACTAAGTATATACATTAAGAATATAACCTGATATTTATTAACACATAATGTTACATTTTTTTCGCGGACAATGGTGATTTTTAACGGAAAAGATATCAAGATACCTAAATCTTAGACAATATTTCATCATGTTTAGCCAGTTTCTTTGAGAATGCATCATTTTATAACTGAATGTTCATAATAGTTATTTATTATAGGTAGAGAATATTAATAAAGTCTTAAAAGGAGGCAAGCATTCAACCTCTCCATTTCTTAATTTTGTCACATTCTGTCTAGAACATATTATCACTTGTTCACATACTAATAGTCTTCATGTAAGGGGGGCTGTTCCAGCAGGGTGACTTAATCTGGTGATTAGCCTGGTGACATCCACAGCTCCCCGTCTTAAGTACTCCGTACTCCAGGATGTGCATTAGTACCTTCATTATGATCGTTCCTGCAAATTCCAGGAATGAAGGGTACATCTGAATTGTGGATTAGCCTCTGGATGTTACTAACTAATACTAAGCACTGGGCTCAAGACACTCCACTCCAGAGATTTCTGCTGTGGCAGCCAAAAGCACATCTGGGTAGTTAGGTTCAAAGCAAAGAGGAAAAAAAAAAATGTCTGGTGAAATGGTCTAATTTCATGAATCCACATCAAGGAGGCCATATTCTTCAGTATAACCTACTGAATTGTGTAGGACTCTGCAAAGGACAGTTAATCTGATGGTCTTTCTGTTCCAAGACCTGGTAGAGGGCTACGGAGGCCGCCATCTCCCCTTGCCCTGAGGAGCCTCTGAGGTCCTCAAGACCCACTATCCTGAAGCAACAAGGAAGAGATGGAAAGAAAAAAAAAGAAATGAGACAATTTCAGGGGTTTCATTTCTGGCCCAAGCCAGCCCCAGAAATTCAGCCAACCTACAGCAAAGGGAATGTCATGTTCAAGTTCTCCTGATTTTGGAATAAAGGCATTTATTTTTTTTAACGTTTATTTATTTTTGAGACAGAGAGAGACAGAGCATGAACGGGGGAGGGTCAGAGAGAGGGAGACACAGAATCTGAAACAGGCTTCAGGCTCTGAGCTGTCAGCACAGAGCCCGACACGGGGCTCGAACTCACGGACCGCGAGATCATGACCTGAGCTGAAGTCGGCCGCTTAACCGACAGAGCCGCCTAGGCACCCTGGAATAAAGGCATTTTATACCAAAAGAAGAGGCATAGTGGATGCAACTATTTAGATGCAAAGAAATCTAAATATAAAATAAATCATGTTTACACATGAAGTCAATGCTATTATCATGAGACAAGCATGCCTTATTTATTTGTTTATTTATTTTAAATGTTTATTTTTGAGAGAGAAAGAGAGAGAGAGCAGGCGAGGGGCAGAGAGAGAGAGAGAGAGAGAGAGAGAGAGAGAATCCGAAGCGGACTCTGTACTGTCAGCACAGAGCCTGACGCGGGGCTCAAACTCATGAACCGTGAGATCATGACCTGAGCCCAAGTCTGACACTTAACTGACTGAGCCACACAGGCGCCCCTAGACAAGCATGCCTTTGAAGTCACTTCCTTGCATGTTTAATTAACTGTATAACGAGTTCAATCTGAAGCTACAAAGTGCCAGTTTTTTATTATTTCATTTGTTCCTCTTTATATGTAGTAAATGACTTTAAAAGACTTATTTTTTTAGAGCAGTTTTAAGTTCACAGCAAAATTGAGAGGAAGGTACAGAGATTCCCCAAATACCCCCTGCCCTACATACATTCAAAGCTTCCCCCATTATCAGTGACCCCCACCAAATAGTACCTTTGTTACAACTGATGAACTTGCATTAACACACCATTATCACCCAGAGTCCACAGTTTACATCTGGATTCATTCTTGGTGTTGTACATTCATAGGTTTGGACAAATGTATCCACCACTACAGTCTCTCTGCCCTAAAA
Organism: Neofelis nebulosa; assembly: GCF_028018385.1. Classification (NCBI taxonomy): domain Eukaryota; kingdom Metazoa; phylum Chordata; class Mammalia; order Carnivora; family Felidae; genus Neofelis; species Neofelis nebulosa. The sequence continues at coordinate 7,003,349 of NC_080784.1, read as the reverse complement.
ACCCTCCGTGCTCTACCTGTTCATCCCTCCCTCGCTTCAAATCTCTGGCAAACACTGATCTTTTTATTGTGCCTACAGTTTTGTCTTTTCCAGAATGTCGTACAGTTGGAATCATGCAGTGTGTAGCCCTTTCACACTACCTTCTTTCACTTAGTAAATTACTTTTCCTCCTCCTCCTCCTCCTCCTCCTCCTCCTCCTCCTCCTCCTCCTTCTTCTTCTTTGGCATGATTAACGATGCATTTGTTTCGTGATCACTTGCCTTGTGCAACTAAGTTAACTGGCCAAAACCTCCACTGTGCAGCTTCAGAAACATAAGGTTTTCTTACCTGCAGCAGGGACTTTAAGGGATTATGTGTTTCAAATAAAATGATGTTACACTATTGCAGGGATTATAATTAATTTTAATAACAATACCAGAAACACCGTTAACAAGATCTGTACTACATCTCATACTAAAGATTATAATTCCACTCATTCTTATCAGATTAAATGGTCTGACTTTATACCTTTGAGTTGTATACCTCGACGTGCATCTTCACTTTGCAAGATAACAAACATCCTTTCAACATGGGCAGCACTGCAAGTGCGTATGTAAAGAGTCTTTAGGTCACACGGCTGAGTGCCTCTCTAGAAACACCCTGCTCTGAAATTGTCCACGCCATCTCCTCCTCAACCACCCTACCTAACTGCTCCATCATGCTCCCAGATAAAGCTATGGGCCCATTGAAACCGTCAAACTTTATTATTAAATATATTTTTTATCACTCCAGCTTCCAATACATTATAAGCAATGCTGCCCTTCTGTATGTTCTGTTTTTGGAGAAGACAGGGACTTAAAGAACATGAAAGGGCAGTCGCAAACTGCCTTCTGAGCGGGTGTTCTGGAGTTAACTAGTCAACCCACGTGTCTGGGTAAAAAAGATTCAAAATTCCTAAGAGGTATCATTTCCTCTGGGCTCCTGTAAGCATTTTCTCTGCCATTAGATTGGTGGAATTAACAGATACTATCAATTCTTGGTTATGTGCTGAATAATTATAAACATTAGTCTGAAGATAACTGGAATATTCCTTTGAGTTTTGTTAACTATTCTCTAGTCTTTGGAATCTTAGAAAATTATTACATACAGATGTTGCTTAAAACTTCCCTAAGCAAACTGGTCTTCTTGATGAGAAATTCTGGTGCAAAAATGCTGCTAGAGAGAAGATATTTTGCTGAATAACATCAAATAATCAAATTCTGACCACAAGCTAATTATCTATGCTTAACCTTTGGTGCATGTGTATAAAATTCCTTATTATTTTATTTTTTTAAGTTTATTTATTTTGAGAAAGAGAGAGAAAGAGAGAGAGATGGGGGTGGGGGGCAAGTGAGGGAGGGAGGGAGGGAGAGGGAAGGAGGGAGGGAGGCAGGGAGAGAGAGAGAGAGAGGGAGGGGGAGGGAGAGGGAGGGGGAGGGAGAGGCAGGGGGAGGGAGAGGGAGAGAGGGAGAGGGGGAGAGGGAGAGGGGGAGAGGGAGGGGGAGGGGGAGAGGGAGGGGGAGGGGGAGGGAGAGAGAGAGAGAGAGGGAGGGAGAGAGAGAGAGAACCCCAAGCAGGCTCCATGTTGTCAGCTCAGAGCTGCTCAGGGCTCTAACTCACGAACTGTGAGATCATGACCTGAGCCAAACTAAGAGTTGGACTGAGCCACTCAGGCACCCTTGAAATTCTTTATTATTTTTAGTTACTAAGAAACAGATGGTTAAATTCACTAAAATTTTTTTAAACTTACCCAGTTTTAACTTACTAAAGTGTTACTAACAGGAATTTCTAAACAGAATTGATTTAACCTAACTATAACTGTAAAATGCTCTTAAAAGCAGTGAAGGCTGGGCTAATTAGGTTACAAGTTAAAGAATCGCGATGAATCAGAATACCATTCCTTCAAATAACCATTAGTGAGTCTGTAATGTGTAATTAATTGTCCAAATTTTCAAATATGGTCCCCTTCTGGGTTATCACACAATAAATCCATATGTGCTTTTTCCTCTAATTGGACAATGTTTAATACATATAAGTTATTTATTACATGACGAGCCTGCCCCAAGCCATGCCGGTTTTACAGCTGCAACACAAAGAATTCTACTTTTTAGGTATAGAATGCTATTTTCCTTTATGCTTCTTCACCCTGAAATGCCATTACCATTCAAGCAAGTGGTCTCTGAATGAGAAAGAAAAAACAGTTTTCACTTTTGTTGAATAAACAACTCTCTCTTAGAGAGAGCTGTAATCCTTTCTCTATCCATTTCAGTTTTAAGTGATTCAAAATCCCAAATTAGCAACACAAGTCAGCTACAGCAGCCATGGAGATAACCTAGCACCACTCACTCAGCTCTTCAAAAACAAGGGGGCTTTGGGCTCATTACTGTGATGCCAACAACTTTCACTTGCTTGACGTCTACAGAGTTCTTGCAAAAAAAGAAAAAGAAAAGAATATTGTTCATGTGACAGCAGTCAGTAGAGGTCACTACAAAGAAAGGTCCTTTTTCCCTGTTGGAGGTGCTATGTAGTTGGTGCTGGAAAATGAGAGAGGAGGCAGTCTGCCGATCGTCAGGATCACAGCAGTGGGCACGCGTCGCACTTACGATGTGGTGACAGCCCATTTAAGGGAGATACTCTCTTCCTCCTTGACAGAAGAAACTCAGGCTCACCGTGGTATCAGATGGTACATAGCTGGCAAAACCACAACCAAGTTTCTTTACTTTAGAGCTTCTCACAATAACACACATTTTCAAAAGATTTAAATAAAAATCGACACATCTTTGTGTGTGGATCATGAGAGTTGCCAGGCTCCCCAGGGTTCCCCCAACACCTGCCATTCTGACACCACACCCGACAGAAGACGAAGGTCATGCCCCAAGCAACCCAATACAAGTGAAAACAAACATGAGGAGCAGGAGCGATGGGGAGGAGACTGCTTTGGGAAGATATTCTTGCTCCTGTCTTACCCCTGGGGGAGCGCTGAGATGTGAAGCCACCTGCTAGGCTCCAGCCATGCCAGGCTGCAGACCTAGTGTGACTTCTTCCAGAGCCTGTGATTAACGGCAGTGTTCCAGCTCCTCCGGAACTTTGCTTTTTCAGCCCCAGGACTGGAACCCACACTGATATGAATGGTAAAACCCAGATGATTTAAACTTCCATATGATGTTGGGTAAGCACACACGGGAGCTGCCATCCTTTGGCATCACAAGACACACACGCATGGTCACAGCAAGATGGCAGCCAGTGAAATTTGGAGACAACGGCACACACTTGGCCGTGTTTTCAGACAGAGGAAGGGATTCGTGAATAAGCGAGCGGAGGCAGTAGTAAAATCGAAATGTAAGTCTTAGGAAGGGGCAAGATGAGCCCTTAAAGAGCAGGAACTTACTCTAGTCACACATACACACTCCTCCCCAACACGCAGCTAGACGAGGGCAGCCCTGGTCTTCGCATTTATTCGGACTGTCGCCCCAGGCCGTGCCGTGCCGCATCACAGCCTGGAAGCAGATGATCCTCCTCTTGACCCGTCGTCAGGTCAGGGTTAGCCTAACACTCAGTCAAGATCCTGTGCTCTCCCTCCTCTCTCCATCTCATCACATGGACATTTTGCCATCTCACATCAGCACAGGGAGGGGGGGCTCCAGACAGTAAGATATTTTGAAGGAAAGAGGAGAGACCACACTCAACATAACTTTCAGAACAGCGTATGGTTACAATTATTCTATTTTAGCACCAGTTGTTGGTAATATCTTACTATGCCTAATTTATAAGTTAAGCTTTCTCAGAAGTACGTACGTATAGGACAAAACACAGAATATATAGGGTTTGGTACTATCTGTGGTTTCGGGCTCCCACTGAGGGTGCTGTGGGTAAGGGGTACTACTGTATCTTTTCCTCTAAAGGCTAGCTACTATTCTGCTCTCAGTCGCTATAGTTTAATTTTGCTATAATTGGGACAATACGATACGTATTCTTTTTTGGTCTGTTTTATTATTTCTCTGATTCATCCATGTTGTTGTATTAATACGTGCCCTTTTCCATGACTGTGTAAAGTTTCAGTGTATGATTATGACACAATTTATGTACCCAGAGATGGGTAATTGTGTTCTTCTATGAAAAGTCAACACTTCTTAATTGGACACACCCATGTATTATTTTCTTGTGCTGTTATATTTGGAATCCATACAGTTGGATTGACTTATACCTGCCGTGAATGATTTCCAAGACTAATCTGCCTTCTGATGAAATCTACTCTTCAGAAAATATGTTGACAAGTGTCTTTTTCTCAACATAAAATTCCATAAAGTTATTCTACAATAAGATAGGGTGGGGATGAAACAAAGGGCCCATCAAGGACCCACCCACCACTTTCTCTGACCTTTCCAATCTTCACCTCCTCCCTGACAACACCTTAATTTTCCAGGCTCATCAGGGAGAAATGGTTCTACACACAACAGTTTTCCCAATTAGAGCTTGCTTCTGGGAGCACTAGGATTTTTCCTTTTATTCAGATCTTTGTAGAATAGTATTATGCTTCAATTTGCATGATTTATGGTCACCCTTATGAAAGTGTGTAAGGTGCACTTTCTGTGCCACAGCTCAGCTCCCCCATCGGTGGGGCCTGGCCTGATGTTGCCTCCCGAGCCGTTGTGGGATCACTGAGATGTACAGCAAAGGGGTTGTGAAATACCAACAGGTGCTTTTGTGAGGTGGGCTGGAGTAAGGCTGGTGGCCACTGGGGTCAGGATTAGGACGAGGATTCACATCCCGGTTTTGAGTTCATCACTGTGATGTCCACTAAATTTCCCAGGCTGGCATCGACTTCTCCCCCAAAGGCATCCATGCTCCAGGAGACTAACGGTTTGAGGGTTGAGGAACAATTAAAAGAGGTCCACCCATCCCTAAAAAATGCCAGGATGTAGGATGGGCACTTCGGACAAAACCTTTCCTTATGTTCTAACTTTGACCTCCTTCGGCCAGAGAACTCCTAAAGTCACTCCAAAGAGGGCCAAGATTCCACTGGAACCAACCACTCATAATTTGAATCCCACAGAGCAGCCAAAACTCCAATGTAGGTCCTTCTGCTGAGGGCATTCAACAAAGATGCTAAGCCACAAAGTTTAAGCTGGCATTTGACCACTTTAACTTGAAACCAGATTTCTACAGCTGAGGGAAGCTTTTAAGAATTCACTACCACTGATAAAATTACACTGGCTTGTAGGAGTCAAGACCAAATCATAGCAGCAACCACAGTGATTTTTGGTTAAAAAATGAGGGTAAGATGACTCACACTTTGATTGAAACAAACAAACCCTAACAACAGGAAAACCTCTGCTACTGCTCCTTTTGTCCGGTGTGCCCCCTCACCCCTCATTCCTACTTCCTCTGCCCCCTCAACCCTTACTTCCTGTGCCCACTCACTCATCAGTCCCACTTCTTATGCCCCCTCACCCCTCATTCCCACTTCCCCAGTGCTCCTCACTCATTCCCACTTCCTTTGTGCCCTTACCCCTCACTCCCATTTCCCCGTGTCCCCCCTCACCCCTCATTCCCACTTCCCGTGCTCCCTCACTCCACTTCCTGCTGCCCCCTCAGCCTTCAGTCCCACTTCCTGTGCCCCCTCACTCCTCATTCCCACTTCCTGTGCTCCCTCACTCCACTTCCTGCGTGCCCCCTCAGCCCTCAGTCCCACTTCCTGTGCCCCCTCACTCCTCATTCCCACTTCCCGTGCTCCCTCACTCCACTTCCTGCGTGCCCCCTCAGCCCTCAGTCCCACTTCCTGTGCCCCCTCACTCCTCATTACCACTTCCCGTGCTCCCTCACTCCACTTCCTGCGTGCCCCCTCAGCCCTCAGTCCCACTTCCTGTGCCCCCTCACTCCTCATTCCCACTTCCCGTGCTCCCTCACTCCACTTCCTGCGTGCCCCCTCAGCCCTCAGTCCCACTTCCTGTGCCCCCTCACTCCTCATTCCCACTTCCCGTGCTCCCTCACTCCACTTCCTGCGTGCCCCCTCAGCCCTCAGTCCCACTTCCTGTGCCCCCTCACTCCTCATTCCCACCTCCCGTGCTCCCTCACTCCACTTCCTGCGTGCCCCCTCAGCCCTCAGTCCCACTTCCTGTGCCCCCTCACTCCTCATTCCCACCTCCCGTGCTCCCTCACTCCACTTCCTGCGTGCCCCCTCAGCCCTCAGTCCCACTTCCTGTGCCCCCTCACTCCTCATTCCCACTTCCTGTGCTCCCTCACTCCACTTCCTGTGTGCCCTCTCACCCCTCATTCCTACTTCCTCTGTCCCCTCAACCCTCACCCCCACTTCCTGTGCTCCCCCACTCCACTTCCTGTGCTCCCTCAGCCCTCAGTCCCACTTCCTGTGTCCCCTCAGCCCTCATTCCCACTTCGTCAGTGCTCCTCACTCCTCATTCCCACTTCCTTTGTGCCCTTACCCCTCACTCCCATTTCCCCGTGTGCCCCCTCACCCCTCATTCCTACTTCCTGTGCTCTCTCACCCCTCATTCCCGCTTCCTGTGCCTTCTCAAATCTCAGTCCCACTTCCTGGGCCCTCTCAACCCTTAGTCCCATTTCCTGTGCCCCCTCACCCCTCATTCCTACTTCCCCTATGCCCACGCACCCCTCATTCCCACTTCCTCATTCTCACTTGTTGTGAGCTTGTTTTTCCCACTGGAATAGTCAAGTGAAGAAGTGCATTAGGTGACCTGTGTGAATGAGTGCCGCCATACATCTGAAAAGGAGGCCATGGTGTGCAACATCAGCATGTACTATCACTCAAAAAGCACTCCTTGATGTAGACAGTTGACCCCTAGAGATGAAGCAGAGTGGGTCAGCCATTCTGTGGTGGCTCAAAGTGACGCTGGGCCCCTCACCCCAGTGAAAGAGAAATATCTCCTGAAGTGATTTTTTCCCCCTTTAAATTGTGAGCAAAAATTCAAGCATGCAGAAGAAAAAGTCAGTTCTGAATGACATGCTTTTTATAACTCGTGGCAATGGAGTGAAAGGGGACAGGAATTTTCCACTAGCTTCCATTGGAAGAGATGTGCATGCAAGGCAGTAGGGTTAGGGAGAAGGGGCAGACCTCCAGAACTGAAACTAATTATGGGAAAATGATTCAAGTCCCTTGCACTTTTACCACAAGCATTTGGAGAATCACACTGAAAAGTTACTTCCCAAACTGCTTCGGTGCTCAAGTAAATTTGGCTTTTCTTCATGTTATAAAAGTAGTTCAACTTTCAACAAGTGAGGATGGCAGGCATGCAAACTATAAATTACATGCAGAAATGGACGGCCGTACTTTTGTAAAAGTGGCACCATTCCGTCCTTCCGCTACACGACCAAAATCGCATCAGCCTGAGGCCACCGTGCTATCCCACCCAACACATTCATGCTGCTCTGAGAACGTTCCTCTGCAGCACACCACGCTTGGCAGAGTTGCGAAGGAGACACTGCGCCCAACAATCGGCTAGCAAAAAACAGGGTTGCTTTTATTAATGGTTTCAGAAGTTAGGAATATTCAAGTATTGGTTTTATCAATTTACTGATTTCGCAATAAACATAGGAAATCATAGAGAGTGCAACGAAAGACAATATGTGGATTGCGGGAAGGGAGGGACAGAGGTCAGATTGAGTGTGCACCCGACTGTGTGCGAGATGCTATAAAGATGTTCTAAAACGTAAGTAACCCCAATTGTTTACAATTGGAGTGTATTTGCCAGTTAAGCACCGCTCAGCTGGACACTGCCTGCCTCATTTCAAATTCCATGCTGACTTTCATGCCGTACTCGGCTTTTACAGCAGCAACCACCAAAAACTCAGCCTCGCACAGTGGCATAATCCGATAGCACTGAAACTGTGCGCTATTTTGAGATACTAATTCTTCTGGTGGCTGACAGATGTTAAGAACTGTTGGGTTCCCCTGGAATATTAAACTATCTCCCACTGCCCCTAGGAAGTTTGCGGCAGGGTCCCAGGGTGCCTTGGCAGAGAGTTCGGGAACTGTGCTAATTTCTTCCATTCAGTTTTCATGCCAACACAGCTCGAGAGGGAATTTACATACCTGATTTACCGATGAGAAATGTGAGGTTAAAAAAAGTTGACTTGGTAGCTAGTAGCTGAGCTGGGATTCACACCCTGGGGTGTGCGAGTCTCAAAATCTGTGCTAGCATGGCAACTCCATGACTGCTTTCAAAAATCACAACATCTTCCCCACCTTAATCCAACACAAACAAAGCTACTTTACTCAGGTCTCTATCAGGTTGCTCAAGCAGGAATGACTTGAACTAGAATAAGTCAAAATGTGATTAAATTCAATGGACTAATTCATGGATTTCACTTTTGTCAGAGTAATTTTGTCTTCATTCCAATGGGCGATGGGTGGCTCAGCTACTCAGAGAATAAATCATTTTCTTCCTACACTTGAAGCCACTGAACTTCAACAAAATACAACCCATGACTCAGACATTTATTTATTTATTATTTATTTTTAGACTAATGGGAACTGCATGAATTCTTTCTTGGTCTTCCAAGAGCAAATGCCTTTTATGCTTGATCCGGAAAGAATTGAGTTTCGGAATGTTAAATTACTAATTTACCTAACTGAATACTTTTAACCCTCTTTGGGCAGCTGGAACAGTTTAATCTATAGCTCTGTGCAGTCGCTGTGAAATTGCTTTTTCAAAGTTCACTTTTTTAGGCAGTAAATAGGAACAACCAGATGAAAGCTGCAGACAGAGGTAAATAAAATCACTCACAACAACTAAGGGTCATGGCGTCATAGCAAAATTTGTCAAACATTTCATTTTTAATATCCTTTCCTTAAAAAAAAAAATCTCTTTATTGAGGTCAAAGGTCAGGAAGTGTATAAAGTGTGCTAATCTTAAATCGACAACTTCGTGAACTTCTAAAATATGAATTTACTCATGTAACTAGCTCCAAGGTCAAGATATCAAACATTTCCAGCACCCCAGAAGTTTCCCTCTTGCTCCTTCCCAGTTAATAACCTCTCTTGCACCCCTCTGCTCCCCCACAACAGCTTCCATCCAGAAATCATTATTCTGGGTTTGGTCACCATCAGTAGGTTTGGTCTATTCTTGAACACGATATAAACAGGATCACGTAGTAAGTATTTTTTTGTGTGGCTTCTTTTGCTCATTGACGCTTGCAATAGCATGCCATTTTACCGGCAATCTATTATGTTATTTTTAAAAACTGAATTGCGGTACATTAACACATCAAATCAGACCCAGGGCGCAACACTGATAAATGAAAATAATCATTCTATTGTGAGAAAGGAACTACTGGAAAGTGCTCATCAAGGAATGTCATTTACCAGTTTCAACGTGGAATCATAACTGGCTGTAAAACATATCTCAAGTCCTTTTGATTTGGACATATCAACAGATTTTACATATAGCAAGTTAGTATGTAAGAAAGGTTATTTTACTGCAAAGTATCTAACTCTACATGCCATATTGGTGTCTTTATTTAAATGGCTTCCTTCTTAGACTGAAACTCTATGGAAAAATTACTTTAGGATAAGTAAACAGTCCTGTAGAAATAGAATAATGAGCACTTAAATTCCATATGAAGCAGTGACACCTACATTTTATGGCAAAATTTTGCTTATCTATTTTTCCTCAACAATTGTAGAGAAAGGGACTCCCCCAATATATGAATGGTATGCCCCTGAAACAAAAGATTGAAATAAACCCCCTCTAAAAATGAATCAGAAACATCATCCCTAGAACTGGTATTTTGTAAAAGAGAAGTTTGATACAACATATATTTTGTAGCAAGATACTCTCTTATTTCAGGTCACCAGGCCTGGGAAGACATAATTAGAAGCCCACTGATTTGTACAAAGTCATAATCACTATTTGCAGTTCCCAGCTGAGGCTCCGTTCTCGTGGAGTCAAACTGCAGCCATGCCCAGAGCACTGTGTGTGTGGCTTCTGGAACAGTTTCCCTGGATGGAGAGCCACAGACAGAAGTGGAATGTGCTTAAAGCTCTTGTCTGGCCTTTCAAAGCGAACAGCAGTCCCACTTGGCTGTCAACATTTCGGAGGTGGACAGAAAATACTTTGAAATATACTTAATACACTTCTTATCAAATTTCAGATCAAGAAATGAAGAGGAGTTGAAATTAGTTAAAAATAAAAAAGCCACACTCCTCTGTCTTGCCACATAATTTGGGCACTGAATGTTGTTTTGCCTTTGCTGTACTGTGGCTGATGAGAAAAAAAAATGTACTGTTGCTCAGGTTTAAAATAAGTTGCTAACATGCTTAAAAATGCATTACTGCTGGGGCACCTGGGTGGCTCAGTCGGTTCAGCGTCCCACTCTTGGTTTCCGCTCAGGACATGATCTCATGGTTGGTGAGACAGAGCCCCACCACTGGCTCTGTGCGGACAGCATGGAGCCTGCCTGGGATTCTCTCTCTCCCTCTCTCTGCCTCTCTTTCCTCCCCCCTTCGCCCACCTCATGCACACTCTCTCTCTCAAAGTAAATAATGCATTTTCAAAAGGCATTACTGTCTTAAAAACTAATGTTCAGCTTTAAAAATAAACACAGTCCAATTAAACAAATAATTTATATTTTCTAATGTGAGTTAAAGAAAAATGGTTGATCACTTTGCTCCTGCAAAGCCCAGGTAAGTGTGCAGTTTCTTAAAAGTACGTGCACACGGCCCTCTGACATAGGTCAATAGATATGAAATATTTGTAGCTTTAAACACTTGTGAGAATGAAGACTGAACCAGAGGTCAAATGAGATTAGACTTTAGAAGAAGTATACTTTCCCTCCTAAACAGTTCAGAAAAATATGAGCTTGAGCTGTTATTAAATCATAAAATTAAAAAAAGTTGCAGCTATAGCCTTTATGACAATGAAAATCAAAATGAAAAGAACACACTTGCCTAAATATTTCCCAGGATTATTCCCGCAGCAACTGTCGTGTGGGGTTCGGGCGGCCTTGTTCAGCTTTAGCGTAAGGTGCTGAAGGAAGCTGGCCCAGCCCTCCCCCGCAGTACACACAAGGCACCAGCACACTAAGTGCACAGAGAAGTCAGATCCGTGCGGAGAGTATACAAATATATACTGTTTCCGTTTATGCTAATCCACAGGAGACACAATGACGTGAAATATGACCAGTTCAGAAGACAGCTATCAGCCAGACAGAAAATGCCGTAAAAATACATCCTGCTGACGGTGGGTCGGTGGTACAATCATATAGGAAAGGTGAAATGTTTTACTGCTGACTTCTCATGCAAACCGATCCCGTGTCCCTTGAGAGGCTCCCAGTGTTATCCCCCCAATTCTCCCCACCTTCGGGCTTGCTAGCAGAGCGCGAGGCTGACGGTCGCCCTCAGTGCCAGCACTGAGCAGGGCGCTCGAGGCCCAGTCCTGAGACTCCCTGAGCACGGCCATCTGTGTTCCCCAATCCCCCTCCCCCACCCTTCTGTGAAAGAGACTTCTTGTAAAGAACTAGTTTGCCTTGGAAGTATCTGCAAGACGAAAGTCATTTAAATTCCTTCAGCCCTTTCCCTCCCTTCCTAGCCATCTGGCATAGCAATTGTGCCACTGCACATTTATTTCACGTTAAAAAGATTAAAAAAAAAAAAAAAAAAAAAAGAGCTGACTCCAAAGATGCCCACTCTGTCTCGTCCCTGGAAATCTCTGCAGGATTTCGGCAGAGCCACATGAACACGGAAACAGCAGAAACAGGGCAGACAGACGATGTAGACAAGCTGTGGGATCTGAATCCATCGCAGAAGTGAGAAAGTACCACTACACATCCGGGGGCACGGGTACAGCAGTGCAGTGGTGAGAGTGTGGGACGCGGCCGTGGGCAACCGGGGTGCTGCTGTCACTCCGCTAGGAGCTAGCACTGGCCATCCAGGCCCTGGTAGCCCCTGCCCCCACCCCACCCCCCGCCACTCATAGAGTGAGACATTTCAACAATGTTACAGATTTCTTTTTTTTTTTTTTTTTAAATTTTTTTTTAACGTTTATTTATTTTTGAGACAGAGAGAGACAGAGCATGAACAGGGGAGGAGCAGAGAGAGAGGGAGACACAGAATCTGAAACAAGTTCCAGGCTCTGAGCTGTCAGCACAGAGCCTGACGCGGGGCTCGAACTCACGGACCGCGAGATCATGACCTGAGCCGAAGTCGGATGCTTAACCGACCGAGCCACCCAGGCGCCCCAACAATGTTACAGATTTCTAAAGCCTCTTCCCCCTCAGCTTCTGACAGCCTATCATGCCAGAGAGGAGTGAAAATGGATGGACACATCTGCGTCTATTTCCATCTGCACACATGAGGACATACGCGTGTTTATAAATATGCATGTCTGTGAATACACACGTTTCAAAGGTAGTTTGAAAGGCAGATAGTTGCCAGAGAAAGACAATGAAATATGTACTTACTTTGTCTTTTCTCTCAGTGCACCTCAGTTTTGAGAGAGGCAAGAACACGTTGGTTTCCTTCACAAAGAAACCTCCAATATAGGGTAGCAAGAAATGCATCCATCTTGTGCCCAGAACGGAATTTCAACAGCTCCCATTTGTAATCACTGATAATTCCATTCATTTCATAAAGAAGCCTCTCAAGAATAGTTTTATATTCCCTCTCTGCCTCTCGGAAGTGTCCCTAGCCCCTCCTGAGCTGAGAACAAAATATGCCAAGAACTAGACCAGGGCACAAATCTGCCGAACGTCTAATGTGTGGACAGCGTTTGCTGACGCAGAAAGTGAAGTTCTGACCTGCTTTAGCTGCTGCAACCCTGTCAGGCTTGTGCCTCCCGTGGATGGTGCTCCCCGTTTCTGGCCTCCAGCCACACCCTTCGTCCAATGTCACGCACACGGTCATTCCCAGGAGGGCTGCTCCCAAGGCAGCTCTCGTCTGCAACAGGACGTGTGCAGGTTCAAGGTTCCCACCGCAGAAAAGTGGTGATGCTTGGGCTTCACCCCGTGATCCCACGCACCGTGGAAAAGGCGCCACGCCGTCTTAGCCGTACCCTCCGTCACGCCAGGCTCTGGTCTGTGGCACTGTGGGTGGCAGGCACATGAGTGGTCTGACTCAGTTTTCTCATCTGGAAGTCGGGCCGGGAGCACCGCCCTGCTGTCTGGGGAACACCTCTTCTTGCCACACCCAGGCCTCTAGGGGGCCAGCAGAGGACCCCTGCTCCCTGCCCCGCCCCGAACCGGCTGGGGGTGCCAGAGCGGCCTCTCCAGGCCCCTGCAAGCAGCCCTCGAGGCTACCCTTGCCTGGAGGGATGGAAGGTGTCCCATCTCGCCACAGGTGGAGGGTTCGGTTCTGAAACACATTTCCTACAGCTCCGCAGAAGGTTATTGTGGGACATGTCACAGTGGTGGCCAACCAAGTCCATGTTTGTACCAGCCTCAGCCTCCCTGCTGCCTTCGCCTGTCTTCCGTGGTCATTCCCCGTGACCACTTCCTAAATAAACTTCCTGCACACATGCCTTTGTCCCCGGCTCTGGTTTGGGGAAAACCCAAGTGAAGGAAGTAAGTCAAGTGAAATATATTAATATACAAAGAAATGTATATTTAGTACATAAATAACTATATTTATATATTCATAAAGAAGTGAACATCTAAAAAATCACTCTGCAATTGTAAATTGCTATTGCCATTCTTGCTTTATATAACCATATCCATCACCTTACAGTATCTGCAGCATTTATTTGCTCCTTGACTTATGAGTCTCTATAAGATGTGAGCCAGAGGGGCACCTGGGTAACTCAGCTGGCTGAGTGACCGACTTCGGCTCAGGTCATGGTCTCATGGTTCATGAGTTCAAGCCCCGCATGGGGCTCTGTGCTGACAGCTCAGAGCCTGGAGCCTGTTTCAGAGTCTGTGTCTCCCTCTCTCTCTGCCCCTCCCCTGCTCACGCTCTGTCTTTATCAAAAATAAGTAAACATTAAAAAAAAAAAAAAAAAAGATGCTGTGAGCTAGAGCTCTAGTATATATTCGGGTAAGTATATATGTACCTTAAGAACCCTTTAAAACGCCACACATAGGTAAAACATGACACCTTTCCCCATACGAAATGCTTAAACAAATTCATGTTACTATACCAGCCTCTTTATATTTAAGCTTGAGTATATTTAAAATGCCTGCTATTGAGGAAGAAAATAGCCATTTTATCAGTAGGCAATGACTAGAATGCCTTAAGGGGAAAAACACACTTTCTCCTTAGATTCTGGGGTGATGGTAAGGGAGACATACAAAAAGGCAAAGAGATGTGAGCTTATGTGATTAAAACCCCCCATTAAATAACAAAAAGAGGTACGTTGTCACACTCACAAATAAAAGCAAAAGAAATACAGCTTGAGGGAGCACAGATATAGTGGTATTCAAATTATCTGAAATTTTCTCAGTCACAGGAGGTGGGGACAAGCTATGAATGTCAGCATGGCACCAGCTCGCGCCTGAAGCTCTATTCCGTATCACGTCTTTAAGTTTATAGCTCTCAACAAGCACACTTTTAGTCTCTTTATGACCAGTGAAAATAGGAAAGGGGTTATCTAGATACACTATCAGACAACAAAAAGTCACTCATAAATTATTAACAGGAACAAAATCCCTGACAAAAGAGGTCGGAACAAATTAGTTATAGGAAGCGCCTGAAAGATCATCTGTGGGGTGGGGTCCATGGAGCGATGGTGGATGGAGACAAGTTTGCTTATTAACAACCTGGAAAACCCATCCCAGCAGGGCCACGCTTCCCCCGTTTCCTGAAGCACCTTGCACTGGCTGTGGAGAGAAAGGGCCCAAATTATTGACAGTCCATGGAAGGCACTTGGCTTCAATATCGACTTCTCTCGGCTAGATAAAGTCAAGTATGGCATCCATACAAAGAGGAAAGAGAGAACTTTCCAGCTCACAGGGCATCTGAACATCATCCCCAATGTACAGGCAAACGTATTTGCCCCCTCAAGTCCTACAAGTGTGGCTGAGGACAGACATCTCTCGGCCTTAGCCTCTTTCATGTCTGTATCTCTCCTTCAACACTGCAGAGTATGTACCCGCTTAAGAAGTGAGAGCTCTAGAGGAAAGACAAAACAAAACAAACAAACAAAAAACAACCCCCACACACTTTATAAGGAGTGGGAGGAAAGCCCATTTTGCCACTTTTCTGTCTGAAAACCTCAAAAGATGTTTCAGTTTCTTCATGCCAGGGAACCAAGAACATTAGGTCAAAAGCCTTCTAAACAGAAAATCCCTGGATTTAATAATCTTGTATCCAAGTTTTCAAGCTAATTGTAAGAGCAAAGGCTTTGCTTGCTTGTTATTAGGGTGTATGGCTGAAGGATGGCTCCCGAATTTCCACATCCCAAGCAAACGAGAACATAAATCGATAGTAGGAGGAGGTTTAAAAATCAATGAAAAACAAGTACAAGACGTTCTTTTTGGTACCTAAACACAACGCACAGTGCAGTGGAGACCTTTGAGAAGGGCATGCGATGGGGTAGGGCATAACCGCAGAGGGCGCCAAGGGCCCTGGGCCAAGAGAGACGCAGACAAAGGCTGGAGGGAGGAAGCAGCCTAAGGGTTCTTGCACAGCCCGGCACAAGGTGTGCACAGAGGGAACCAGGCTGCAAGATTAGAGTACAGATCAGAAGGAGTATGTGCCACCAGTCAGGGGAATCTTCACAGGCACAGCCACGAGGGAGTGACCTGAGCTGAAGAGTGACCACAACACTCAGGGTGGGGTTGCCAGAAGCCAGTCAGGGGCTGTGTGACAATCCAGAAGATCCAGACACTGGGTTGGGGGTGGGGGTGGGGGGCAGGAAAGAAGGGATCAAGTCAGGAAGGATTACTGAGGTAGGAAAAAAACCAAATCCTTTTTGGGGATGTGTGTGTGCAAGAGAGAACAGTTACAGTAACTTGTTTCTACATGGAAATGGTAGAGAATAAAACGTTCCCAGTGAAAACTTTCCTAGGGAGGTTAGATCATTCAGATGGACAAAAACCACTTACTTAAAAGGTATCAGGACACGGAGCTGTATTTCAATAGCAAAGACCTCTCAACCAGGACTATATAGTTGGTACGGGACCAAGATCAAAATCTCCAAGTTGGCGATAGTTTTCATACACTATCTATGTTTTCCTTTCCCCAGCCAATTTCAAGATTACTTTCCTTTTGGTCGAAAAAATAATGATGATAATCTTGGTGAGATCAAAGATAGCAAGGGAACCATTTTAATGCGTAATCAATCTGCCATAGTTACCTTGCAAACAGACTTCTTTTTCCTGTCAAATATAATCGTTCCAAATGTTGAAAGAGTAATCAAAAACTTCAGGACACATTTTACATTAAAAAACATATATATATCTATGTATGTTAAAAGAGTTTACTCTGGTTGCCTGAACTTCAATGTGTTGCCAATTTTTAAAGGTTGTGTTTTGAGTGCAATCTCTTTTAGCAAATCAAACCAATACTAAGCAACAATCTATGCAACTATAATGACGGTGACAGCCTTGAAACGTTAATTGAATTTGGATAATTCATTTGAATTCCGAGGGAAGAGAAACCGCTCAAAGACCTGCACTTTGAGTGCTTAGACCAACAATTCAAGAAGGGGGCAAAAATGAATGGCCGTACCTCCTTTCAAACTGTAACGGGGACTTTTGGGGGGTGGGCACCTGGACCCACAAGTCAGAAGCGCTGCATAATCATCTTCTGACATGAAAGCAATGTCAAACATTCCTGCAAAACATGAGTGTGTGAAGCCACCCGTGTGAAATGAGGAAGAACCATGTCTCCTGGGAGGTTCAAGTATCTCGGAACTGTTTTGATAGGAATGGCTAAGTGCCGATGACAGAGACGGAAACAGTTGCCCGAGGAGCGGAGAGGGACACTGCCGACGGGAGCAGAGATCTCATTCGTCCCATGTTTTTCCTTGAACTAAGGCTTCCTTCTACCAGAATGGAATTGCACTGGGCAGACTTCTATATCTCACAGGCAATAAAAATAAGCGATACTAAACAGAAAGAAAGACGTTCCAGGGCAATACGCTAGAAAAGAAGCAGTAGGCAGGGCAAGTGAGGCGTGGCCTCTGGACGGCCAGTTCTAGCCCGCGTGTGGGGTGCCTGGGGCCCATGGGAAGAGTGGACGCAGGAGCAGGGACAGCGGCAGTGAGCAGCAGACCTTAACTACAGCGGTTGTGGTGGTTTCCCTATTGCTCCTGGGACTAAACACGTTCTTTGTAGTTAAAGAGGACTCAGCTGCCACGGTACCCGTTTCTCTTAAAATCTTAATTTATCTTCACCGCTTCAAGTGTGAGAGCACAAACCTCTTCACGAATCAACACAAAAATGTCTACTCCTTGGTATTTCTGTTTCTGTTCCACTGTCTTCCCACTGACTTCAATTAGATACTGGGTCCGTAGCATGTAGGCTTTTACTTTATTTAGCTGTATGTACTGTATAGAGACACTATACACATACAGACAATATAAACAAGATCTATACACACCCACACAGCTCATGCATAAGTGAATCTGTAATTTGCTTCAATGGAAGATTAATCACAGCCACACACCCACCATACCTAGATACTTTGTAGTCCAGAAAAGCTGAAAAATAGTGACTTAAAAAGACATCTTGTATTCTATTGTTTTCAACCTTAGAAAAAAGTTATGGCAATAAAGTTATTTATTTTTTTTTTTACTTTTAAAAATTGGGATCTTTTATTTTAGTTCCTGAGTCTAATTTTAAATGGGAACTAGACTCTAAAATGTCAAATTATAAACAAGCTTCTCATGTCTCTTGATGGCTGTAACCACACATGTGACTCAGTAGTTCTAACACGGGGTGGGGGGCACTCAAGGACCTATTCTTTTCCCCTAGTTGTATGATTTAGAGTGACAAGGGGCAGAATCATTTTTATTTAAGTTCTTAAGTACTCAAATCAATAAGAAGATTAAGACCTTTATTTATACTAGTTTATAAATTATGAGTTTGCAGTATGGACTTCAACCAAACTCCAGCTTGAATCTATCTTTAATAAGCCCAAACTTCCCGGAATAAGTCTCTCTAAATATTATCTTTGCTGGGTGTTAAGAGTAACTAAGACAACTCCTCTCGATGACTTATATGGCTTTAACTTTAACCTCAAAAATTCCAAAACTCCCATGGTGATGAGAGAGAGAGAAAGAGTGTCTCTGTGTGTGAGAGAGTGTGTGTGAACAAGAGAGAGAGAGAGAAGGGGTGGGGGGGGAAGGAAAGGAGAAATAACAAACTTCTACGAGTCCTCATAAATTATCTATTTAAATCATAAAAGTTACAATTTTAAAAAGGCGAGGGAAGGGAAGAAGAATAAATTAAGAAAGGACATGGTCACTAAAAAGCCTGAGCCAGTTATCATTCGCTAGTTAAGGAAGGGTTGACAAGGGTTTCGCTCTTCAGATTTTCTTAAGTCTACACTAGAGATATTTCTTGGGCCGCCAAGCAACAGCACATGATTCCATTTTTTATGGCGCTCTCATCTATTGTGATTCATGTGGAGAAGCAAAGGCTTCAATGACAAGATTTTACAGATGGTCAGAGCTGTGTAGTCATTGTCAGCTTTCAGGCTATTCCATCTGCTAGAGACCAGGGGAGAACCAGGGAGCAACCAGTGACCCTCAAGATAATCAGCATAGAGGGAGGTGGGAAGGGCACAGGAGTAGGGACAGAGTCAACGGCAAGCGAGCAACAGAGGCAGAAACTATAAAATTCCAACACTAATCCTAGAACTCATAATACCGGTCAAGACAGAACAGGACCACCTGGGTGGTTGAGTCGGTTAAGCATCAGACTCTTGATTTTGGCTCAGGTCGTGACCTCACAGTTATGAGGTCGAGCCCCACACTGGGCTCTGTGCAGGGTGTGGAGTCTGCTTGGGACTCTCGCTCTCCCCTTCTCTCTGCCTCACCCCCACTCTCTCTCAAAAAAAAGTTTAATAAGTTAAAACAAAAAAAAAATAAGTTGTACCAACAAAGAAGCCCTTGAACTCTAAGGGAAGAGCTCCACCCCTCCCATTCTGCTTTCTCACTCTTACATGCAGAAGCAGAGAACTACTTTGTGGTTGACATTTTAGGAGAAAGGCTGTTTGATGACAGACTTTTTTTTTTTTTTTTTAAACTTTTTTTTCAACGTTTTTTATTTTTATTTTTGGACAGAGAGAGACAGAGCATGAACGGGGGAGGGGCAGAGAGAGAGGGAGACACAGAATCGGAAACAGGCTCCAGGCTCCGAGCCATCAGCCCAGAGCCCGACGCGGGGCTCGAACTCACGGACCGCGAGATCGTGACCTGGCTGAAGTCGGACGCTTAACCGACTGCGCCACCCAGGCGCCCCATGATGACAGACTTTATGAATGGTTTCTGCTCAGAGAATTACGAGTTTTAAAGAAAGGTGTTTATGAGCATTTTTATCCTCATCTTTCCATTTAATTAAAAAAAAATTCTGAGTTATAACTAGGAGAAAAAGAAATAAAAATAGGGGTTTCTGCCATCATGAATTTGTAGTTTGGGTCAATGAATAGACCTGTAGCTCTGTCGTTGGCCCACCATGAAACACAAAAAGGAAAGAAAATTACATCTTAAGCACCTGGAGTTATGCGTGCACAAAAGGACTGTAAAAGCATAGCTTCGTTAATCCTTCAAACCCTCCTCTGACCAATCAGAAATCCTATTTTATATCGGAGTTTACCGGCTGCCCCCAAAGCTAAGCAACATCCCTAGAGTCAAGGGAAAATCGGAGACCAGGTGTCCACGTGCTTTTTCCAGTACACCTGGGTGTCCTGCGTTTATATTTCATTATATAATTTTACTGCCGAAGATACAGGTATCTGTGCCTAGGCAGTGAAATCAGCTTCTTCAGCCTTTTGTGCTGAAGCTAATATTATACTGAGCTGGCGTGCCCCCATGCCGGGCCGTGTGAGTAGATAAAGGAAGTAGTTGTAGGATTGTGAGTTTGCCTGGTATACGAAATGATGAACTTGGGAAGACTGCACGCCCGTTGGGAAAAGCGTAATAGGTCTAATGGGAGACGAACAAGGTTAACAGGGAAGTGGGGGGGGGGGGGGTAGGGCGGCAGAATGTGGAGGTGAGGGGTGATTCTGTTACGGGGGGTGGTGGGGAATCCAAAGGAGAGCCTTTCCTCATACTCTGTGTAAGACTGACTTCTAAAGTCTCTTTTTCAAGAAACCACACGTCTAGAATGGGGGAGAAACAGTGATGCTTCTTACCAAATTTTCATATCCTGCCTAACACGGATAGAGCTGCAGCCTGAAGAGACCCTGCTGGACAGCACCGCTGTCTGCCCGCCTCTGAGCTGGGGCCACACTGCCTCCCTTGCCGGCCGCAGTGTAGACTTCTGCAGGTAACCAAAAACGACGAGCGGCCTGTCTCCCACACATGATGTCACTAAGCTGCCAGATTTTAAGTCAACACACTACCACAGTGTTGTTCCGCTAGGGATAAAAAACAAACGAACAAACAAAAAACAGCAAGATCACAGCAAGGCACAGGTCTTGCAACAGATTTTTTAAAAGAAAGGGAAAATACTGAGGAATAAGATTTCTGATGATTTGGCTGATGACTGTCTTTGTCACCCATGTGCTTTTCTAGCTTGAGAATTACATCCAGGACAACATGAAGAAAGAAATGGTAGAGATACAACAGAACGCAGTACAGAACCAGACGGCCGTGATGATAGAAATAGGCACAAACTTACTGAATCAAACAGCAGAGCAAACACGGAAGTTAACGGATGTTGAAGCACAAGTAAGTAATGAAACAGAAAACCCATAACGGTCTGGGCTAGTAACTGCTAGCGAGAAATTGCACCGTGGGGCTACTTAGCTGGATACTGGGCGAGGGAAGAAAGCTCGAGTGCAGCAGGAAAAAAGAGGAGTTGATAAGAAATTAACAATTTGTGGCTGGACAAGAATTTAAAATATGTTTTCATTTTTGATACTGAGGTTAAATTACATTTTTTTTCTACGAAGGGCATTCAAATCATTTCATATGATGCACACTTGACACTCTATGAGAAATGCTCCTCTGCCTTGCTGGCATCTTCTGGACTCTAGATAAGCCCTCAGCTATGCCTTGCTGGCATCCTCTGGACTCTAGATAAATCCTCAGATTTTCATTTAAGAAATGAAAAGCACTGGGGCACCTGGGTGGCTCAGTCAGTTGAGCATCCGACTCTTGACTTTGGTTTGGGTCATGATCTCATGGTTGAGGGATGGAGCCCCATGCTGGGCTCTGTGCTGACAGTGTGGAGCCTGCTTGGGATTCTCTCTCTCCCTCTCCCTCTCTGTCCCGTCCCCTCCCCCCCAACACACAAACTCTCAATCTCTCAGAATAAATAAACCTAAAAAAAGGAGTACAAGAAACTTTGTTCTTTTATTTTTTAACATTTATTTACCTTGAAAGAGAGAGAGAGAGAGAGAGAGAGAGAGAGAGAGAGAGGCAGGCAGAGACAGAAGGAGAGAGAGAACCTCAAGCAGGCTCCACACTATCAAAGTGGAGCCAGACATGGGGCTCAAACTCACGCACCCAACCATGAGATCATGACCTGAACCGAAATCAAGAGTGCGACACTTAACTGACTGAGCCACCCAGGTGCCCCAAGTGACTTTGTTCTTAAATCTAACTTTCAACATAAAATCAAATCTCAAAGAACTATGGAAGCAGTTTGTGGTATGAGTTTCTAAAATCTGTGGTATGAGGTTATAGACAGTTCTGGCACAGGGGGCTCGGCCATCAGCAGGAAGTCTTGAGTTCTCTAATGGGTCTGGTTTCACCATCACCTGGGGAGTGAATCTGCACATGGGACTCGGCTCTTGTGGGCCTTGGCAGTTCGAACTATCAAGTGAGGGCTGGGTCCAATGACTGGCTTCTAAGTTCCCTTTTAGCTTTCAGGTTTTATGAGCTGCTGATTAATCGCAGCAGGAGAGAAAAACATGAACATAAGAAAAGAACAAGAGCAAAACAGTGAACATGAGAGCATTAAAACACAATTCATCCAGAGTCCGGCCAAATGACATACAACCTGTGACTGAGTAAGGATAGTCCAGGTGGGAGGAGCGCCTGGGGGGCTCCGTTTGTTGAGCATCCGACTTTGGCTCAGGTCATGAATTCGCGGTTTGTGGGTTCGAGCCCCAGGTCAGGCTCTGTGCTGACAGCTCAGAGCCTGGAGCCTGTGTCAGATTCTGTGTCTCCCTCTCTTTCCGCTCCTCCCTGGCCTGTGCTCTGCTCTGTCTCTCAAAAATGAATAAATTAAAAAAAAAATTAAAAAACAAAAAAAGAATAGTCCAGGTGGGAAAAAAGTGCTGTTGGCAGAATTTGCTGAGATGCTCCTAGTTCAAGTCTCAACATTGGTACATCTGCTTTCTGGTCTCTTTATAAGCTTAAGAAGTTAGTACCTTCCTACTCTCAGTTTTAAGTAATGCTCAAAAAAAAAAAAAAAGTAGATTTAATAGCAAATACTTTCTATGATGTATTATTATTTCCATATGCTACTTCAGCTGAAAGAAATGCCAGACATGAGCCAGAAGGGGACACGAGGTAAGAGAAACTACAAGCCTCCCAACTGTAATAAGATCATATCTAGAAGAGTACAGGTATTCTTTCCTTGTCTCCATAAGAAGTGTTGGATAAAGCAGGGTAAACAGTAGGAAGCAGTAGGAGAATAAAACACTTTTATCTGAGGCTAGACTAAGAAGTTACTTCTTTACCAAGTCTTTCCACAATGTTACAACAGTGTAGGAAAAATAGAACTGTATCACATGATGAATTCACAAGGTATGACAACTGTAATCCCAAGAGGTGATACAAGTGAAAAATGAAAAGATAAAAATTTTAATGTAAGTGTGCCAACATATCTGTAGTTAATTATTAAAATAAATTAGTAATGCCTAAGTCACACCACTCACCATTTGATAGCAAAGCTAGCGGGAAATCAACCTCATTCAAAAAATGTCTGTTGAGTAAACATTTCTCATATTTTCTGATAATGGTAATAAAGTGTAAAACATAGAGCTACGATTTATTTATTTCTTTTTCTTTTTTTTAACGTTTTTATTTATTTTTGACAGAGAAAGACAGAGCATGAGTGGGGGAGGGGCAGAGAGAGAGGGAGACACAGAATCCGAAGCAGGCTCCAGGCTCTGAGCTGTCGGCACAGAGCCCAACACGGGGCTCAAACTCATGAACTGTGAGATCATGACCTGAGCCGAAGTCGGATGCTTAAATGACTGAGCCACCCAGGTGCCTCAAAAAAGCAATGATTTAAACCTTTGCTACATCCTGTGTAAGTCAGTTTTTCTAGCTTTTATTAAGCTTTGGTTGGATCACATGATTTTTAAAACATCAATTGTGAAACTAGGTATCACATGATCTATGGTAACGGGAAAATCAGAAGATGACTATAAAGAAATCAGCCTATAATGTCCAACTAAACACATTAAAATGTCTGAACCTAGAAAAGGGACCAAATTATGCACCAAATCTATTTAAGGCATTTGTTGAGCAATTACTGTGTGAAACGGGTTTAAATCCAAACCTAAAATTTTCTGACTAGAAGATTCTTCTAGCCTGTCAGACTCAGAGGCTATTGAACTGGACAATGAGGGACAGGTAGAGATCGGAGGTCTTACAGACCAGAGACAACCACCTGACCTGGATAGACAGTCACCTGCTCTGGAGGCCTTTGGAAAAGTGATGGAAAAACATCGCAGTTGATCCTTGGTCGGTCAGGACCTATATGCCCTCCTCCCTATCTCTGGCCCATTGTGCTCATTTCCTAGCCCTTAGTAATTAAATAAAAGACCCAAGTTTCCAGTTCCTTTTAGAAATAACTGACATAGAATATTTGGGCCCAAAGAAGATGTAGGCCAAATCTATATTCCAGGTGTTAATATTAAAACCCAACCTTTCTGCTAGCTAATGCCATCATTCATTCAACAAGAATGAGCTCATGATATGAACTCATCCAGCTTTGACCAAGGACAGGACTGTCCCTAAAGCTGCTCAGTGGGGCCAGGCCAGGCCTTTTATGAATGACACAGACCCTGAACAAACAATGGTTCTCTCAAGGACCCTTATTCCTGGGCAACAATTCTGCCTTACACTTACACGTGATGTCACATCCTGAATAACCACAACCCAGAGGATGTGAGTAACAGACTCTTCCTGCTAGAAGGTAGCCGAACGCCAAAGAAGTCATCCTTAAAGTTGCTGGAACACGACAGGAACAGTGACAGTGCATATGACAGGGCCCAGAGAGCAAAACTGAACTTCATAGTGATGCATTACTGTTTCCCAACTGGCTGACATGACTTTTAAAATTAAAAAAAGAAAGGAGAGAAGTGGAAAAGAAAAAAAATGAAAGGCTAACCAAGTGAATACAAATAGGAAATGCTGGGCTAAAAATGAGCTATATTTGGCGCGCCTGGGTGGCTCAGTCGGTTGAGCATCCGACTTTGGCTCAGGTCACGGTCTTGCGGTCCATGGGTTCGAGCCCTGCATCGGGCTCTGTGCTGACAGCTCAGAGCCTGGAGCCTGCTTTGGATTCTGTGTCTCCCCCTCTCTCTGCCCCTCCCCTGCTAACACTCTGTCTCTCTCAGAAATAAACATTAAAAATTTTAAAAATATTAAAAAAAAAAAGAAAATAAAAATAAAAATGAGCTACATTTTTATAGAATGGAAGCATGTGACTTCTAACCATGTCGTCTACTGACAAGTAAGAGAACCTCATTTCGTTTTGAGCAGAGGCAAAACCTTTTTCATTTATCAACAACTTCTGATGTACTAAATATGACCATTGTATACTCCTACTTGGCTCACTGTGTGAAAAGAAATGCTAAAACATGACAACAGGAACAGCATTATATTATTTGACACAAATACTACTGTCCAGAACTATTAAACACTTTCTAAAAAAAGACACGGTTGAAAAAAAAAACCAGAAAAAAAAAAAAAAAAAAACAACCACAGTCTGAGGCAATCCAGGACTTCAAGGTTTTTCTGAACATGAAGAATATGCCAAAATAAGATACTTGGGTAAATAAAAAACGCTTTAGTTATGTTTTCCTATAATTTAGCTGACTTAATTAAAAGGAAGTTATATGTAACTTTAAAAATGACAAATAGGAATTTTATTTTGTTACATTTAGGTATTAAATCAGACAACAAGACTTGAACTTCAGCTTCTGGAACATTCCCTTTCCACCAGCAAATTGGAAAAACAGATTTTGGACCAGACCAGTGAAATAAACAAATTGCAAGATAAGAACAGGTAATAAAAACACACAAAAAAATTTATAAACCAGAACTGCATACCTTGTAGATCTGAAAGCCTATTTCATGTGACTATCATTTCTAAGAATGGCTTCCAAAATGCCAGATTTCTTAATGCATAGGGTCAGGACTGGACACCTCGTGAGGGAAAGGCAGGGAGAGGGTTTGGGAAAAAGTGGAAGTGTGCCTTCTAATCCAGTCTTCAATGTTTTTCATTCTCTGGGCCCTTAAAGATTCTCCTCCAGTGATTCTCCAAGCTCTGCCTCAATACCGCCCAAGTTAATCTGTGACAAAATGCTGCCAGTGTCTTGGAATAAAAGTAACACTGGCCCAGGCTTTTTACCTTTGCCTCTGGGAACGTCATCACTTCCAATGCAAAATGACCCACAGGTGGAAAACTACACTTACACTGTAAACAAGGCACATTTCATGGTGCAAAAGTTACTCTTAAAACATATGATAAAGTAAAAATGGAAGTCATTAATAAATATTATGTTAATATTTAAATAAGATCTAGAAAAATCCCAAGAAAGCCAATACAAAAACAAACTTTGGGTGATCAGTGGGGATTGTTTTCAAAGGCTTATTGCAGACGGGAGTACACGAAGATAATTTTGTCTACCAACTTGTTTCTAACCAGGATGTGCATATGACATGGAGAATGGTCAGACAACAATATACTGTATTTCAGAACTAAGTAACTTCAAGTAAATAATTTTTTCTTACGCAAAAATGATGATAAACTTATTGTCTTATGATCATTCTTTCCTGTTAATCAAGAACTCAGCTGAAATAATTCTCTTCTTTGGGTAACAAGTTTAGCCCACTATTGATTTAGAATTTTGAAAAGCAAATAGATTTTTTTTTATTCTTTTGCAAATATAGTTTTTTAATTCAAATATTTTTCTTTAGTGTTTCAGTGTTTTTTCTTCTGCAAAGTAAAAAAATAAAAGTTCGAGACCAAACGTTGAGATACAACAATCTCTTAAAATGGTCTTATTTAATAATGTTCTCTTTTATTTAATGAAGTTGCAGTGACAGGAAGATACAGGAGCTGAGTGATTACTTTTGTTGCTTGCCAAAACAATATGGGCTGGGAGATACCTAGGTTTTGATTAGTTTGTTGAATGCACCCTGGTATTGCACACTGTCCCCTCCTTATGTTTCTAATTTAGTATGCTAAAACACGAAAATTATCAGTTAAGCATGTCAGTTATGTTTCCCGAGTATCATCTTTGTAAATATTTGCCAAATCGTACTGCCTTTTGCCTTGAGGAGTATAAATCTTCTTCCTGAGTTCAGACACACTGCTTCATGTTTTCACTTACTACAAGTAAACTTCGTTACGCACAGTCAGCTGGAATTGCTTTGAAATACAATCAACAACTTTCCCTACATCCTTTGCTCATCATGATTTGGGGAAATGTCTCTGTATGTCAAAGCTTCACAACGTATAAAATAGTGATCCCAACCATCCTGAGGCTCGCTGTACCTTCTGATTATTCTTGCCTATGTGATCCTCCAACTTTTTTATTTTTTTACTGAAATCTTTCATGTTTTCCTCCAGTTGAATCTACATGGACCAGCAGTACACTTTTCCAATACTGGGAGTTTAGTTTTATATGACATTAAGGTTAAACATCACATTTCCTCCGTAAAACCGCCGTGTCAAACATCCCCGACACGCTAAGACTGCGTATCACTTACAAGAGCAGTGCACCACAGCCTGGGCTGCAAATCTCTCACTCACGCAGGAGTTGTACACAGATTGTTTCCGAATGGCCTCCCACAGTATAGATCGTGAAAGGGATAGCTTTTTTATCAGCAGACTTGTCATAAACACCATACGTAACAACTCTGTACCTGCAGGAAGAATAATCTTTGCAGGGGCTGCAGAAATCACAGCCTCTTTTGACACAAATATGAAATGACGATAATAAGGCTTCTGTTGATGATGGTAAATAAATAAAAATAAGGAAACTGTGCAGATGATTTTTCATCTTTCGGTGAGTTTGGCATGCTGTGTTTTCTGGTGCCTTGCATTTTGACTAGCCTAGGATTTCGCTCGCAAGAACATCGTTACAAATATATGTGAATGTTTTGCACATGTGCCAAACCATTTCTTTAAATTACTTTCAATGTGTCTCCAAAAGTGCAACTGTTTTCTTCATGGAATAGTTTCAGATGAAGTCAGAGTACTGATCAGGGTCGATGATATTCTGAAAATTGCCACTATACCATTTTTAGGTTCACCAGCTGAAGGTGAAAATTACTATGTGTTTTTCACCTAATCATTCCTTTTTTTTTTTTTTCTTTTAAAAATAAATGATTCATTTAGGCCCTAGTTGTACCAGCTCAATTAAATTGTGATTATTGTTACGGTAATTATTGTTATTGAAAAGTGCTGCCATGGATGCTGCCCCCTTCTAAAGAGAGCCAATAAAAACTCATAAAAGAAACAGGATTCAGCCTTGGTATTTCTGCCTACACAGGGTATTTCCTCACACTCCTCACCTGCCTGTGAGTTATGTTAATAGGAAGATAAGCTGTACTTAAGTCCAATTTTTATGGTGATGATCACATTGATTTCCCTGTATCAGAAAACCAAACACCACGCTACAGAGTGTTACCCACCGTATGGATTCCCCATACCGCCCCATCTCCTTCCTTCCGCCACTTAGCACTCTGGGCCTCGGTATCTGTTGCAGCGTGGAGAGCTGTTGCTATGAACTTGCACTCGATTCTCATCTATTTTATCCTATGTAATTAATTCGCTCTCATTTAAAAAGTGCTGATTGTGACTCATTAAATGGATCTCACAGGCCAGTAACAGATCCCAATCTGCATTTTGCAAAGTGTTGCTGGAGGATATGATCTGACACTCCTTATAGCTTTAAATGCCATGATCTGTGCTTCCGTGCCTACATGGTCCTGCTCTCAGAGCCAGTGTGGTCTGGGGTGACCTGCTAAACTCTTCAATACAGGCTAATTTTTAAAAAAATTAAAAAAAAATAATTTTTCATTACAGGCTAATTTAAAAAAAAATATGCATCTAGGAGTGTTCACACTCTCATTCACACTCTGGAGCATAGGACTATCCCATCTTTCTCTTATGCCTCGTCACAAAGTATTAAAGACAACAGAATACAGCTGGATAAGAAATTTCAAGCAATGTCATTTTGAAGGCAGTGTAGATTAGTAATTTAAAAATGCCTCACTTATTTTATGTTAATTGTCTAGGTCAAGCATCACAGGAGTGCTTTGAAAGCATACTGCCTATAATGATAGTACTAGAAATGATTTCAGGCAGAAAACAGAAAAACTTTATGTATTTATTATTTTTTTATATTTATTTAATTTTAGAGACAGAGAGCACGAGTGGGGGAAGGGCAGAGCGTGAGAGAGAGAGAGAGAGAGAGAGAGAGAGAGAGAGAGAGAGAGGATCCCAAGCAGGCTCTGAGCTGTCAGCACAAAGCCTGACACAGGGCTCCATCCCACGAGCCATGAGATCATGACCTGAGCTGAAATCAAGGGTTAGATGCTTCACCGACTGAGCCACCTGGGTACACCTTGTGCGTTTATTTTTAGGTTAACTTCTGCTTAGAGTAAGTCATCTTAGTTTTTAAATTAACAAAATGATACACAATTAAAAGAACAAGCTGATAGCAGGAAAAATAATGAGATGTAATAGTTTTAAAAGAGATAGGAGAAAACTGATGAAATATAAATAAAGTGCAAATCAGGGTATTACAGTAGCTGCTTACTTTCTGACTTGGAATAGTGAACAACACTTACTGTCATATACCAATTTACAAAGGACTTGGCTGGGATAAATTTAAGACTTACAACTGAATTTCTAATAATAATTATTTATACTGATCGTTACTGCTTATAGGTAAGACCTTTAGTGGGTAGTCAGTTTCTTGGCTGCGTAATGTTGCTCACAGAGTTAAAGATTCAGAAAATGTTACTGCCCTCAAAAAGGCATCGTAGACTTACAGATTATTTGAACTAGGAAGGACCTCAGAGATCTTTATCTAATCTACTGCTTTCATTTTACATAGAAATTTATATCTACAGGTGGATGTTCATTTAGATAGACATTCACCTGAGATGCAGACAGGGAAAAGCCTGACGCAGGTGACACAGGTGGTCACATGCAGAAGTGAGGTTCTCAGCCTGGGCTTCCCACTCGCCCCCATGTGCTCCCAACACCAAGGCTACCTTCTCATTGTCCACAATTCCGTCAGCAAAACCATGGTCTTCAAATGCACTCCATGTGGTAACTTCTAATTACGGACCTTACATTTTGGTTAGGGTATTTTATCCTCATATCTATGTCCCATCTGCTTATCTAGAGTTCTCGGCAAGTTTGAGAGCTTCTTCAGGGCTGCAGCAACTCCTTTAACGTCTTAACAGAGGGCCTTGGAGAAGCAGGAATTCAATAAATATTAAAGATTGTTTAAGAATTACAAAACCGAGAGGCACCTCAGTTGTTCAGTCAGTTAAGCGTCCGACTTTGGCTTAGGTCATGATCTCATGGTTCGTGAGTTTGAGCCTCACGTTGGGCTCTGTGATGACAGCCCAGAGCCTGGAGCGTGGTTCGGATTCTCTGTCTCCCTCTCTCTCTCTGCCCCTCCCTCACTTCTGCTGTTTCTGTCTCTTGAAAGTAAATAAGCATTACAAAAAAAAAAAAAAAAAAAAAAAAAAAAAGAAGTAAAAAACTGAGTTGATGTATATAAAGCAATCAGAAAACCCTTCACTAAACTAACAATTATTTCCCTCTACAAGTTTCCTGGAAAAGAAAGTACTAGACATGGAAGACAAGCATATTGTTCAACTACAGTCGATAAAAGAAGAGAAAGATCAGCTCCAAGTATTAGTATCTAAGCAAAATTCCATCATTGAAGAACTAGAAAAACAATTAGTGACCGCCACGGTGAATAGCTCAGTTCTCCAAAAGCAGCAACATGATCTGATGGAGACAGTTCATAATTTATTGACTATGATATCATCAAACTGTAAGTCAAATTTACCTATCATCTTTTCTTCTGTTTTAATTGCATTGGTTAAGTGAAATTCAAAATCCTTAAAAATTCTCATCTGTCAGAAAAGGACTATTTCTCTTACATGTTTCCTATAAAAGCTTTACAGGGTCTTAATACAGAACCAATTAAAAAAGAAGGAGGAAGTAATTCCACTTCTGGGTATTTACCCAAAGAATATGAAACCACTAATCTGAAAAGATACATGCACCCCTCTGTTTATTCCAGCATTATCTACAATAGGCAAATTATGGGGAAAATATATGTATGTAATGGAATATTATTCAGCCATGAAAAAAGAATGAAATCTTGCCATTTGCAACAACATGGGTAGAACCAGAGGGCATTATGCTAAGGAAGTAAGTCAGTCAGAGAAAGACAAATACCATATGATCTCACTCATACATGGAATTTAAGAAACAAAACAAATGAACAAAGGAAAAGAAAAGAGAGAGAGAGACAGAACCAAAATACAGACTCTTAACTATAAGAACAAACTACTGTTACCAGAAGGGAGGTGAGCGAGGGGATGGTGGAAGCAGGCGATGGAAATCAAAGAACATGCTTATCATGATGAGCACTGAGTCAGGCAGGCCGTTCCCTGAATTGTGGAATCACTATGATGCACACCTGAAACTATTATAACACTGTATGTTAACTGTACTGGAATTAAAATTTTTAAAAATGCTGTCCAGGAAGGAAAAATAAAATAGAATAAAAATAAGGAAGAAGAGGAGAGAGGGAATACATACTTATACTAATTAATTATTATGAGGCAAAACACCCCAAACATGATTCCTGGGCTCAAAGAGCCTACTCTGAGTTATAGTTCTATCATTATCTGGTGCTATGAGGCTGGACAAGTTACTAATCCACAGTGGACTTTATTTATTATGTGGAAAAAGCGAGTCTAAACCCAGAGGACTGTTGTGAAGATTGAGCTAATGCTTGCATTGACTGGCATAAAATTGGCACTCAAGATATGTCAGTTCCCTTCTCTCAGTCCATCCTTAGTTACGTTTTGCCTACTTTATTACTGTTTTAATCTTCCAATCTCTCTTGGATATTAGAGGAGAAAAGGGAGGCAGCTTCAGTCATTAATCCGAAATGTGATACATAATCTGTGCGGTATTTTCATTTTAAGTCTTTTTCGTAAACAAATCGGGTCTAGTTCTTACTGTGGTTTATTTATTTCCTAATGTCCTTTAAACTTGTGTTCTCTTGGCACGGATGCATTTTACATCCTGTGAAGATATTCTTCAGTTTCATAAGAAATGTGTTCTCTCATCATCCTCGAGCCATGCAGTTATCCCAATCTTAATAGAAACACTTAAACAAGGTTTCTGCTTACACAAGGAAACAAACAGAAACAGCGCTATCTTGATGCTAAATGGCAGGATTGACACTGGAAGGCCAGTTCGCAGTAGGCGCCTTCCAGCTAGAGTTTCAGTCTGTTATAACTGGGAAAACTCAGAGTTTCAGCTCCACAGAAAAGGAAAAGACAATCATCTGATATCTGGTGGGAGCAAGATAACTTGAGGTGTTAGCTCTGATGAGCCAAAGTAGAGAAAACCATGCAGCTCAAATCCTGGCAGAGATCAGGAGCACAGGAGAGACAGAGTAGCAGAAATGGCTTTCCTTTCCCCACGTGTCTCTAGCTGATGTGACGGCAGAGACTGTCTACCTGTAATGCCCACCCGTACATCTAGTCCAGACACCTGTGCTTTGGTAGGTCTCTAGAATTACTATAAATGTCTGCAAGAATGATCGAACACACACACACACACACACACACACACACACACACACACACACACACACACCTTTTTTCTAATGGCAGAAAGGGTTGGGAAATCTAAATGTTGAGAGCAGAGTAAAAATCTGAGGGACTTTTGTAATACTAGGACTTTTTGTCTTAGAGTAAGAATTTCAAAAACATAGATACATTAATGGTAGTCTTGAACACAAACTACTGTGGGTCAGGGTCTAAAAATCCAAAGAATACTTAATGTCTTTACCCAACAGTCTAAAGAAATATATCAAGACGTGGCCTCTGTATGGGATATGCCACGCAGCCACTGGAGAGGTACCACTGTTTTTAGGTACATTCTTTTTTTACTCTTTTGCAGTAACTTTATGTGATTCTAGTCAAGATGGAAGTTTTTTTTTTAAAGTAACTGTTTATTACATTTAATTGCAAAATAGTTGCATTACATGTAGTTGATTAATAAAAAAAGAAGTATGGCTTACTGGAGTAATTTTTTTTGGAAAGGAGAAGAGCTGGTGTGTCCCTTTTGCTTATTATAAGAATTCAAACGTAATAAAACTTACCACTGAGTGCATCTCAAAATAATAAACTTTTATCTTTTCATGAACTCCCTTTAAATGCTTTCCTATTTTTTTTTTTTTTAAAGCAGCGAAGAACTCCTTCAGTGCTAAGGAAGAAGCAGTCGTTTTCAGAGACTGTGCAGAAGCATTCAAGTCAGGGAGGACGGCGAACGGCATCTATACGCTGGTGTTCCCAAACTCCACAGAGGAGATAAAGGTATGGTGACAGTGTCCTGTTTTCAACTACCTGGCCGGAAACAGGCTTCCTGGAGGCCGAGGAAGTACATAACACAGTTCACACGCCCAGACCCTTCCCCGCTTCACGCACAGCCAAGCCACAAATGCAGAGCGTCTACCTCACAACAGGTACTTGCCGAGGGCTCCAAGTGCAGTCACTGTGCACAGATGCTGACCGTACACATCAGTGATGCAAAAATTTCTATCTCATAATGTGGGAGACAGATCTCTCTCTCCTATTCTCGTCGCGTTTAACTTAATCATCGCACCGTGAGTTGTTTTCCTTAAAGCGTCAGACTGGTTTCACTCATTTTAAAGAAAATGTCTTCTAAATACTAGAGTTTACATAAGCAAATAGTTTGTCTTTCACTGGCTATTTCAAGTAGCAATGGTATTCCATCAAAGAAAGAAAAAAAAGGCTCGCGTAGGTCACAACTAAAACCACCACAAGAGCTTTGCTTTGACACAACCACGGTACCTTGGTTTGCAGAAGGGTTTTATAGACATCTCACACTCCAGCATAGAGCATATAGGAAGACCTATATTCGGTAGTAGAGGCTTAAATAAAATGAATAGTCATTGCTGCTTTGTCAAAGACATCCTGAAGTGAAACTGCCTTATTTTCTTCCCAACTGCGAGTGTGTGACTCAAGAATATAGTGACACAAATACAGTGTGGGCTATTCCCTCGATTCATCCCAGGGTGCTAGCAGATCCCGCCCCGCCCCCCACCCCAAATGATTCTGTGCCATCAGTACAAACACCGTTACGCTGTCAGAGGCCGAAAACATCTTAGTGTCATTACAGAAACGGTTCCAGCCTGGCGGACTCACTGTAAGGGTCTCAGGGACACCCAGGAGTCTGTAGTCCACACCACGTGGATTGCTATCCACGTGGGTGGGCTATCCTTACCCCATCTAATGTAGGCTGGAAGACTTAAAACATACCACCAAAGAGAGAGGCTCATTTTCTTCTCAAGTATTTGGACTTTATTTCAAGGCATAAGCTCAATTACTTTGTAGAAAGTGAACCAACAGCCAGAACCTTTCAGCAGGAAAAGTTAGGATATAGCTGGATTCAATTATTCTTAGTCCTTCTGGATTACTCAGGGAGCATGATTCCTGAAGTTGCTTTGGGAGACACCTAGCTTCAGGTAAGGAAAAAAAAAAATCACATTCCCAAGGAACATTTCAATGTGGCTTCTCCCAGAGGTTTGATAAGTTAAAACAATATTACATGAGATTCGGCGTGAAGTCTTTTATAATGATTAGACAGCTGTATATATTAAATGATTATAAATATGCTTGCATCTAATTCGAACGGCTAGATGTGGAACCAATGTAAACACTTTTTTTTTTTTTTTTTTTTTACAATCTTTTAATGTTTATTTTTGAGAGAGAGGCAGGGGGACAGACCACGAGCGGGGAAGGGGCAGAGAGAGAGAGACAGAATCCGAAGCAGGCTCCAGGCTCTAAGCTGTCAGCACAGAGCCTGACACGGAGCTCAAAATCACCATCTGTGAGATTATGACCTGAGCAAAGTCGGTCGCCCAACCGACTGAGCCACCCAGGCGCCCTTATGAACGAACCAATGTAAACACTTCTAGAGAAGGCCATCGATACTGTATCACGATGGAAATTTTAGAGGCTCCTGAAAGTGTTACCTCTTTGAACTCAGTATTATCCTCAGTATTTAAAATGCAAATGAAAAACAATTTCAAAATTTAAGCATTAAGGGTTTAAAGAGAGAACTTGAAGCAGTAACATATACTTTGATTATGAATTTAAAAGATAAATATTGTGCTATTCAAGATAATACTTTCCAAAGAAAATCTTTCTAACTCATTCGTGCTGCTTTAAATCAACCTTGGAAATCAGTTAATGTCCCCAGTGCCCTAGAAGCAGCGCATTAGTGAGGAGAAAAACAAAACATAAATGGTTTGTTGCAGATGAGAAAGTAACGAACAGATTCTGTGCTATGGCTCTCGATCCCCTTTGCAATGTGGTTTTCATAAGTTTTTGGGAACTACTGTCTGTCACCAGATGTTGGTCTCTTCTTGGCCTAGAGCAAATGGGGACAGGAGTGGCAATGGCAGGGGGAACGAGGATATCAGTGCAAGGCGGACGCTTTGCAAATCCAGAGGGCAATTGCCCACTACACAGCCCCAACCTACTGCTCTGAAAAGGTTTTCCTGACTCAGCACCATGTTCCGGCCCCAGGGTGCTCAATCAACCCCACGTCCTAACTGGAGGGTTCTATGGCAAGATGAAGCTATATAGTACTGTGGGGTGGGGGGCGGGAGTATGTGACATGAGCCTCAGGTCATGGTTGGAAACATTAGGATTTATACTTCTTTTAAACATTTGCAGTAAAAACAACTCATTTACACAGCAGGGAACAATAATCTTACAAAACCTCAATTTTCACATCTGTGAAATAAATGCTCCGGATTAAGTTACTTGTAGATTCCCTTTCAGACTTAAGCCTCCGTAATTCACAACCTGATCCAGGGAGAGAGGGTCTGAGAGACTGGAGTTTAAATTCTGGCTCTGCCAATTTGCGCCTCTGAACAAGTCGTTTACCCTGGGTGAGGTCTCAGTTTCCCAATCTGTAACATCATGAAGTAACCCCAGTCTTCTAGAGCTGTTCCGAGATGATGATGGAGATCCGACACTTAGGACAGGGCTCGGTACTTAACCATCAGTTCGATAAATAGGAACCGTTTACCATTCGGACTGCCCCCAAAGATGCTGAGATAATTTCTCTGCATGACAGGGTAGTCATTTTTGCCCTGTTTCTTCTAGTTCAGGAAAAGAACGTTCAGCAGATCTCTGGGCTGACCTTTTCCAAAAGGGCCCAAGTATTTCAACTTTATTTTTGAAAAATCCATTAGGTTTCTGCAAACAATAAAAACTGCACCAGAGGGATTTGAATATGCTCTTGCTGGTCAGAGACCTAATAACTGCCTTCCCTAAATTTCACAGGGTACCTGTCCCCTAGTGCTTATCTGTGGGTTTGAGGCTTTATCAGTCATTCACCATGGCCTCAGAGCCGAAGCATGGCATTTAAATCAAGCATTATTTGTTGAAAGACTTTGAAGCAAGATGTCAGGTCCCTGAACCATGTAGTCGTGTGCTAACCAAAAGTATTAACCGCCCTCAGGTTTGTTGTAGCTGGAGTGGTAAGGTCTTGGGCATTGTCCGAAGACTTCTGCTTTCCTGATCCTGAGATAATCTACCTCGTCCTTTTCACTCCGTGCTCTCTGGCTATGTGGACAACTCTCTTTGAACATGATCGTCCCCTGAAAGTTTCACAACTCAATTCACCATGACACTTCAGCTCTGTTGTTTTTTCTTTTTAAGTGGGACAAGAAAACATTGAGGAAATGTTCTCATCATCTCATCACTGTCCGTGGTGGAGTTAGAGATTAGTACGGCCCCACCCATTTCCACACGGGCAGTGACTCTCAGCCAATCTGGACTCTGATTTTCATACAAAACTGAACTTCTCTGATTTTAAGTATCATTGACTTCATAATGGTGATTTTGACAGCAAAGAATCAAACATTCTTGGAGTAAGGATAGGCTTGCCCCAATCCATATCCGGTCTTTCCACCCACTGGCATGCTATTTAGGATACAGAGGAAGTGACTTCTCTGTACACATATGACTCCTCAAACCAATATTAAGCTAGTTTACTATACTGATTTTTTTAGAAGACACTGAGAGAACTAAGCAGTACAGACCACTGGGTGGACTACGGGCAAACAAGAGGCAGCAGTATTCATGAACTGAGATCAGCTTGGAGCTGTGTTGAGGGACTTCTGGTCTCTTAACAAAAGGGTCAAGTTACTCTGTTTTGGGCTGCATGGTATGGTAGAAAAAGCAGTACAGAATGAAGAATCTGAGAGACCTTATTCAAGTCCTATATCTTGCACTTCCGGTCAAGTTAATCTCACTTTATCCATTGTTTTCTCCTTTCAAAAGGGCAGCATTACAGCATCACAGCAAAGTTGCTTCAGGGTTGCTGATAACCTATGCCAAGTACCAAGTGTGGTACTTGGAACAGAGTGGTATTGAGCAATGATCACAAGATAATTAACAATAATAATACACCAATACAGGGAGACAATAAGGGGTTACCTTAAGCAGGTCAGTTTTATCTATCTGGTTAATTAAAAATGGGAAAATCATTTTATTCTTAATAAATGTAGGTTTCTTTACTGGAGCATATGTTTCCAAACATAGGATCATCAGGGAAAGCTATATGGGCCAACGGGCCTTTGTAGACACAGAGAGAAGTCTGCTGGAGAACAGGGAGCTGGGTCCCCAGGTCAGCTGTCTATATCGTTAGCAATGAGGCGTCAGGCAAGCCGCTTAAAATGAGGGGTCTACGCGTGTTCTTGGTTCTCCTTCATCCCCCATTCTTTACAATTTTAACTCACAAATGCAGAATAGTTTACATTTAGACCTACTCTGCCAAAATTATCTCTACCATTTCCCCAAAACACAAAGGAAAACAACAGGGGAAGACTATTTCTCATTGGCTTTGAACATTAACTTTCATATTTACTACCTTGTATGCTGTAGGAAAATTTATCATAACCTTCTGGGAAAATTTTTCGTTCTACTATAATCCCATTATTTAAAACTATTTATGTAATCTTATTTTCAGGGGTTTTCAATTTCATAATAAAACTCCAGCTGAGTGGAAACTGAGCATGCATGGTCCTAGCCCAAGAAGGAATTCTGTGTTCTGAGCAAAGTTTAAACCCACCAAGCCAGTTTAAAAGCAAAAATAAAAATAGCTAGGAAGTGAAATACCACAGGCAGTGAGCAAAGTACAAAGAGGCTTGAAGTCCTGATCTGTGGGTCAGAGCTCCCAACGGATTCTCAGGTCCCATACACCAGGCTGGGTGCACAGAGCCTCAGATCTCTCATACTGAGGGGGGAACAGACTCTTATCCCATGTGGAAGAAGCCTTCTAGCCCCACAATGTAATATAACAGGGGTCTCAGAAAGCCTACAGTGCAAAAACACCCCTTCTACACAACTCTCTGCAAAGCTGATAGGGACTGGCAACTACCATAAAACTTCCTGGGGTTGCAAACACCAGTTAGTAGATTTCTATAGTTTGGAGATGAGGTTTGGGGCCAAAATGCCAAGATGTCCCATTCACAATAAATCTCTAAGAAACAGCGATCTTTGGGTCAGCTGTTGGGGGTGGGTCTTTAGCCTAGAACAGAGGAAAGTCATACTGTCATCAGCACTGAAATCTTGTTCTACTACTGTTTACCTGCCATCAACCTTTTCAATTCCTGGTTTTTAACATACAATAAAGCCTTGGATTGCAAGTAACTTGTAATGGGAGTGATCCACAAGAGGAGCAAGCATTTCT